>NC_091156.1:28039580-28350792 GCF_040958095.1 Procambarus clarkii | reverse complement strand
GCTATAATTTAAACACCCCGCCTGGGATAGGGGCAGCTATAGTACAGCCACGACCAATAGCTGCCAGATGCCACCTGAAAAAAATCCAGGCAAACATTCTTGGGTGTTAGAGCGTCAGTATTGAGCAAACCACCAAGGCTGGCGCACGCAGCATGAGCTCACAGCACCGCTGTTCAGCTTGTGACCACAGCATCTCCTACAAATGCCATAATATATATGATACTGCTATTATTTAGCAGTGCTAGTATTACTGAAGCCCCCTGACTGTGATAAAACTGACCAGGATTCTGATAATAGCAGGATTGTGGTGATATTTAGCGCTGTGCTCCATGGAGGGAGGAGTAAGGCTGTGGAGGGAGGGTTATGGCATCGTCTTCTGACTGTTTGGCCACCATTTATTGACTACACTCACCATACCAGCTTAGTGGTTCGCTACGGTGAACACAAATGTAGATATTTATATATAACGTGTGTATAGTGTGAGATAACAGCGAGAGGAGTAAGTTGAGAGCTGCCATTTTGGTGAGGGAGGAGCGTCGTCTGCACAACTTGGCATGTTGTTTACTGATGGCCACTATGGTCTTTGGGCACCATACCAGCTTATTTGTACGGGTATGGTGAATAAAACAGGTAGATACTTATATATAATGTTTGTATATAGCGTAATAACACCACAAACAATATTGTTGGAGGAGAAATATTAGTGCGTCTGGCCTTGAGGGTGGCCGCCGATCAGCTGACTGTGTGAGTAGCTACGTCTTTGTGCCTTTACTCACCATACAAGCTTAGATGTACAGTTATGGTGAGCAAAACATGTAAATACGTATATATATAACGTCTGTGTATAGTGAATAAATGCAAAAACAGTTTTGTGGGAGGAGAATGAGGGCGAGTGAGGTGGTGTTGAGGGAGGGAGTGGCAGTGAGTGGCTCGCTGGTGTTTGGCGGTCACTCCTCGTTGCTTTTTGACTCACAATACCTACTTAGTAGTTCGCTATGGTGAACAAAACATGCAGATACTTAAATATAACCTGTGTATATAGTGTAACAACAGCAAAACTATTTGTTTATTGTTTTATGAACATAATAATTGAATCACTAATATGCACACCATAATTTTGAGTACAGCGATGGTTCACACATTTTATAATATAAATATACCACAATTCACTGTATGGAATAATATTACTGCAAAAAAACTAAGAAAAAATCAATCAGAGACATTGAAATAATTAGGTAATAATATATTTGTGGCAACTGCCGTCTGACAGCTCGGGCGGAGTAGACCTCATCTGGCGAAGGCTCTGCCAACGCCCCTTTTTTGCCACACTTCCCTACCCTATTGCGGCTAAAATATGCCACCTACGATTTTTTTTGTTATTTCTTCCGTGATCAGGGAACAAAAATGAACACTTCTATAAGACGAAAGAATTTTTTGGAATTTTTTTTTTTGTTGCGCCTGTGGGTGTGAATTCCATTTGGGCCCCTAGCAGTTTGAGGGTTAAGGCACACCCAATGGCAGATGGGCGAAACACCTTTTGAAAAGTGCATATTCTTTTCACTGTCCTGACCTTAATTTTCGATGTACGTACTTAAATTTTGTACCAATATGTTCGCAATAGAATGTTCTAGAAGAAAATATGTATAAAATGTCACACAAGGATGCGTTTGACCGGCACCAAATAAAGAAACTTCGTCGATTACACTCGTTGGGTCAACATTTTACAATAGTTTTACCACGAAGATACAAGCGAACTCCGTTCTCCCAAATAGGCTATGTGACTATTAGAGAAAACGACAATTTAATGGCAAACATGCTTAAATTATCCCAAGTCGATCGAATAAGAATTGGATTTTATAGAAATATTTTTCTCAATGCACCTCTTGAGGTGCATTCAAGGGAAAAATATGTGTCCTGCTCAAGTGACATATGGGTGCTAAATTGTGCGCAATCTAAAGGCGCTCATTTTAAAACCACTACCAGATTGATCTGATAAAATTTAAATTTTTAACAAATATTTTAATGAGTGACTCAGCGCCGCGTCGTCGGTGAGGAATCGGGAGAAAAATGAGTGACGAGAGGTTCAATCATAAACCCGTCAAAGTGTTAATCGATGTGTCACTGTACTTCGGATGTGAGTAATAATCAAAGAAGTAGTCCATGGTACACAGCGCGACTCTGCTCTCGTTGCACCAGGTACAGATAGATTTTCTCTTCCTGTTTTTTCGTTCTGTGTGCTTGCAAATAACTCACTCATGTACACCCTAGGCTTTAGTACTTGTAGGTAGTATGTAGCCAAGCTTGTAAAGCATAAGGTAGCACTGTATTGTAAAGATTATAGGAAAAGATAAATATGTAAGATAGTCTTGAAAAGATCGCTTTGTAAGGTCCCTCACTGGAAGAGATTCAGCCAACCTCGAAGAGTGTCAGTCAGTCTGGAAGAGATTCAGGCATTCTGGAAGAGATTCAGGCATTCTGGAAGAGATTCAGGCATTCTGGAAGAGATTCAGGCATTCTGGAAGAGATTCAGCTATTCTTGAAAATATCTGTGGAAAACACCACCATGGAAGCCGCTAACACTGTTCATCTATCTTGAGGTTATCTTGAGATGATTTTGGGGCTTTTAGTGTCCCCGGGGGCCCGGTCCTCGACCAGGCCTCCACCCCAGGAAGCAGTCTGTGACACCTGACTAACTCCCAGGTACCTATTTACTGCTAGATAACAGGGGTCATCAGGGTGAAAGAAACTCTGCCCATCATTTCTCGCCGGCGCTCGGGATCAAAGCCGGGTC
Organism: Procambarus clarkii; assembly: GCF_040958095.1. Lineage (NCBI taxonomy): Eukaryota > Metazoa > Arthropoda > Malacostraca > Decapoda > Cambaridae > Procambarus > Procambarus clarkii. The sequence goes on along the minus strand of NC_091156.1, from coordinate 28,348,001 downwards.
CACAGGATCACACGTCCAGTGTTCTGTCCGCTCAGTCACCGCTCTCAGACACCATCTATGCTACTTGTATCAGATGCATCATCACTGAACGCAGAAAACGATTCATTGATGTATCATCTATTTAAATTGGAGATGGCTTAAGTGGGCAAGGGTGGCGCTCAGAGCTACAACTGGATACGCTCGCTATATTGTCCTCATAAATGCTGTATTACTTGCATCCAACCTTTGTGTTTGGTCCTTATTGCGCCTAGCTTCACCAATATCATGGGCCTTATGCTCTTCAAACAATAGGGTCCGAATTTCACTGACAGTGCGATCATTCAACACCGCTTCGGACAGGGTTTGGGAGTTGGAGGCACGGGCACCGCCACCCATGGTTGCCCACTCAGTACAAACCCAGGCAGCAGCCCTAGGGTATTCTGGGATTTTTTCCCAAGAAGGCTGCCTCTCACTGGAGGTCCTAAGATTCCATTTCGTACACAAACCCCTGCGCACACATTTTGAATGGGTATGAAAAAATCAGAGAGTTTTCTCGGTTGGCGCAGTTTCCTACTGACCGAGTTTTCTCGGTTGGCGCAGTTTCCAACTGACCGAGTTTTCTTGGTTGGCGCAGTTTCCAACTGACCGAGTTCTCTCGGTTGGCGCAGTTTCCAACTGACCGAGTTCTCTCGGTTGGCGCAGTTTCCAACTGACCGAGTTCTCTCAGTTGGCGCGGTTTCCAACTGACCGAGTTCTCTTGGTTGGCACGGTTTCCAACTGACCGAGCTTTCTCGGTTGGCGGAGTCCAGTTGTCAACCCTTAAACCTTTAACCCCTTAACTGCGTTGCCTCCAAATGTGACACCCCTGCAGTGCGCAGGAAATAAATTCTCTGGAAAAAACTCTTTTTTTTCTTTCTAAAGTGTCAAAAACCCTTCCCTCAGTATGGGTATGTAAAAAAAAAAAGTCGAAATTGTACTTACTTTAGCTGCTATGGGGTCCGGAAGTTGGGCGTGACGTCATCATTCCCCATGCGCCCGTGCCATAAGCTCTCGGGGGCGGTGGGGCACTTGGGGGCAGGATGCGCGAGTTGCCGCGAATATATTTTCGTTCATTTTTTGCGCACCTTTCCAAATACATTTTCATTGTTTTTATGTGCCAATCCAATGTATAATGAACACGTACACTATAATATCGCAATACAACATCCGTACTGTCCGTAGACACTGTGTTACGTGCATGAGAAGAGAAGAAGAGAAAGGAAGCGCAGGCCCCTCAGAAAGTAAAGGAAGTACCTAAGCAAACATTAGTTGTGGGAGATTCCCAGATAAGGTATTTGGATAGAACGTTTTGTGCTAGAGATAGGGGGAACAGGTTAAGGGTTTGCTATCCCGGAGCTGGCATTGGTGATATTATAAACAACATGAATGATATTATGGGTGGTAATGGGAACAATCCCATTATTTGCATTAGCGTGGGAGGAAATGATGTTGGTCGAGTCAGGAGTGAGGAACTGATTCAGAGGTATAAAACAGCCATAGAGTTAGTTAGGAGCAAGGGAGGAATCCCGATCATATGTGGCATTCTTCCAAGAAAGGGAGTGGGAAATGAATGGATATCGAGGGCACTTGGTGTCAATTGCCGGCTGGAAAGATATTGCAAATCAAATGCAATATCTTTCATAGACAACTGGGAACACTTCTATGGAAGAAATGAAATGTATGCTCGTGATGGGGTGCATCTATCGAGAGCTGGGGTTGTTGCTGTTGCGAACTCGTTAGAAGAAGTGGTTAGAGGTGTTTGTTCGGGTTTAAACTGTTAGTAGATAGAGGTATGGGAATTGATTTGGAGGAAGGAGGTAATAAAAGTATGTGTTTGTGGGAGAAAGGAATTGGCAAAACGATCAGGGAAAGAGAAGGTCCGCAAAATAACAATTCACTTAGGGTATATTACACTAACAGTAGAAGTCTAAGAAATAAAATTAACGAATTAAATGCTCTTGTCTGCACAGAAAAAATAGATATTATTGCACTTACCGAAACGTGGATGAATGTAGAAAATAGAGAGCTATTAGCTGAATATCAAATATATGGATTTAAACTATTTCACACAGATAGATATATTAGACGAGGAGGTGGAGTAGCCATATATGTTAGGGACAATTTGAAATGTAGTCTCAAAGAGGGAATCAAAACAGAGCCACACACAGAAACTATTTGGATTGAATTAAACGAAAAAGCTAATAATATTATAATAGGAGTAATATATAGGCCACCAAATTTAGACAGAATGGAAGCAAAGCATCTATGGGATGAAATATCTAGAGCATCTAGATCTAACAGTATTTATGTCATGGGTGACTTTAATTTTAGCGGAATAAACTGGTTGAACAAAACAGGGAATAGTGAAGCAGAAGATTTTCTAGAATTAATTGACGATTGCTTTCTTACGCAACACATTAAGGAACCAACACGGGAAAATAATATTTTAGATTTAGTATTAACTAACAGGGAAACGCAAATTAATGACATCGAAATAGGGAGTGAGCTAGGGAGCAGTGATCACAAAGAAATCAGATTTAGCATAGAATGGAATAGACCAGTAGGAGAAAATTCTGTTAAAGTGCCAGATTTTCGAAAAGCTGATTTTAATAGCCTAAGAAATTTTTTGGGTCAAATTGATTGGAAAGTCTTGGGTATGGGGTGTGGGCCGGTCTTGGAGCGAGACATGAACCCAGCGATAGGTGACTTAAATGGGGATTTCGATGTGGATTCAATATATAACTTATTTAAAAATATTCTAAACAAAGCACAGGAACGTAGTATACCATACAAATTGAATAGATCGAATACTAATGACCCAAAGTGGATAACAAAGAATTTGAAGAACCTTATAGGTAAAAAGAGAGCTTGGTACAAAAGGATTAAAAATGGGGAGGTCACTTTAGAACAGGAATTCGTACAACTGGTTAGAAATGTTAAAAAAGAGATAAGGAAAGCAAAAAGAAACTATGAAGTTCGCATAGCAGGGCAAGCAAAGACAAATCCTAAAGGGTTTTTTCAGTTATATCGTACTAAGACTAGGGAAAGGATAGGTCCATTAAAAACTGAGACAGGTCAAATAACAGATAGTGATGAAGAGATGAGTAGTATTTTTAATAAATATTTTGTATCTGTATTTACTAAAGAGGAACTTAACAATATGCCTTCAGCCGAACAAGTCTATGTGGGTGGGGACGAGGACAGGTTGACGAGTTTAGCAGTTACCAGGGAGGATGTTCTTAAACAAATAGTAAAACTCAAACCAAACAAATCCCCAGGGCCGGATGAAGTGTTTGCTAGGGTGCTTAAAGAATGCAAAGAGGAGCTTTGTGACCCACTGTCAACCATATTTAATAAATCAATAGAGTCAGGCAGAGTGCCAGAGTTTTGGAAAGTTGCTAATGTGATACCAGTTTTTAAGAAAGGAGATAGATCACTTGCGTCTAACTATCGACCAATTAGCCTAACGTCTATTGTGGGAAAGTTACTCGAATCTATAATAGCAAATAAAATTCGTCTTCATCTTGAAAAACATAAATTAATAATTGAGTCGCAACATGGTTTTATAAACGGCCGTTCATGTTTAACAAATTTGTTATCTTTTTATTCTAGCATTGTTGAGGCAGTTGATAGTGGTAAGGATTGCGATGTTGTATACCTTGACTTTAGCAAAGCTTTTGATACAGTGCCACATGAAAGACTGATTAAAAAAATAGAGTCTCATGGTATTGGGGGTGCTATATTAAGCTGGATTAGGGCATGGCTATACCAAAGGAAACAGAGAGTTAGTATAAATGGAATCAAGTCAGAGTGGGAAAATGTTGTAAGTGGAGTGCCTCAAAACTCTGTCCTGGGACCTCTGTTGTTTATAATATATATAAATGATTTAGATTCAGGTTTGAGTAGCAACATTTGCAAATTTGCCGATGATACGAAAATCGGTAGGGAAATTAATTCGGAGGAGGACTCACTATCACTTCAAGTTGATCTAGATAGGGTTTTGAAATGGTCAAAGGATTGGCAGATGCAGTTTAATGCTGATAAATGTAAAGTTCTGAGGTTAGGTAATGATGATAGAGTTACAAGATACGAGCTAGATGGTGTTGTGATTGCGAAGTCGGATTGCGAAAGGGATCTGGGAGTTATGATTAGTAAGAATTTAAAACAAAAGGATCAATGCATAAATGTTCGTAATAAGGCAAATCGGACACTTGGATTTATTAATCGCAGCGTTAGTAACAAGACACCTGGTGTGGTTCTCAAGCTATATCTTGCTCTAGTTAGGCCCCATTTAGATTATGCAGTTCAGTTTTGGTCGCCATATTATAGAATGGATATAAATTCACTTGAACGTGTCCAGCGTAGGATGACTAAGTTAATTCCCCAAATTAGAAATCTTTCATATGAAGAAAGATTAACAAAGCTTAAGTTGCATTCACTGGAAAGGCGAAGAGTTAGGGGCGACATGATAGAGGTTTACAAGTGGGTGAATGGACATAACAAGGGGGATATTAATAGGGTATTAAAAGTATCAACACAGGACAGAACACGAAACAATGGGTATAAATTGGATAAGTTTAGATTTAGGAAAGACTTGGGTAAATACTGGTTCAGTAACAGGGTTGTAGATTTGTGGAACCAATTGCCGCGTAACGTGGTGGAGGTGGGGTCCCTCGATTGTTTCAAGCGCGGGTTGGACAAGTATGAGTGGGATTGGGTGGTTATAGAATAGGAGCTGCCTCGTATGGGCCAATAGGCCTTCTGCAGTTACCTTTGTTCTTATGTTCTTATGTTCTTATGTGTTGTGATTGCGAAGTCGGATTGCGAAAGGGATTTGGGAGTTATGATTAGTAAGAATTTAAAACAAAAGGATCAATGCATAAATGTTCGTAATAAGGCAAATCGGACACTTGGATTTATTAATCGCAGCGTTAGTAACAAGACACCTGGTGTGGTTCTCAAGCTATATCTTGCTCTAGTTAGGCCCCATTTAGATTATGCAGTTCAGTTTTGGTCGCCATATTATAGAATGGATATAAATTCACTTGAACGTGTCCAGCGTAGGATGACTAAGTTAATTCCCCAAATTAGAAATCTTTCATATGAAGAAAGATTAACAAAGCTTAAGTTGCATTCACTGGAAAGGCGAAGAGTTAGGGGTGACATGATAGAGGTTTACAAGTGGATGAATGGACATAACCGGGGGGATATTAATAGGGTATTAAAAGTATCAACACAGGACAGAACACGAAACAATGGATATAAATTGGATAAGTTTAGATTTAGGAAAGACTTGGGTAAATACTGGTTCAGTAACAGGGTTGTTGATTTGTGGAACCAATTGCCGCGTAACATTGTGGAGGTGGGGTCCCTCGATTGTTTCAAGCACGGGTTGGACAAGTATATGAGTGGGATTGGGTGGTTATAGAATAGGAGCTGCCTCGTATGGGCCAATAGGCCTTCTGCAGTTACCTTTGTTCTTATGTTCTTATGTTCTTATGAAACTTGTGTACACACATGCAGCACATATTTACTATGTATCATGCTAATTTGTGTATATATACAATCTATTTACACACTATACACTGTCACACACTATATACATTCACCATCAACACGTTCAGAACACCGCGAGTGAGAGCTGCCACACCCAGCCAGCCCTCCCTCACTTCAACATTGTATTCGCCAACTTTGCCCCTCCCATCATACAGTTATTCACACCAATGTTTCATGTTCATTTATGTATATTTACAACATATGTACTCACTATACACTGTCACACACTATATACATTTACCATCAACACATTCAGAACATCGTGTAGCAGCTGCTTCGTATGGGCCAATAGCAGCTGCCTCGTATGGGCCAATAGCAGCTGCCTCGTATGGGCCAATAGCAGCTGCCTCGTATGGGCCAATAGCAGCTGCCCCATATAGGCCAATAGCAGCTGCCTCGTATCGGCCAATAGCAGCTGCCTCGTATGGGCCAATAGCAGCTGCCCCGTATGGGCCAATAGCAGCTGCCCCGTATGGGCCAATAGCAGCTGCCTCGTATGGGCCAATAGCAGCTGCCTCGTATGGGCCAATAGCAGCTGCCTCGTATGGGCCAATAGCAGCTGCCCCGTATGGGCCAATAGCAGCTGCCCCGTATGGGCCAATAGCAGCTGCCCCGTATGGGCCAATAGCAGGTGCCTCATATGGGCCAATAGCAGCTGCCCCGTATGGGCCAATAGCAGCTGCCTCGTATGGGCCAATAGGAGCTGCCGCATATGGTCCAATAGGAGCTGACTCGTATGGGCCAATAGGAGCATTTGGCCATGAACACATTCAGAACACCTCGAGCGAGAGCAGCTACACCCAGCCAGTCTCCCTCACTCCAACATCTTACTCGCCAACATTGCTCCTCCCACCATATTGCTATAGTTCTTATTACACATGTTCTATATACCTATCTACATGTTTTATTTACCAGAACTATGCAAGTAAGCCGGTATTGTGTCCAAACAGTACAGTGGCCACCATACACTGCATGAAAAATCACACAGTATACGACGCTACGATTATGTTACCTCCCTCACCAAAATAGCTCCTCTCAACATTCTCCTGTTGCTGTTCTTACACTATATACACACACTATATATACCCATGTACATATGTGTTGCCCATAGCGAACCACTAAGCTAGTATGATGAGCAAAACAAGAGTGGCAGCCACACACACAATGAGGCTACCTCAATTCTCGCCCTCCCTCCCTCATCAAAATTCCTCCTTCCACAATACTACGCACAACGCTAATTATAACCACAATCCTGCTATTATCACAATCCTGGTCACTAATTCCTGTAAATGAATAATTGACCACACGTTTATTTTGAAAAGGAACCTAAGAAATTATTTGAAGATTCCTAGATGAACGAAATAATGCTGTGGTGCTGTGGCTAGCGCTGTGAACATCGTAAACAGCATTGAATCACTGATATTTGAACATTGTACCCAGTCATTATCACACTCAGGCTCTAATATAACACTATCATAGCTAAATAATACAAGTTATATATATATTTTGACATTATTAGGCGATGCTGTGGTCACATGCTGAACAGCAGTGCTGTGCGCTCATGCTGCGAGCGCCAGCCTTGGTTGCTCACACACTACTGAGACTCCCACACCCGGGAATGTGAACCACGATTTTTTTTAAAGATGGCGTCTGTTTACAAGAGCCCTGAGGAAGCTGATGTGAACTCCATGTAGCCGCGGGAGTTTTGAATGGAACGTGAAAAATACAAATACTCGGAGGCGCGTTGCGCAAACCAGACGTGAGCCTGCAGGCGCGTTGCGCAGTTTAAGGGTTAACCGTGCAAATCATGTATATATGATTTTGTGTCTAGTGCTATAATTTAAACGCCCCACCTTGGATAGGGGCAGCTATAGTGCAGTTACGACCGATAGTTGCCAGATGCCGCCTAGAAAAAAAAATCCAGGCCAATATTCCTGGGTGAGGGCGCTTCAGTACTCAGCAAGCCATCAAGGCTGACGCATGCAGCATGAGCTCACAGCACTGCTGTTCAGCTTGTGACCACAGTATCACCTACAAATGTCATAATATATATGTTCATGATATTATTTAGCAATGATAGTATTACAGAAGACCCCTGATTGTGATAAAACTGAGCAGGATTCTGATATTAGCGAGATTGTGGTGATATTTAGCACTGAGCTCCATGGAGGGAGGAGTAAGGCTGTGGGAAGGAGGGTAGTGGCGTCTTCTTCTGACTGTGTGTGTGGCGAACTTTTACTGACTGCACTCACCATACCAGATTAGTGGGTCGCTATGGTAACACAAATGTAGATACTTACATATAACGTGTGTATAGAGTGTAATAACAGCAATAGGAGTAGGTTGGGAGCCGCCATTTTGGTGAGGGAGGTGCATCGTCTGCATGACTTATCATGTTGTTTACTTGTGGCCACTATGGTCTTTGGGCACCATACCAGCTTATTTGTACAGGTATGGTGAATAAAACAGGTAGATACTTATATATAATGTGTGTATATAGCGTAATAACACCACAAACAGTATTGTTGGAGGAGAAATATTAGTGCGTCTGGCCTTGAGGGCGGCCGCCACCAACTGACTGTGTGAAATGCTAAGTCTTTGTGCCTTTACTCACCATACAAGCTTAAATGTACAGTTATGGTGAACAAAACTTGTAAATACTTATACAATGGAACCTCTATTAACGAGTTTAATCCGTTCTGGCACCGAGCTCGTTATCTGGAAATCTCTTCTTAAGAAACAAATTTCCCCATTTAAAATAAAAGAAATAAATTTAATCCATTCCACTCCCAAAAACATCCATACTTGTATGACATTTTTTTATGTAAATATAATACTGCACAAGTAATTATAAATGTTTTGTTGTACTGTTTTAATGTTTACTTTACCTTATGAAGAGTCGTTGCTGGCTTGAGGGAGACGTTGGGGAGGTGGGAAGGAGGAGAGGGGTTATGGTGTGGAAGGAGAATCCACCTCTGAGTCAGGCAGGCTCTCTCTTCTTGGGAATTTCACCCCACTGGGACCGGGTTGTGGTTCACTATCACTGGCTCTTCTTTCTCTACTTTTGCAAAAAGCGTATCTATTGACAATTGCTTTTGTCTTTGTTTTAGAATGTTCCTGAAACGAGACAGCAAATTGTCACACTTTCGCGATCTCGGTAAACAAAAAAAAAACTTGCCCCAAGTGCGCTGGGTGTTTCGGACGATCAAGAGACAACACTGAAAAGTGTTGCCTCTCTTTTCACTGTCCTGACCTTAATTTTCGATGTTCGTATTTCGGCACGTAAGTAACGTAAAAGTAACGGCACCAGATATAAAACTACGTCGATTACACTCATCGTGTCAACAATACAATACAATACAATGCCGTTCCCCAAAATAGGCTATGTGGATATTAGAGAAAATGGAAATTTCATGGCAAACATGTTTATACTATCCCTAAGTCGATCGGATAAGAATTGGATTTTATAGAAATATTTGTTCAAATGATGCTTGAGTGCGGCATTTGGGTGCATTCAAGAGAAAAAAATATGTCACGCTCAAGTGACATATACCTGCGAAAGTGTTAGATTAATTAAACATGTTCACACACCGGGTTGTCACTGCTATATCAGGGCAGCTTTTCCAAAAATGCGTTCACCTTTTCAAACATTTCTAACACTACCCTGATCTCAGTGGAAGAGGCAGCATCCTCCCTTACCTCCTCATTCCCTTACTAATGGTGTAAATTGTTGATGAGGACCTGCCATACTCCCTTGTGAGATCAGTCACACAGACACCACACTCATGCTTTGCTATAATTTCCTTCTTCAAATCCACAGTAATTGTGTCTTTCTTCCTCTTGACAACACTATCTTTAGCAAGCAGCTTCTTTGGCAACATCATGCATTACAAATTGTAGTCTCAAAACCACTAAAAACCCAAAGAAAAGCACAAATAAATCCAGAGGGATGCTTGTCGTGTGCGATACAACAGCAGTGGCATCGGAGGCGTCCGAGAATTTGCGAGAACCCGCAAGACGCTAGGCTCGTTAATAAAAGTGAAGCTCGTCAATAGAGACAAATTTGCTGCGAGTAGCTCGCTCGTTACTGGAAATGCTCGTAAATAGAGCCGCTTGTTAATTGAGGTGCCACTGTATATAACGTCTGTGTATAGTGAATAAATGCAAAAACAGTATTGTGGGAGGAGAATGAGGGCGAGTGAGGTGTTGTTGAGGGAGGGAGTGGCAGCGAGTGGCTGGCTGGTGTGTGGCGGTCACTCCTCATTGCATTTTGACTCACAGTACCAACTTAGTGGTTCATTATGGTGAGCAAAACATGCAGATACTTATATATATAAAACCTGTGTATATTGTGTAATACAGCAAAACTATTTGTTTAATGTTTTATGAACAAAATAATTGAATCACTAATATACACACCATAATTTTGAGTACAGCAATGGTTCACACATTTTATTATATAAATATACAGAGCACCACTTGGTTTCCGAACCCCTTGGGGACGAGACCCGTCGGTTAACATGTAAGTTCGTATTCGAGAAATAGAGGGGAAAAAATAAACTAGAAATGTAAAAAGAATTTTTTCCGAAAAAAATTACGAAAAAACTCTAAGGGAAAAAATCGACAGGTTCATAGCGTAAATGCGACCGTGTTTTGTTTGTACTCCCCAATAAGTGAAGTCCTGATCCGCTTTATAAAAGTCCTTAATTGTTCCTAACTGATTATTAGGACGTCTGGCAAACATCCTCTGGATGTTTCCTGCCAGCCTGCCTGCCAGCCTGCAGGAACATCCTGCCAGCTTGCCTGCCAGCTTGCCTGCCAGCCTGCAGGAACATCCTGCCAGCCTGCCTGCCAGCTTGCCTGCCAGCCTGCAGGAACATCCTGCCAGCTTGCCTGCCAGCCTGCCTGCCAGCTTGCCTGCCAGCCTGCAGGCACATCCTGCCAGCCTGTAGGCACATCCTGCCAGCCTGCAGGCATATCCTGCCAGCCTGCAGGCACATCCTGCCAGCCTGCAGGCACATCCTGCCTAAAATATACGATGATGTACTGTACATTTAAGAAACAAATCTGGGTCACAGGTCTGTGGAGTGTGGTTAGGCTTACGGAGTCAGCCGGTCCCTCCCCCACCACCGATACACCTCCCCCTCTCCCCCCACGCCAAACCCATACACACACACACACACTCAAAGGTCACGTGGTTCATGGTTCACTTCAACACCCATATATCGCTTCCTGCCTGCCTGCCTCCTTCCCAGCCTGCCTGCCTGCCTGCCTGCCTCCTTCCCAGCCTGCAAGCCTGCCTGCCTTCCTGCCTCCTTCCCAGCCTGCAAGCCTGCCTGCCTGCCTCCTTCCCAGCCTGCAAGCCTGCCTGCCTGCCTCCTTCCCAGCCTGCCAGCCTGCTTCCTTCCCAGCCTGCCTGCCTGCCTCCTTCCCAGCCTGCCAGCCTGCTTCCTTCCCAGCCAGCCTGCCTGCCTCCTTCCCAGCCTGCCAGCCTGCTTCCTTTCCAGCCAGCCTGCCTCCCTCCCTGCCATCATGCTAACGGGTAGTGTGTGTTAGGCTTATCTTCGGGAATGAGCCGGTCTCACCCCCACCACCAACAAACCACCCGCCCCCCTACATCCCATCTCTCAAGGTCACGCGGTTCAACCGCGTGACTACCACTCACTCCCTACCTGCCAGCCTGCCTGCAAGCCTGCCTGCAAGCTAGCCTGCCTGCCTGCCTGTCTGCCTGTGCCTGCCAGCCTGCCTTTCCCTCCCTAATTCTCACTACTTCCATCCCTTCCTGCCTACCTCCTAGCATCTCTCCCTACCTCCCCCTCCCTCTTAGCATCTCTCCCTACCTCCTAACATCTCTCCCTACCTCCTAGCATCTCTCTCTCCCCCTCTCACTGATTCTCCCCCCCCCCCCTCATTCATACTGCCTCCCACCTAAGCTCCATCGTCCATCCACCCACCAGTCAGCCATCACTGACGCAATGCGTGCATTTGGAGCCAACATGGTGCACAGATGTTTCTTGATTGTGCAGATATGTAAAACAAAAGCACAGAATGAACATTCCAGCCTTATGGCAATTCAAAATAATAGGAATAATAGGCCGCGAATCTGTGAAGTCACAGCGGGCAAACTGGACCATCTCCCACCCACCACAACAAGCCGGCGTGACGCTTGGCGGACCCCTTCCTACCCGAACTTTATTCGGGTAGCTACCCGAACTTTGTTCGGGTAGCATGACTCCCCAACCCCAATCAGGAAACTGGAAGTTTCGGATAACTAAAGTTCGGAAACCAAGTGGTGCTCTGTATCACAATTCACACTATTGAATAATATTACTGCAAAAAAAAAAATAAAAATCAATCAGAGACATTTAAATAATTTGGTAATGATATTTTTGTGGCAACTGCCGCCTGACAGCTCAGGCAGAGTACACCTCGTCTGGCGAAGGCTCTGTGAACGCCCCTTTTCTGGGGGGAGCCCCGTCGGCTCCCCGGAGCTTTACCAGGCTGATATGTTACCTTGAGGTTACCTTGAGGTGCTTCCGGGGCTTAGCGTCCCCGCGGCCTGGTCGTCGACCAGGCCTCCTGGTTGCCGGACTGATCAACCCAGCAAACACAAATCATCTACACAACGTTCGCCTATCTCTTCCCATAGGTGTGGGAATGATTTGCATTGAGAATGGTGCAGGAGAGCCTTTGAGAAACTTTTACTCAAAAAATCCAAACACAAAGGTTTAATTATAAATTGTTTTTCTACAATTATTTTCTTCCAAATGTAAAACAAATAGTTTTTACATGTTTAAATATAAAATTTATGGTGTTTTTTTGTAAAATTCATTAATAAATTGTGAATGATATATATTGGCTGAGTGAAACCTTTAAAATCCATTTAGTTATAATATGAACAGAAAAAGTAGTTTTCCAAATTTTCTAAAAATCGCTCTTTTTAACACAATTTGACTCCTTATGCATTCCACTAAACACTAATATCATGTTTAAATATATAATTTATGTATTATTCCCTAAGATAATTTATATAAATTTTAAAAGTTGCTGGAAAGTGGTGAGAACGAATCTGAAAACGTTTTGTTGTCTTATATTGGCGTGTTCTTATTAACTAGAGTGAGTAAGAGTGAGCGAGAGTGGGTAAGAGTGAGTAAGAGTGAATGAAGGTGAGTGAGAGTGCCAGAGAGTGTGTAAGTGTGAGTAAGAGTGAGTATAAGTAAGAGTGACTGAGAGTGAGTAAGAGTGACAGAGTGAGTAAGAGTGACAGAATGAGTAAGAGTGAGAGTAAAGTGATTGAGAGTAAGGGTGAGTATGAGAGTAAGAGTGATTGAGAGTTAGAGTGAGAGTAAGAGTGATTGAGAGTTAGTGAGAGTAAGAGTGATTGAGAGTAAGAGTGATTGGGAGTAAGAGTGATTGAGAGTAAGAGTGATTGGGAGTAAGAGTGATTGGGAGTAGGAGTTAGAGTGAGAGTAGGAGTAAGAATGAGAATAAGAGTGATTGAGAGTAAGAGTGAGTAAGAGTAAGAATGAGAGTAAGAGTGATTGAGAGTAAGAGTGATTGAGAGTAAGAGTGATTGAGAGTAAGAGTGATTGGGAGTAAGAGTGATTGGGAGTAAGAGTGAGAGTAAGAATGAGAATAAGAGTGATTGAGAGTAAGAGTGATTGGGAGTAAGAGTAAGAATGAGAGTAGGAGTGATTGAGAGTAGGAGTGATTGGGAGTAGGAGTGATTGGGAGTAAGAGTGATTGAGAGTAAGAGTAATTGAGAGTAAGAGTATGAGAGTAAGAGTGAGAGAGTGAGTATGAATGGGTAAGGGTGACTGAGAGTGAGTAAGAATGACAGAGTAAGAGTGACAGAGAGTAAGAGTGACAGAGTAAGAGTGACAGAGAGTAAGAGTGACAGAGAGTAAGAGTGACAGAGTAAGAGTGACAGAGAGTAAGAGTGACAGAGAGTAAGAGTGACAGAGAGTAAGAGTGACAGAGAGTAAGAGTGACAGAGTAAGAGTGACAGAGTAAGAGTGACAGAGAGTAAGAGTGACAGAGTAAGAGTGAGAGTAAGAGTGACAGAGTAAGAGTGACAGAGAGTAAGAGTGACAGAGAGTAAGAGTGACAGAGTAAGAGTGACAGAGAGTAAGAATGACAGAGAGTAAGAGTGACAGAGTAAGAGTGACAGAGAGTAAGAGTGACAGAGAGTAAGAGTGACAGAGTAAGAGTGACAGAGTAAGAGTGACAGAGAGTAAGAGTGACAGAGAGTAAGAGTGACAGAGTAAGAGTGACAGAGAGTAAGAGTGACAGAGAGTAAGAGTGACAGAGTAAGAGTGACAGAGTGTAAGAGTGACAGAGTAAGAGTGACAGAGAGTAAGAGTGACAGAGAGTAAGAGTGACAGAGTAAGTGTGACAGAGAGTAAGAGTGACAGAGTAAGAGTGACAGAGAGTAAGAGTGACAGAGAGTAAGAGTGACAGAGAGTAAGAGTGACAGAGAGTAAGAGTGACAGAGAGTAAGAGTGACAGAGAGTAAGAGTGACAGAGTAAGAGTGACAGAGTAAGAGTGACAGAGAGTAAGAGTGACAGAGAGTAAGAGTGACAGAGAGTAAGAGTGACAGAGTAAGAGTGACAGAGAGTAGGAGTGACAGAGTGTAAGAGTGACAGTAAGAGTGACAGAGAGTAAGAGTGACAGAGAGTAAGAGTGACAGAGAGTAAGAGTGACAGAGAGTAAGAGTGACAGAGTAAGAGTGACAGAGTAAGAGAGTGAGAGTGATTATGAGAGAGTTAAGAGTGTGAGGTGTGTGAGTGTAGCAGGCCAGGGAGGCAGGATGTGTGGTCACAGGCGAGGCCTAGGCCTCGTGATCTCTAATGTTGGTTTTTATATATATGTGGGATTTTTTGTCCTGTTTCAAATTATAATTATTTAGCAGGAATGTAATAAGATATTGCATAGTATTAATGTGACAATAATATATGCATTATTTCCTTGATAATCAAACTTGTTGTTCAAAGATAATATACAATCTTTGAAGGAAACATTTTGAGAGCGCAAGCTGGCAACACTGTTCTGGTGGGTGAGAGAGACATATGGTTAGTTGTACTCAGACCTACAGTGGAGAAGGGTGTGTCCCAGCTGGCCGCCACCAGCCGCGACCCGCCGCCCACCACCAGCCACCACCAGCCGCCACCACCCGCCACCACCCACCACCAGCCGCCACCAGCCGCCACCCACCACCAGCCGCCACCCGCCACCCACCACCAGCCGCCACCCGCCGCCACCCACCACCAGCCGCCACCTGCCACCACCCACCACCAGCCGCCACCCGCCGCCACCCGCCACCACCCACCACCAGCCGCCACCCGCCACCAGCCACCGCCACCCACCACCGCCACTCACCACCCGCCGCCACCACCCACCACCAGCCGCCACCCGCCACCACCCACCACCAGCCGCCAGCCGCCACCCACCACCAGCCGCCACCCGCTGCCACCCGCCGCCACCCACCACCCGCCGCCACCCACCACCAGCCGCCACCCGCCGCCACCCACCACCAGCCGCCACCCGCCACCACCCACCACCAGCCGCCACCCGCCACCACCCACCACCAGCCGCCACCACCCACCACCAGCCGCCACCCGCCACCACCCACCACCAGCCGCCACCCGCCACCAGCCGCCACCCGCCACCACCCACCACCAGCCGCCACCCGCCACCACCCACCACCAGCCACCACCACCGCCACCCGCCACCCGCCACCACCCACCACCAGCCGCCACCACCCACCACCAGCCGCCACCCGCCACCAGCCACCGCCACCCGCCACCAGCCACCGCCACCCACCACCACCCGCCACCAGCCACCGCCACCCACCACCGCCACTCACCACCCGCCGCCACCAGCCGCCACCCGCCACCCGCCACCGCCACCCGCCGCCACCACTTACCACCACCACCCACCACCACCAGCCGCCGCCGCCACCACCACCCACCACCACCGCCGCCACCACCCATCACCGCCGCCGCCACCACCACCCACCACCACCGCCGCCGCCACCACCGCCGCCGCCGCCACCACCCACCACAGCCGCCGCCGACACCACCGCCACCGCCCACCACAGCCGGCACCACCACCCACCACCACCACCCACCACCGCCGCCACCACCAGCCGCCACAAGCCGCCACCGCCCGCCACCGATCGCCACCAGCCGCCATCACCACCACCACCAGCCGCCATCACCACCACCACCAGCCGCCATCACCGCCACCAGCTGCCACCACCACCAGCCGCCACCACCACCAGCCGCCACCACCACCACCACCAGCCGCCATCACCGCCACCACCACCAGCCGCCATCACCGCCACCAGCTGCCACCACCACCAGCCGCCACCACCAGCCGCCACCACCGCCACCACCACCTGCCACCAGCCGCCACCACCGCCCGCTATCAGCAGTCACCGCCCGTTGCCACAGTCGCCACCGCAAGCCGCCACCGCCAGCCGCCACCAGCCCCCCCCACCGCCGATCGTCACCACCCACCACAGCCGCCGCCGCCCGCCACCGCCCGCCACCACCCACCACAGCCGCCACCACCCACCACCACCCGCCGCCACCACCCACCACCACCAGCCGCCGCCGCCACCCACCACCCGCCGCCGCCGCCACCACCACCCACCACCACCCGCCGCCGCCACCACCACCACCCACCACCACCAGCCGCCGCCACCGCCACCACCACCCACCACCACCGCCGCCACCACCCACCACCGCCAGCCGCCACCACTCATCACAGACCCCGCCACCGCCCGCCAGACACAGCCGCCAGTGTCCGCCACCGCCGCCACTGTCCGCCACCGCCGCCATTGTCCGCCACCGCCGTCACTGTCCGCCACCGCCGCCACTGTCCGCCACCGCCGCCACTGTCCGCCCACCGCCGCCACCACTGTCCGCCCGCCGCCACCACTGTCCGCCCGCCGCCTCCACTGTCCGCCCGCCGCCTCCACTGTCTGCCCGCCGCCTCCACTGTCCGCCCGCCGCCTCCACTGTCCGCCCGCCGCCGCCACTGTCCGCCCGCCGCCGCCACTGTCCGCCCGCCGCCGCCACTGTCCGCCCGCCGCCGCCACTGTCCGCCGCCGCCTCCACTGTCCGCCCGCCGCCTCCACTGTCCGCCCGCCGCCTCCACTGTCCGCCCGCCGCCTCCACTGTCCGCCCGCCGCCTCCACTGTCCGCCCGCCGCCGCCACTGTTCGCCCGCCGCCGCCACTGTCCGCCCGCCGCCGCCACTGTCCGCCCGCCACCACTGTCCGCCCGCCGCCGCCACTGTCCGCCCGCCGCCACTATCCGCCACCGCCGCCACTGTCCGCCACAGCCGCCACTCTCTGCCTTACAGCCTCCCCTCTCTCCGTTAGTAAATAATTATAATTGTTAGTAAATAATAAAAGAAATATAAATTATTAGATTTTTTTTACCATTAAATTGGTTTTAATATTTAAATTGAAAATAATAATATAATATAAAATATAATAAAAATAATATAATATAAAATATAATTTAATTTCAAGAAATTTAACTTTAAACACAAAGATGTAAAAAGGGTTCAGATTATTGGCTCAAACCTTTCATAAGAGATTCATATTGGTGTATGAATGGATTATGAATGACTCATGTTAGGAGTGTAAAGTTGCCACAACATCTCAAATTAGTGTTAGATACATATGTCTTGGTTATAAGTTTTGGAAACCTATTTAAGTCCACACACAATATCGTATCTGATACGATAAAACAAACGTTTCCAATACTTTCAAATACTTTCCAGATATGTTGTGGCAACCTAAAATTGTTTGCTGGGAACCAGGCTGTTGGACGTGGCTGCTCGCAGCCTGACGTATGAGTCACAGCCTGGTTGATCAGGTATCCTTTGGAGATGCTTATCCAGTTCTCTCTTGAACACTGTGAGGGGTCGGCCAGTTATGTCCCTTATGTGTAGCGGAAGCGTGTATTATGCTGCTAATGTCAGACTTTGGCATCAGTCATGTGTATGGAGTTCTAGGGCCTACCGGGGACCATGGCCAGAACCTGGCCCCCTCAGAGTCAAGGGGAGCAATGGCCTATAGAAACCCTCGTGTGATTGGAAGCATTCTATGTCTGCCATCGACCGGGTCAAGCATCCAGAAAGGTTAGCATTCCAAAACAAACCCCTATTCTGGTGAAAATTGCTACCTAAAGCCGAACTAGTGGATAGAACTCCTCAACAGAAAACAAGCAAACTAGTATGACGTCACAGCGCCGCTGTTTGTGCTGCTCCCCCTTCCCCGGGAGGGGGAAGGAGGAGCCCCAGACCTCCCACGCCGGCTATCCACCCATCAGTTCTTCGGCTGATGCTATAAGCACCGGTTATGTGCTACGGCTCCAGTGGTTGTTTCAGCACTGTACCTAGAGTGTGGTGTCTGTTTTCTAGGTGGTGCGTGAGCCGGGAGTGATTCTCCAGTACTCGGGCTGTATGCGCCTAGGGTTCCCTTCCCTAGGTGCCCTGTAAGTACTGCCCTTGGGGCTTGGGGCCACCTTCCACAAGTTCCTTGGGTCCTGCCCCTGCTAGGCCATTTACTGCTTGGTTTTCGGCCGTTCTTTGTGTGCTCGGGTGTTCTGTCTCCCTTGTTTGCCTTAGAGTAAGTGGCAGTTTTGCACTGGTGGGGCACAGGGTACTGTGCAGCTTGTCTTTACCAATCATGGCGGCCGGCTCTGTTCCACTTGGGTACGCTGTCCTCTTGCGGGGGTTTTCTTTTTCTCTTTGTTTATTTACCTGGTGGGGGGTTCTGCCTTCGTTCTTACCCCTTGTGTCCTTTGTGTTCTGAGTATTTTCTAGTGGTACCCCCTGCTAGATCCTCGTGAGTGTACATGTCCCGGGGGTTCAGCTCTTAGAAAGTTGTTTGGTAGCTTTGGGTGCCAATTAGCAGTACCCTGCCTGGGATTACCTGAGCGCGAGTCCTCTTATAGTAAACGTTCGGGACCCTGGGAAACCCCTGGGGGCGCGTGGGTCCAATGGATGTGACCCCAGAGTCCCCCCTCGCTTCCAGCGAGTTTGAGGGATGCTCTCGCCCTTTGTCTCTGGGTGACTCTCTGTTTTGCCTCCGTCTGCTGCCTGTGGGGTCGGTGACACCTTCGACCCGGAGTCCTGCGAGTTTTGTTGCTCGTTGTGGCTCGGTTACCCAGTTGTGCTGACTAAGCGGGTGCGGGCAGCAGGGGCGTTGCACTTTGAGCCTTGGTGGTGGCAACGCTCTCGTGGTTTACTCCCCGGGAGCCCCGGGGCTGCCCCGTTTTGGTTCGTGTTGGGACTTGGGGGTGTTGGTTGCTTCGGTTCCTTCCGCGCCCCCTTGTCTTTCCCCTGGATCCCCCTTTCCTGCCTGCATCCGGTTCCTTACCGTCTATAGGTTCAGGGCGGGGTTTGATGGTGTTGAGACTCAGGCAGTCTCGAGGAATTCCCCTTCCAGGGTAGTGACGGGGGCATTTGAGCCTGTTCCTCCAGCCGTGTTGTAAGAGTCTGCCAGTGGGCTCCCTTCATTAGTGTTTTCGCGGCTGCCCCAGTTTTCTGGTACGGCCGGGGCTTTAGGGGGACGACTCGGCCCTAGGGCCTGTCGTGTAGGTTCCCGGGGCTGGGGAGGGGCTGACTTGGGGGGCCTTGGCCCTGTAGGACCCCGTGAGGTTTTTTATCCCCCTCTAGGCGGGGCTTGTGGTTACGCGGAGTGGGGTCTTGCCTCCCCACTCGCAGTACGTACTGTTGGGCATCGGCCCCTCCCCGGGCTCAGTTCCTTGGCCTTTGAGTCGGTTGGTTCCGTCCTGTGGGTGGATGTTTCCTCCCACCCCTTTTTGGGACGGTGTTTTTGTCATGTTTCCCCGTTCTTTGGGTTCTACGTGACTTCTGGTCTCGGGTGCGCCTGCGCCTTTGTGTGCCTTCGGGACTAGTGTTGGCTTCTGTGTTTGAGGGTTCGGGAAGGTTTTTCGCTACTTCCCGCATTATTGGAACGTCTGTCGGCTCCTCGTCCTTGTCGCCGTTTTGGGCTACAAGCTACGGCTACTTGTAGCCCGGTTGGGCTGCTTGTGGCCGGTGGCTCGGTTTGGGCTACTTGTGGCCCGGTTGGGCTACTTGTGGCCCGGTTGGGCTACTTGTGGGCCGGTTGGGCTACTTGTGGGCCGGTTGGGCTACTTGTGGGCCGGTTGGGCTGCTTGTGGCCCGGTTGGGTACCTTTTTGGGCTCTGTCTTCGCTTCATTGGCCGGTTTTATTGTTCCTGCTCCCTCTTTTGGCTACTTTTCCAGTGCAGTAGTCCTGGTTGACACCTTTCCGCAGAGAGGGTTGTGCGGTTCGGCCAGCATATCATGCGCATGCGCCGAACCGCCGTGTTTCAGTGCTGGTGTTTTGCACCCTTTTTGCTCAAGTGCTTCACCTCTCGCTCTTCTCCCTTGCTGTGGTCTGTGCCCCTTCGCTCCAGGGGTGTCCTGGTTTCCAGTTGTGGGGAGGACGCCGAGGTTTTCCCTGTGTCATGTGTGTGGGCTGCCTCCTTCGCCTCTACCCTGCTCTCCTGCGGGTCCGGCCGGGTCCGGCTCTGGCGTCTTCACCTGGCGGTGCTCCCAGGTTCTTCTGGGCACGGTTGAGTTGTGTCACGTTCGTGCCACCATTCGCCAGGTGAGTTTCTGTGGTCTGGCGTCTTTTGGCTGGGCGCTGGATGCGGTGTTGTTTATATACCTGTCTTTATTTAGGTATATTTTTGTACGACTGAGAACGTTCGCACACCAGTGACTGTCCCTTTTTCAACCCTTCCTGTCCCACTCATGTGCATGTCCAACCCATGCTAGTCATTCAGGGGACCCACCTTTTTTCGTGTTATGAGGTGTGGGGGTTGTGGTGGGGGTTGTGGTGTTGGTTCTGTACTCACCTTGTAAGGCTCCTGGCTGTGCTTGCAAGGTTTTGAGCTCTGGTTCTTGGGTCCCACCTATCTGGTAGACCTTGCGGGATAGTACCAGTGGAGTGCAGTGGTGCTATAGGCACAATTGGGGAACACTGTATAACCATCAGAGGTCTGCGGTTGTTACACGACTTACTTGCGAGCATACGCCTTATTGCTGGTACGTCCGTGGACTTCCGGGGCACACTAGCCTGTTTTCGAATAGAAGTTCCGGCCCATCCTGGTTGTGGGGGTTATGTGGGCCTGCAGGCCGCTCCAAGAAGCTGCCTGGTGGGCCACCCTCTGGCCGGTCTAACCTGGCCTCGAGCCGGGCTTGGGGTGTAGTTGTGCTCCCAGTACCCCATCCAGCAGGTATCGAGCGAGGTTTCTCCGCCGTCGGTCGCCTGGTGTGCAGGTTTCTGGGCCTGCTGGGTTCTGTAGTGTCTCCGTTGGCCCTGTCTGGGGTCTGCCTGCTCCGTTCTCTGCCTTTGCAGAAGCGAGTTGCTATTTACATGTTGCATGTTGCAGTGGTGCCTGTTGCTGCTACTACACGTGTGCATTGGTACCATGTTTTGCGGTGGCGTGTCCTTGTTCCTGTGTCCGGTTGTGGTGTGGAGCTTTGCTGCTGTTTTGTGCCTAGGGTTTGCGTGTGGGGGTTTGCTTGTTGTTTTTCGTGGTCTTCGGGTCCCTGGTTTGGCCCTCTCATGTGCGTGGGGGTTTTCTGTCCCTGCCTGCTTGTCCACCCCTGGTTGTTTTCCTGGGGTTTTTGTGCTTCTGCTCTTTCATCCTGCCTCTCCCCAGTCGTTTTCCTGGCATCTCCTTTGGTTGGTTTTTGCCTGCACTTGCTGCTATGTTTGGGGGGTGTGGTCGGTTCCACCGATTCATTTCCTTGTGCGTTCCCTTGTTTCCTCCTCTGCCGCAGGGGTGTTCTGCGTGTGTTCCTTGGCTTTTTGGGCGTTTTTCAGCCTGTGTCCTGTGGTGTGCTTCTTTGTCTCGGTCTGTTGCAGTTGCTCGTACCACTTGGTTCGGGTACTGTTTCTGGCGGCAATCCTTCCGCTTTCTTTGGTTTCCTAGCTTGCCCTGCCGGTTGGTTTTTCGGGGTCTTGCGATGTCTCGCGTCGGACCCGTCGTTTCTGAACTCTTGGCGGGCTTGCTTGCTTTGGGGAGTTTTTCTGTTCGGCAGACGTTCCATCTTCTTGTGCCGCCTGGTTTTCGGTGGTCGCGCCCGAGATCTTCCCGCGGCTCCACCTTTTCCTGGGCTCGAAGGGACCTAGTCGGGGCTGCTTACGTTCTGCCTCGCTGTCTCGCCTCCGGTTGGTGGTCGGGTGGCTTCGTGGTAAGTGTCCCACCTGAGTACTTCTCTTGACGGCAGTATGGGGTATTTTGGCAGTCCTTCCTTTTCCTGTCCCTTCTTAGGTGGCTACTCTTGTTAGTGTCGGCTTGGTTTTCTGGTGGGGGTTGTGGGCCGTCGTCTTGCCACATACTGTCGCCTCTTTTCGTGCGGCGCTGGCGGAGCCGCTCCGGCTTGCTTTCGGTCTTGGTGTTGCTTCTGCAACACGTTAGTACGCTGTCTCGTGTGTCGTTTCACCTCTGGCCTGTTCGTGCGCCGCTTGCACCATCCTGGTCTCTGGTCAGCGTGCTCTGCCTTCTCCTCGGTTGGTAGTGCCCCTTCGGTTCCTGTTTGTTTTTTCGTCGGCTCTTTTTTCCTTTTGGCATTTGCCTCTGGGGGTCAGGTCGCTGAGTTTTCTTGCTCCTTCGGTTTTAGCGTTTTGGTTGTTCTGTAGCAGCAGCCTCCATCTATTCTGGCGCGGGGTGGGGCTGCTGCGTTCTGGAGGGGTCCATGGTTTGTTGGTGCTTCGTTGGTCGGGCCGGGGGTATGTCGTGTCTTGTGTTCAGTTGCGGCCCTCCGCTGTTGTTTGCGTGCCACGGCGTCTGTGTCCGGAGCGCGTTTTGTGTTGTTCCGGTTCTGTTCTTCCCGGTTCGCGGGTGATAGTGTCCCGGGTTGTCAGCCATGTTCTTGCGGCTCAGCTGCCTGTGTTCTTCCCTCATGCCCATGGCATTCGTGGCTTCGCTGCTCTCGTTGCCGTCTGGGCGACATATCCTTGCAGTCTTTCGGGCATGGATCTTTGGTGTTCATACGGGGGCCTTGCTGCTCGTTGTTCTTGTGTTCCCGGGACTTTTCGGAGCTGTGGCGCCTTGAGTTGGCGTTTGCTGCCAGTTGTCTCGCTTCCGTGGGGGGTGCGTGTGTCCGCCTCCCGGTTCCGTCCCTTTGACCTTCCTCTGTGGGTAGTTAGCTCCGGGGAGCCGACGGGGCTCCCCCCAGAAAACCAGCGTTAAATGTAATGAAACGCCATTTTCTGGGTGAGACCCGGAGGCTTCCCGGCAACCCTCCCTCCCTCCGGTCGGCGGTTTTTCGTGTGTTTTGACATCCAGCCTGAGAACTGATGGGTGGATAGCCGGCGTGGGAGGTCTGGGGCTCCCCCTTCCCCCTCCCGGGGAGGGGGGAGCTGCGCAGACAGTGGTGACGTGTGACGTCATACTAGTTTGCTTGTTTTCTGTTGAGGAGTTCTATCCACTAGTTTGGCTTTAGGTAGCAATTTTCACCAGAATAGGGGTTTGTTTTGGAATGCTTACCTTTCTGGATGCTTGACCCGGTCGATGGCAGACATAGAATGCTTCCAACCACACGGGGGTTTCTATGGGCCATTGCTCAACTTGCCTCTCTGAGGGGGCCAGGTTCTGGCCGTGGTCCCCGGTAGGCCCTAGAACTCCATACACATGACTGATGCCAAAGTCTGACATTCGCATATCAGCCTGGTAAAGCTCCGGGGAGCCTCCGGGTCTCGCCCAGAAAATGGCGTTTCATTACATTCAACGCTGGTTTTTTGCCAGACTTCCCTACCCTATTGTGGCTAAAATATGCCACCTACATTTTTTTTGTTATTTTTTCCATGATCAGGGAATACAGTGGTACCTCGGAATACTAGTGTCCCCTGTATACGAGTTTTTCGGAATACGAGCAAGATTTGCTCGGAAAATTTGCCTTGAAAGGCGAGGGTTGCTTCGGAAGACGAGGGTGTTGATACGTGTACAGGCCAACTAGCGCGTGGTGGCATGGCGATCGCACCTCAATTTACCAGTACCTTGCGCCCAGTGACTATTCCACCTGAATTCTCCATAAGGATTTATGTTTTTTGTCGGATTTTTGGCCATTTGAGCATAAAAGTTGTTGTTATATATCTCGCTTTCTATGCTCTATGGGTGTAAATGCTTTCTAACTTCAGAATTGCTTTTAAATACATGGATGGCGATATACTAAAGAAACTGTTCATGACTTTTGTTAGGCCAAAGCTAGAATATGCAGCAGTTGTGTGGTGCCCATATCTTAAGAAGCACATCAACATACTGGAAAAGGTGCAAAGACATGCTACTAAGTGGCTCCCAGAACTGAAGGGCAAGAGCTACGAGGAGAGGTTAGAGGCATTAAATTTGCCAAAACTAGAAGACAGAAGAAAAAGAGGTGATATGATCACTACATACAGTATCCACTCAATTTAACGGCCTCTTTTATACCGATCTGCTGGTAATAACGACCGGTTTGGGAGACCGGTATTTAAAGCCTCATATAACGGTCTGGCGGTCGATATTACTGAAGGTCGGTGTTGGGTTTGTCTTAGTATCAGAGGGTCCTCACATGGCAAGCAGGCCGCCTACCCCTTTCATCCCCTCCTTCAATCTCTACCCTCACTTTCTGCCTCCCCCACCTCCCCAAGACCCTTCTGGGAAATGGCTCAGTAGACTGCCAGCCTGGAGAATCTCCATCTAATAAAGCATTCATGAAACAAGTATTTTATGACTTTTTATTATCCTAATAATATTACTAAACAAAATCTACAAGCAAAAATATATATGATGTACATCCAGAATTAAATAAAGAAACATCTGGTTAACTGGGTCAAGTGTTAGGCTTATCTCTTCCCTTCCCCACCACCGACACCCCCCCCACCCCCCCATACTTCGCATACACACGCTCTCTCTCTGCTTCACCTCATCATCCACTGCTCCATCCCTCCCTCCCTCTCTTCTTCGCTCCCTCCTTCCCTTCCTCCATCTCTTCCTCCCTCCCTCCTTCCTTCCATCCCTCTCTTCTTCCCAGCTCCCTCCCTCCATCCAACCATCCCTTCCTCCCTCCTTCCCTCCCCTCCTCCCCATCCTCCCTCCCTCCATCACTACCCTTCATCCCTTCCTCCCTCCATCCCTTCCTCCCTCCTTCCTTCCATCTAAACATCTGGTTGCGAGCTGGTCCCTTCCCCCCCACCAACGACACCCCCCTCCCCCCAAACTTCCCATACACACGCTCTCTCTGCTTCACCTCAACAACCATAGCGCCATCCCTCTCTCCCTCCCTCCATCAATCAATCCATCCCTCCATCCATCTCCATCCTACCATCCATCTCCATCCACTCCCTTCCTACCTACCACCCAGCCTCTGCCTGCCTCCCTCCCTCCCTCCCTCCCTGCCTACCACCCAGCCTCTGCCTGCCTCCCTCCCTCCCTCCCTCCCTGCCTGCCTACCACCCAGCCTCTGCCTGCCTGGCTCCCTCCATGCCTACCACCCAGCCTCTGCCTGCCTCCCTCCCTCCCTGCCTCTGCCTACCTGCCTCCCTCCCAAGCTCTGCCTGCCTGCCTGCCTCCCTCCTTGCCTCTCCCTCCCTGCCTACCACCCAGCCTCTGCCTGCCTCCCTCCCTCCTTGCCTCTCCCTCCCTGCCTACCACCCAGCCTCTGCCTGCCTGCCTCCCTCCATGCCTACCACCCAGCCTCTGCCTGCCTCCCTCCCTCCCTGCCTCTGCCTGCCTGCCTCCCTCCCTCCCTGCCTCTGCCTGCCTGCCTCCCTCCCTCCCTGCCTCTGCCTGCCTGCCTCCCTCCCTGCCTCTGCCTGCCTGCCTGCCTGCCTCCCTCCCTGCCTCTGCCTGCCTGCCTCTGCCTGCCTGCCTGCCTCCCTCCCTGCCTCTGCCTGCCTGCCTCCCTCCATGCCTGCCTCCCTCCCTCCCTGCCTCTGCCTACCTGCCTCCCTCCCAAGCTCTGCCTGCCTGCCTGCCTCCCTCCTTGCCTCTCCCTCCCTGCCTACCACCCAGCCTCTGCCTGCCTCCCTCCCTCCTTGCCTCTCCCTCCCTGCCTACCACCCAGCCTCTGCCTGCCTGCCTCCCTCCATGCCTACCACCCAGCCTCTGCCTGCCTCCCTCCCTCCCTGCCTCTGCCTGCCTGCCTCCCTCCCTCCCTGCCTCTGCCTGCCTGCCTCTGCCTGCCTGCCTGCCTCCCTCCCTCCCTGCCTCTGCCTGCCTGCCTCCCTCCCTGCCTCTGCCTGCCTGCCTCCCTCCCTGCCTCTGCCTGCCTGCCTCTGCCTGCCTGCCTGCCTCCCTCCCTGCCTCTGCCTGCCTGCCTCCCTCCCTGCCTCTGCCTGCCTGCCTGCCTCCCTCCCTCCCTGCCTCCCTCCCTCCTTGCCTCTCCCTCCATGCCTACCACCCAGCCTCTGCCTGCCTGCCTCTCCCTCCCTGCCTACCACCCAGCCTCTGCCTGCCTGCCTCCCTCCCTGCCTCTGCCTACCTGCCTCCCTCCCAAGCTCTGCCTGCCTGCCTCCCTCCCTCCTTGCCTCTCCCTCCCTGCCTACCACCCAGCCTCTGCCTGCCTCCCCTCCCTCCCTGCCTCTGCCTACCTGCCTCCCTCCCAAGCTCTGCCTGCCTGCCTGCCTCCCTCCTTGCCTCTCCCTCCCTGCCTACCACCCAGCCTCTGCCTGCCTCCCTCCCTCCCTGCCTCTGCCTACCTGCCTCCCTCCCAAGCTCTGCCTGCCTGCCTCCCTCCCTCCTTGCCTCTACCTCCATGCCTACCACCCAGCCTCTGCCTGCCTCCCTCCCTCCCTGCCTCTGCCTACCTGCCTCCCTCCCAAGCTCTGCCTGCCTGCCTCCCTCCCTCCTTGCCTCTACCTCCATGCCTACCACCCAGCCTCTGCCTGCCTCCTTCCCTCCCTGCCTCTGCCTACCTGCCTCCCTCCCAAGCTCTGCCTGCCTCCCTCCTTGCCTCTCCCTCCCTGCCTACCACCCAGCCTCTGCCTGCCTCCCCTCCCTCCCTGCCTCTGCCTACCTGCCTCCCTCCCAAGCTCTGCCTGCCTGCCTGCCTCCCTCCTTGCCTCTCCCTCCCTGCCTACCACCCAGCCTCTGCCTGCCTCCCCTCCCTCCCTGCCTCTGCCTACCTGCCTCCCTCCCAAGCTCTGCCTGCCTGCCTGCCTCCCTCCTTGCCTCTCCCTCCCTGCCTACCACCCAGCCTCTGCCTGCCTCCCCTCCCTCCCTACCTCTGCCTACCTGCCTCCCTCCCAAGCTCTGCCTGCCTGCCTGCCTCCCTCCTTGCCTCTCCCTCCCTGCCTACCACCCAGCCTCTGCCTGCCTCCCACCCAAGCTCTGCCTTCCTCCTTGCCTCTCCCTCCCTGCCTACCTCCCAGCCTCTCCCTGCCTGCCTGCCTACATTTCAGTCTCTCCATCCCTGCCTGCCTGCCCATCCACCCACCAGTCAGCCATCATTGACACTACGAGTGTATTTGGAGCCGACATGGTGCACGGATGTTCCTTGATTGTGCAGATATGTCCAACAAAGTCACAGAATGAATACTCCAGCCTCTTGACAAATCAAAACAATGAGCCATGAATCTGTGACGTAACAGGGTAGAAGGCACTAGAGTGGTGGACCCAGTGGCTGTCTGTATAAAATATATCTTACCTGAACGTTGCTTGAAAAATTACCGACACTTCGGAAATACCGGAGCTCCAGAAATAATGACCAGGGTACAGCCCCATATAGGCCGTTAAATCGAGTGGATACTGTACAAAATAGTAACAGGAATTGATAAAATTGATAGGGAAGATTTCTTGAGACCTGGAACTTTAAGAACAAGAGGTCATAGATATAAACTAGCTAAACACAGATGCCGAAGAAATATAAGAAAATTCACTTTCGCAAACAGAGTGGTAGACGGTTGGAACAAGTTAGGTGAGAAGGTGGTGGAGGCCAAGACCGTCAGTAGTTTCAAAGCGTTATATGACAGAGTGCTGGGAAGATGGGACACCATGAGCGTAGCTCTCATCCTGTAACTGCACTTAGGTAATTACACACACACACAATACTAAATTATGTTATGAATTCCATTTCAATGTTTCTGATTGCATTAATAAATTTAATTTTCATAGATTTTGATTTATATTAATTTTTATTGAATTATTTTGTGTGATATTGTGTTGAAATTGAGCTGTGTTCTTTACCCTAGCGTTCATTTCATAAGTATAAGTATAAATGCCACACCTGTAACAGGTAAAAATATTTTTCTTTTTTAAGAAATAGCGCCATCTGTTGCACGTAAGAGCCACACACACTGTACTAAATATGTTACGATTCCATTTCCAAGTCTATGATTGCATTGAGAAATTAAGTTTTCATACATTTCGATTTATTCTTATTTACATTGATTTTTTTTGTGTGACATTACATTGGAGCTGAGCTATGTTGTTTACCATACCGTTCATTTTGTGTATGAACGGTATGGTAAACAACATATATGCCACACACCTGTGACAGGTAAAACATTATTTTTTACAAAAACAGCGCCATCTGTTGCACGTAGGAGCAACTCACTAAAGAACAAATCCACAAGGGCCGTGAAGAGGATTCGAACCTGCATCTAAGAGCATCCCAGACGCTGCCTTAATCGACTGAGCTACGACATGGTCAAAAGGAGTTGAAACCGACGTTCTACTGAACTTACTGGATCCTGCAGCCTCTCTGAGGCACAAACCAGGGTTTTAACCAACTCCCCCCATGCACACGAGCTATGTCAATAGGCTGTTCTCCCTCTTCGCCCTTACTTCATTATACTGTACACAGAAATCACAAATGCGTTATGCATCAAATGAACAAATCCACAAGGGCCATGACGAGGATTCGAACCTGCGTCCAAGAGCATCCCAGACGCTGCCTTAATTGACTGAGCTACACCATGGTCAAAAGGAGTTGAAACTGAAGTTCTACTGAACTTACTGGATCCTGCAGCCTCTCTGAGGTACAAACCAGGGTTTTACACAACTACCCCCATGCACTCGAGCTATGTCAATAGGCTGTTCTCCCTCTTCGTCCTTACGAAGAAGGAGAAATTTGTTTCTAAATATGTTTCGATTCCATTTCAATGTTTCCGATATCATTGATAAATTGAATTATCATAGATTATGAATTATTTTCATTTTGATTTAATTATTTTGAGTGACATTGCATTGGAATTGACCTTTATTGTTTACCATACCGTTCATTTTGAGAGTATAGTTTATTTTTTAATTTTTGTTATTGTTTTTCATTTCGTTTTTTAATTGTTTTTCTTATATTTCAGTGATGGGAACATCAGATCATTTAATGTTCCCAATTTTCTGATGGGAACATCAGATCATGTGGGAATGCATTGGACAAGGTAGTGGGGAATGGTGGGGAAGACAAGGGGACGGGAATGGGGGATGGTGGGGAGGACGAGGGGAAAGGGGAGGGGGTAATGGTGGGGAGGACGAGGGGACGGGAGAGTTGGTGATGGTGGGGGACGAGGGGACAGTGGAATGGTGATTGGTTGGGGAGGACAAGGGGCAGGAAAGTGGGGAATGATGGGGAGGACACGGGGACCGGCGAGAGGAGGAATGGTAGGGAGGACGAGGGGAAAAGGGAGTGGTCGATAGTGGGGATGACTTAGGGATGGGGAGGGAGGAAATGGTGGGGAGGACGAGGGGACAGAGGAGGGGGGAATGGTGGAGAGGACAGGGAGACAGGGCGAAGGTAGCTGTTGGGCAGCAATGCACAAGCTTTGCTGAGCCACAGCAATGCGTGGCCAGGTACAGCTAGTTATATATAAGTATCTACATTTGTGTTCACCATAGAGAACCACTAAGCTGGTATGGTGAATGCAGACAATAACAGGTGGCCACACAGTCAGTAAACGATGCTGTCTCCCTCCGTCCCTCAGCATTACTCCTCTCACAGCGCTAATTATCACAACAATCCTGCTATTATCACAATTCTGGTCATTTTGATCACAGTCAGGGGTGATCTGTAATACTGTCATCGCTAAATAATAGCAGTTACATATTTATTTTGACATTTTTAGGCGATGCTGTGGTCACAAGCTGAATAGCAATGCTGTTAGCTCATGCTGCGTGCACCAGCCTTGGTTGCTCCCACAGTACAGTACTTTGGCTCTCACACCGGAGAATACTGCCCACGATTTTTTTTAAACATGGCGTCTGTTTACATGAGCCCGGAGGAAGCTAATATGAACCTCCGTGTAGCTGCGGGCCATTTGAATCTTGCCTGGCACCCTATGGCGTATATATACACCATGTGCCCAGTGGGACATGTTACTCATAGCGTATATATACGCCATGCGTAGTTTAACCCTTAAACCACACAAATCATATATATATGATATCAGTGACAAAACCGAAACCGCACACATCATACATATATGATTTTGTGTCTAGCGTTATATTTAAACGCCCCGCCTGGGATAGGGGCAGCTATAGTACAGCCACAACCGATAGTTGCCAGATGCCACCTAGAAAAAAAATCCAGGCCAACATTCTTGGGCGTTAGAGCGTCAGTATTGAGCAAGCCACCAAGGCTGGCGCACGCAGCATGAGCTCACAGCACCGCTGTTCAGCTTGTGACCACAGCATTGCCTACAAATGCCATAATATATATGATACTGCTATTATTTAGCAGTGATTGTATTACTGAAGCCCCCTGACTGTGATAAAACTGACCAGGAATCTGATAATAGCAGGATTGTGGTGATATTTAGCACTATGCTCCATGGAGGGAAGAGTAAGGCTGTGGAGGGAGGGTTGTGGCATCGTTTTCTGACTGTGTGTGGCCACCATTTATTGACTGCACTCACCATACCAGCTTAGTGGTTCACTATGGTGAACACAAATGTAGATACTTATATATAACGTGTGTATAGAGTGTGATAACAGCGAGAGGAGTAGGTTGGGAGCCGCCATTTTGGTGAGGGAGGAGCGTCGTCTGCACGACTTGTCATGTTGTTTACTGATGGCCACTATGGTCTTTGGGCACCATACCAGCTTATTTGTACAGGTATGGTGAATAAAACAGGTAGATACTTATATATAATGTGTGTATATTGCGTAATAACACCACAAACAATATTGCTGGAGGAGAAATATTAGTGCGTCTGGCCTTGAGGGCGGCCACCGATCAGCTGATTGTGTGAATAGCTACATCTTTGTGCCTTTACTCACCATACAAGCTTAGATGTACAGTTATGGTGAACAAAACATGTAAATACGTATATATAATGTCTGTGCATAGTGAATAAATGCAAAAACAGTATTGTGGGAGGAGAATGAGGGCGAGTGAGGTGATGTTGAGGGAGGGAATGGCAGTGAGTGGCTCGCTGGTGTGTGGCAGTCACTCCTTGTTGCTTTTTTACTCATAAGACCAACTTAGTAGTTCGTTATGGTGAACAAAACATGCAGATACTTATATATAACCTGTGTATATAGTGTAACAACAGCAAAACTATTTGTTTATTGTTTTATGAACATAATAATTGAATCACTAATATGCACACCATAATTTTGAGTACAGCGATGGTTCACACATTTTATAATATAAATATACCACAATTCACTGTATGGAATAATATTACTGCAAAAAAAACTAAGAAAAAATCAGACATTGAAATAATTAGGTATTAATATATTTGTGGCAACTGCCGTCTGACAGCTCGGGTGGAGTAGACATCGTCTGGCGAAGGCTCCGCCAACGCCCCTTTTTTGCCACACTTCCCTACCCTATTGCGGCTAAAATATGCCACCTACGATTTTTTTGTTATTTTTTCCGTGATCAGGGAAAAAATGAACACTTCTATAAGACGAAATAATTTTTTTTATATTTTTTTATTTTCTTTTGTTGCGTCTGTGGGTGTTAATTCCATTTGGGCCTCTAGCGGTTTGAGGGTTAAGGGTTAAGGGGCCGTATTACGAAAATATGCAATAAATGAAAACTGGTTCGATTTCAATCAAACTTTTTTTGACTAGTTGTATATGAAATTGTGTTCAACTAGTCCATGTCTCAGCATTGTAGCGTAAATAGGAAGGGAGAAAAAAATATTGAATTGTGTGTCAAAAAATTTTCTATATGGTAAAAAATTAACATCAAACACAAGCATCAAATGAAATAATGTTTAGGACTCTAAGCTATCACAATAGCATATAATAAGTATTTTAATATTTAGTTTTATGCAAAAAAAATTTTTTTTTTTTTTTTATTTTCTTCTTGAATTTTTTCCTCTTATTTTTTTTCGGTGGTGATTTGCATGAAACTTGCACACCTTACAAAACGTAAGCCTATTTGTAAGGGTGCAAATTTTGGAGGAAATTGGTTGATGTCAACCTCAACCACAGGTGGTAGAATCTTTGACTTTATTTATTGTCAAAAAACATAATATTGACACTCCTCTTTCATTGTTTTTTCAATTTACATCAAATTTAAACCTTATATGTAGAGAAATGTCTCTACAATCTCTATAAAACACTTTATTCGAAAGTTCATTTATTGATTTTATAAATATTTGCAAACATGATATATTGGCATAAAGTTTTGGGGAACTTTGACTATTTGTAGTAGTAAAACTAAACATATGTTGGATAATTCTTATTATACAAATCTTTTATTATATGCTAATGTGATAGATGATAGTCATAGAAATTACTGTATTTGATTTGAAACTTGTGTTTGTTGGGAGTTATTGAAAATGTGTTAAATTCCTTGAAAACAAAACAAAAAATCCCTCCCTTTCTATTTAAGGTGCAATACTCAAACGTAGGACAGTTGCAGCCCTTTTTATATACAACTTGTAAAAGAAGTTTGATTAAAATTTAACAACTTTTAATTTACTGTAATCCAGCCCCATAACCCTCAAACCGCTAGGGGCCCAAATGGAATTCACA
Organism: Procambarus clarkii; assembly: GCF_040958095.1. Classification (NCBI taxonomy): domain Eukaryota; kingdom Metazoa; phylum Arthropoda; class Malacostraca; order Decapoda; family Cambaridae; genus Procambarus; species Procambarus clarkii. The sequence goes on along the minus strand of NC_091156.1, from coordinate 28,315,461 downwards.
CCCACAGGCGCAACAAAAAAAAAATTCCAAAAAATTCTTTCGTCTTATAGAAGTGTTCATTTTTGTTCCCTGATTACGGAAAAAATAACAAAAAAATCGTAGGTGGCATATTTTAGCCGCAATAGGGTAGGGAAGTGTGGCAAAAAAGGGGCGTTGGCAGAGCCTTCGCCAGACGAGGTCTACTCCGCCCGAGCTGTCAGACGGCAGTTGCCACAAATATATTATTACCTAATTATTTCAATGTCTCTGATTTATTTTTTCTTAGTTTTTTTGCAGTAATATTATTCCATACAGTGAATTGTGGTATATTTATATTATAAAATGTGTGAACCATCGCTGTACTCAAAATTATGGTGTGCATATTAGTGATTCAATTATTATGTTCATAAAACAATAAACAAATAGTTTTGCTGTTGTTACACTATATACACAGGTTATATATAAGTATTTGCATGTTTTGTACACCATAACGAACTACTAAGTTGGTCTTGTGAGTCAAAAAGCAACGAGGAGTGACCGCCAAACACCAGCGAGCCACTCACTGCCACTCCCTCCCTCAACACCTCCTCACTCACCCTCATTCACCTCCTACAATACTCTTTCTGTATTTATTCACTATACACAGACGTTATATATACGTATTTACATGTTTTGTTCACCATAACTGTACATCTAAGCTTGTATGGTGAGTAAAGGCCACAAAGATGTAGCTACTCACACAGTCAGCTGATCGGCGGCCGCCCTCAAGGCCAGACGCACTAATATTTGTCCTTCAACAATATTGTTTGTGGTGTTATTACGCTATATACACATATTATATAAAAGTATATACCTGTTTTATTCACCATACCTTAACAAATAAGCTGGTATGGTGCCCAAAGACCATAGTGGCCATCAGTAAACACCATGCCAAGACGTGCAGACGACGCTCTTCCCTCACCAAAATGGCGGCTCCCAACCTACTCCTCTCGCTGTTATCACACTCTATACACACGTTATATATAAGTATCTACATTTGTGTTCACCATATCGAACCACTAAGCTGGTATGGTGAGTGCAGTCAATAAATGGTGGCCACACACAGTCAGAAGACGACGCTACAACCCTCCCTCGCACAGCCTTACGCCTCCATGGAGCACAGCGCTAAATATCACTACAATCCTGCTATTATCAGAATCCTGGTCAGTTTTATCACAGTCAGGGGGCTTCAGTAATACTATCACTGCTAAATAATAGCAGTATCATATATATTATGGTATTTGTAGGCGATGCTGTGGTCACAAGCTGAACAGCGGTGCTGTGAGCTCGTGCTGCGTGCGCCAGCCTAGGTGGCTTGCTCAATACTGACGCTGTAACACCCAAGAATGTTGGCCTGGATTTTTTTTCTAGGTGGCATCTGGCAACTATCGGTCGTGGCTGTACTATAGCTGCCCCTATCCCAGGCGGGGAGTTTAAATTATAGCGCTAGACACGAAATCATATATAAATGATGTGCGCGGTTTCGGTTTTGTCACTGATATCATTTATATATGATATGCGCGGTTTGAGGGTTAAGGTCTGGGAGCAATTACTTGCATGTCTCTGCACCTTTTCCAGTTTGTTGATGTGCTTTTTAAGATATGGGCACCAAACAACTGCTGCATATTACAGCTTTGGTCTAACAAACGTCGTGAACAATTTCTCTAGTATGTCACCATCTCTGTATTGTTCTGGCCTGAGGGGGTTGGGGCTTATGGAACTTAAACCTCCAAAGAGAGCTCTGGTTGTTGCACCAAACTGTTACATGCGTACAGGCGGACAAAGTCCCCCAACCACACTCTGCCGGAACAGACAACCGACCTCGGCAGCCACACTCCCGCTACCGTCGGTTGACCAGCAATGAACACTGGAGTGCTTGAGGTTTACTCAGGATATCATCCTGTACGCCTCTTGATCTTGGAGAAGGGTTCAGCATCACATATTTAAGGGTGCGGCTCCAACACTGGCCTCATTTTCCTGTATACACACCCTACTTGAGCCGCCGTGACTACCCACTCTCTCCTTGTTTGGTATGATCTCCTTGTTTGGTATGATCGCCTTGTTTGGTATGATCTCCTAAATCCCCCTTTTACGAATTGGTACTCTCTGCCACCCTGTCTGCAGCTGTGATCGTTTCTCTCTCTCTCTCCTGCTTTCTGAGAAGCCTCACCAGGACAAGAACAAAAGCCAGCTAACAATACACATTAATAAACAAAAAAACATACACAATATATGCTATAAAGACAATAGAACATAAGCATACAACACTCTAAGCTGCTACAACCTGGTAGCAATCCAATATCATATCCTGGCTTCACCAACCGTTTGTATCAAGTGACTGCTAAACCACTTACTACTCCCACACTAAATGGGGTTGAAATCTCGCCACGACCATATTATACACCCTAAAAATATATAAACTCAGCCTGTGGCTGAAACACCAGAAACATCTGCATAAATATTCCCCAACACAAGACGAAATCAATCTCTCACCTTACACTCCAGCACATCCAATACGCATTCAAGCACTTCCCATATACATTCCTGTGTATTCATCATAAACCTCTGTTCTGTTCCTAGAGGCTCACTACCATGTATGTCTCTAGGTTCTCCAAAGTGTTCAACAAGACACTTCTGCAGTTCTCCCAAACTGCTGCACGATGAAGTCCTCATCCAACATCAGTGGTGCTTCACCACTTAATTCCACAGAGACATGTGAATCTCCTCTTCACTGCTCATTTACACTGCTTGCAGTCTACTCCTTACTATGGAGTTCTGCTCTCTCACAGAGTTCAGCATACACTCTTCCAGCCTCGGAGTTCCATTAATTTCTTCCCAAACAAACTTGCAATTCCATTACCATGCCAATAAAAAAAATTCCCAAACAGAACATAAGGAATAAACTATATCCCAGCATTAAATTTCGCCACCCGATGCCACACCACGTCGTCTGACTGTGGTGGGTATTCCCCCAAACTGGACCGTTCCTAGCGAGGGACATGTCTTGACACGCCGGCGGGAGCTTCCTCCCTGGCCGCACTGCTGGGGCCTCCACCCCCTCAGTTGCCTCTTGACCACCGTCGAGAGATGTAACGCTCCTTTCTCCTGCATATCATCTAAACTCAAACTCCTTATTTCAGCTTACTGCCTCAATAAATTATCTATCCTACATATACATATGTTCATTATGATCGCTGGGCACACGCTCAAACACTAATGGCTAAATTGACAACTGATTAAATAGGCTTACCCCAAAAATCTCTGACGTTAGGACGCTCACTCACTGAAGCTCAACATGGCGCTCAAATAGGCCGCCCACGAAAATGCTTCAGGACTGCTTCACAAAGCTTCCTGCAGTCCACGACTTGAGCCCACAACGTTTCCAGACTGGCTCCACAACAGAAACGCGTTGCTTACTTCCTTCCTCTTGAATGTACAACAATTAGAGTTTCACCAAGGCAGGGCCAAACACTTCCAGGCTGCCCCTAATTATCAAATTCACAGAGAGATGGTGTACTAAGTCCCAAACAGCTTCTTCACACTTGCAAACAAGTAGTCTTCACTCCAGCACAGGGGGACTATATTCTTCCTCATTGCAGGAGATCAACACAGTACATCCACCTCTGAGGACAGTTGCGACTCAAGTGAGGTCTAGATGTCCTGCGAGCCTCACATCATGTCAGCAAAGTATCGACATCTCATGTTGTGTCACTTATTTACATGTTCATCCTCTGCTCATTTTTTAAATTTAGTCACCGACCTTTATTGCATAGATATATATACAGTATATATCTTTCTTCTGACCTCTCAGATAGGTAGACTCGTTCTTCAGGCTACCTGGGGTCATAATTCTCCCCTCTTTTTATTTTGAGTTATTCCCAGTGGGTATCTTGAGGTTATCTTGAGATGATTTCGGGGCTTTTTTTTTTAGTGTCCCCGCGGCCCGGTCCTCGACCAGGCCTCCACCCCCAGGAAGCAGCCCGTGACAGCTGACTAACACCCAGGTACCTATTTTACTGCTAGGTAACAGGGGCATAGGGTGAAAGAAACTCTGCCCAATGTTTCTCGCCGGCGCCTGGGATCGAACCCAGGACCACAGGATCACAAGTCCAGCGTGCTGTCCGCTCGGCCGACCGGCTCGGCCGACCGGGTAGGCTCGGGATATTGCATCAGCTACCACATTATCTCGTCCCCCTTATATGCCTTATTTCCAGGTCATATTCTTGGAGCAATAGAAACCATCTGGTTAGCCTCTGGTTTGCATGCTTCATCTTGCTCATGAACACTAGGGGATTATGGTCTGTATACACAGTAACTGGGTGTCCTTCCCCATTTACATATACTTCAAATTGCTTCAATGCCAGCACCAAAGTCAACATCTCCTTCTCTACTGTACCGTATGATCTCTGATGCTTAGCAACTTCTTCGAGAAGAAAGATATGGGGCGATAAATTTCATCCTTCTGCTGTGTCAGTATAGCTCCGGCCCCTTGAGCTCACTGGCATCCACGAACAACGCAAATAGTGCTCCAAAATCTGGCGACACTAACACAGGTGCCTCAGTCAACAATCTCTTGGTCTTCTCAAATGCTTCTTGTGCTATTCCGTTCCATTCCCACTTCTTGCTCTTCGGTAACAAACTTGTCATAGGAGCGGCTACAGTGGAAAAATTCTCACAGAACTTCCGGTAATACCCGATCATACTTAAGTATCTTAACAACAACTTCATTCCTCTGGGTACCGGGAAATTATCGCTGGCTTCCACTTTCGTTCTCGTCAGAGCAACCTTGCCTTGCCCTACCACATATCCTACGTATTCCAGGCGGGCTCTCCTGAACTCACTTTTCGCCAAGTTAATTGTCATGTTGGCCTTCTCTAACCGATTTGTTCGGCCTGTTAGTCTGTTTACGTACTCCCTCCAGGAGTCAGCAAATATCATAATATTGTCGACATATACTGCATGAACCATTGCATCTTGCAACACCTAATTCATTACTTGTTGGAAACATGGTCTTCTTCTAAGTGACCTAACTTCTCTCACACCTTGGCTAGGCTGTCCCTGTTAAACACCTTTGCTCCATTAGTCCTCTCTACTTATTGTTTCCTCCCTCCGTTTCTTCATCTTGCATTCCACGCGTCAAGAGACAGACATCTACAGTCTGTATCTCCTCTGTCGTCCTCATACTTCAGTTCATCATCCTTACGAATGGGTCTGTCACCATCACACTTCAGTCTCTCACCAACATACTTCACTCTTTCGTCTTCGCGCTTCCATGTAACACCATCATACTTCCGCCTCTTGTCATCATGCTTCAGTCTCTCGTCATTACCAACGATCCCTTCTTTCGTCTCCTCACTTATCTGAGATTACATCTTCTTCGACTTCCATTGAACCTTTGACTTTCTTCTTCTCCTCCATGCTTTTATTATCAGCTACTTCTCATGCTTCACTCTACCACACAACTCCAATTCTTCTCCTTCAACACTTCCTCATTCCCTCAAAGTTTCTTCGAGTGCTGTATTACTCTCAACAGCACTCGACCGTATTTGTCGCTCTACCTCTTCCAGAGTGCTCGTAAGCATCTCTCCACACATACTGGAGACTTTCAAAAGGTGACACCCCTAGAGTCAACACTTGCAGCAGAGGAGCTCCAGCATATTTCAACAATCCTAAGTATTGTAGTACAGGTTGATGGCAGCGAGTGGTGTCCCAGAGAACATAAAGATATAGTGCTCTTGAAAAATAGGTGAGATAACAGGAAAGTGCTAAGGGAAGTGAAAAATCGGATGAGAAAAAGTTGCCCTAGTGTTTACAGTGCAGAGAAGAACAGTCAAGATGGCCACTGGCAAGGGGGAAAAACAAAACAGAGCTTGATTTTGAGGGATTCAATGAAGAAAGCATTGATATTAGCAGTCTACATAACAAGTTAGTAAATTTAGATACTATAGTGAACTCTCATGTAGAAATAATTAGTAAATTGAAAGAAAGTAATGACCATTTGAATAGCAAAGTTTTATGTCTTGAGGGTTTAGTGAAAGACTTGCGCAAGGATAAGAATCAATTGGAAACAAATTGCAAAGCCATGGAAGAAGAAAATAAACTCTTAAAAATAGCTTTGGAAGAAGTTAAAGTAAATTTAAACATAAATGACTACAATAGGTTAGGCAAGGAAATTCAACAGGAGAAACAGCTTTTGTCAGCACAGATGGAAGAAGTTACACAGGGAATAGAACAGTGCAAGAAAGATATGCAACTCACTTATGCACAAGTGACCAAGGAGAAGGAAAAAATAGAAGAAGCAGTAAAGGAAGTCAAACACTGCAGCAACCAAGATAAAACAAACATTAGGCTGGAAGTGAGAAAAGAATTGGCATCTAACCCGAAGTTGGTGCAAAACACAGTTGATCGGAGTAAGTCCCTGATCATTTTTGGCTGCAAAGAAAAGGCGATAACATCTAGGTCAGAAAGAGCTGTAGAAGAAGCTAAAGTAGTAGATAAAATTGTTGGCCTCGTGGAAGGTCTTACAACCATAGAGAATGTGTGCGTCTACAGGAGAATAGGCAGGTACGTAAAAGGGAAAGATCGACCTTTGAGGATCACCCTAAATGGTGCCAAACAGATGGAAGAAGTACTAAGGAATGCTAGAAAATTGCAAAGTGATGAGGATGGGAAAGGGTGGTCGTTAAGACGAGATCTTTCAAAAGAAGATAGAGAGAAGCTGAAACTGAACCTCGCCGAGGCAAAACATTTAAATGAGAGCAGGAATGAAGAAGAAATAAATTCTTTTTTCTACAAAGTGATAGGGGTAGGCAAACCAGTAAAGTGGTACATAAAGGCAAACCAACAAAATCAATAGAGAGAGGGGGAGTGAAGAATAAGGAGAGGGGGAACAAGTTCCTGAAGATTGCATACCCCAACATAGATGGAGTGAGATCGAAGATACTGGAGTTAAGTGATGTAATACAGCTGCAGACACCAGACATTGTTGCACTCACGGAGACAAAACTTGAAGATGTAATTTTAAATGAGGTCATATTCCCAAGGGGCTACTCAATTTGGAGACGGGACAGAAAAATTAGGAAAGGCGGTGGCGTTGCTGTGCTGGTAAAAGAACCCCTAAAGGTAAACGAAATAATGACTGCCAATCCACAAGAAGTTGACATAATAGCACTAGAGATCTGCCATGAGGATGATAAACTAATGATAATAAATGCATATAGTCCACCGCCAAGCAGCACATGGTCAAAGGAGGAGCTAGATAGTAAACGTGAAGGTCTTATAACAATAATGAGAGAGATTATAGCGAGAGCGGATAACGATAGATCACGACTGTTGATAGTCGGTGACTTCAACTTGAAATCCATAGACTGGGAAGCATATGAAGCTAAAACAAAAGATTTTTGGACCTGTAAATTTGTAGACCTCATCCTGGAAACATTCTTGTATCAACATGTTAAACAAGCTACGAGGATGAGGGAAGGGGACATTCCCTCCATGCTAGATTTGATATTTACCAGGAAGGAGGAAGAGATATTTGACATTCAGTACCTTCCTCCCTTGGGTAAAAGTGACCATGTCTTTTTGGGAATAAAGTATGCAATGCGTTATAAGCTGGAAGAAAATAAGGAGGTTGAAGCAGTTGAAAAACCAGACTTCAGGAGAGGACATTATGGTGACCTTAGAAATTTTTTTAGTGAGTATAATTGGACAGACTTGATGCTAAGCAAGGAAGTGAATGAGATGTATGTCAAGTTTTGTGAAATATATGATAAAGGCACAAAAAAATTTATACCAAAACAGAGATGCAGAACTAGGAAACAGGATTGGTTCAATAGAAATTGCGAGAGGGCTAGAGACCAAAAGACACGAAAATGGAATCAATACAGGAAGAGGCCGAACCCCCAAACATACCAGCGATACAAAGATGCGAAAAACAACTACACGGCAATGAGGCGAGAGGCAGAAAGAAATTTTGAAAAAGGGATTGCAGACAAATGTAAAACAGAACCAGGTCTATTCTATAAATTCATAAACAACAAATTGCAGGTAAAGGATAATATTCAGAGATTGAAAATGGGAAATAGATTCACGGAAAATGAAAAGGAAATGTGTGAAACACTAAACGAAAAGTTCCAAAGTGTGTTTGTACAAAATGAAATCTTTAAGGAACCAGATACAATAAGAATTCCAGAGAACAACATAGAGCACATAGAGGTGTCTCGAGACGAAGTGGAAAAAATGCTCAAGGAGCTCGGTAAGAACAAAGCAGCTGGCCCAGATGGCGTTTCACCATGGGTTCTGAGAGAATGTGCATCTGAGCTCAGCATTCCACTTCACCTGATCTTTCAGGCATCCCTGTGTACAGGAATCGTAGCAGACTTGTGGAAACAGGCTAACATAGTTCCAATCTACAAAAGTGGCAGCAGGGAAGACCCCCCTCAATTATAGACCTGTATCATTGACAAGTGTAATAGTGAAAGTATTGGAAAAACTAATCAAAACTAAATGGGTAGAACACCTAGAGAGAAATGATATAATATCAGACAGACAGTATGGTTTTCGATCTGGAAGATCCTGTGTATCGAATTTACTCAGTTTCTATGATCGAGCCACAGAGATATTACAGGAAAGAGATGGTTGGGTTGACTGCATCTATCTGGACCTAAAAAAGGCTTTCGACAGAGTTCCACATAAGAGGTTGTTCTGGAAACTGGAAAATATTGGAGGGGTGACAGGTAAGCTTCTATCATGGATAAAAAAATTTCTGACTGATAGAAAAATGAGGGCAGTAATCAGAGGCAATGTATCGGAATGGAGAAATGTCACAAGTGGAGTACCACAGGGTTCAGTTCTTGCACCAGTGATGTTTATTGTGTACATAAATGATCTACCAGTTGGTATACAGAATTATATGAACATGTTTGCTGATGATGCTAAGATAATAGGAAGGATAAGAAATTTAGATGATTGTCATGCCCTTCAAGAAGACCTGGACAAAATAAGTAGATGGAGCACCACTTGGCAAATGGAATTTAATGTTAATAAATGTCATGTTATGGAATGTGGAATAGGAGAATATAGACCCCACACAACCTATATATTATGTGAGAAATCTTTAAAGAATTCTGATAAAGAAAGAGATCTAGGGGTGGTTCTAGATAGAAAACTATCACCTGAGGACCACATAAAGAATATTGTGCAAGGAGCCTATGCTATGCTTTCTAACTTCAGAATTGTATTTAAATACATGGATGGCGATATACTAAAGAAATTGTTCATGACTTTTGTTAGGCCAAAGCTAGAATATGCAGCTGTTGTGTGGTGCCCATATCTTAAGAAGCACATCAACAAACTGGAAAAGGTGCAAAGACATGCTACTAAGTGGCTCCCAGAACTGAAGGGTAAGAGCTACGAGGAGAGGTTAGAAGCATTAAACATGCCAAAACTAGAAGACAGAAGAAAAAGAGGTGATATGATCACTACATACAAAATAGTAACAGGAATTGATAAAATCAACAGAGAAGATTTCCTGAGATCTGGCACTTCAAGAACAAGAGGTCATAGATTTAAACTAGCTAAACATAGATGCCGAAGAAATATAAGAAAATTCACCTTCACAAATAGAGTGGTAGACGGTTGGAACAAGTTAAGTGAGAAGGTGGTGGAGGCCAAGACCGCCAGTAGTTTCAAAGCGTTATATGACAAAGAGTGCTGGGAAGACGGGACACCACGAACGTAGCTCTCATCCTGTAACTACACTTAGGTAATTACTGTCTCTTCTCACTTCCTCTTCTTGGCTATTACTCTTCATCATTATCTCTTCTTTACGCTTCCTGTGAAATGCGTCAACTTCTATCATCTCACACAACTCAACTTCATCATCCCTATACTTCTGTTCCCGTGGACAACTTGGCATTCTACTCTCGTCCTCAGTCTGTCCACATTCTTCTTTACCTCTGCTCAGCACAGTTATCTCCGCTTTTTGACTCACAATTTCAGCGGGCTGGTCTTTACTCAGGTCCACTCTGTTCACATTACTCTTCTCTGGCCGAGTCATCTTCACTTTTGACCACACCGAGCCAACATTTTCCTGAGCTAGACCACCCTCACCAAACAACCACACTATCTCCACGTCGATTTCTTCTTCCAGTGGAGTCGACACTGTTACATCCTCTCCAGTGTCTTCCTTGTCGGCCACCTCTTCCCTCGTCACTACAGAGACAAGGTACTCAATGACTTGGATGTCCACTGACTCGTCCTCTAGGATGCCAGTCAGGTCCCTTCCATCAGGTGTCCCATCAGTGCCATAGTCCTCCTGGCACACCTCCGGCACAGCTTCTGCCATGAGCTTTGGCAACACCCTTTAACCGCACAACTCATTGCCAAGGATCACTTGTATCCCTGGAACAGGTATGTCGGGGCACACTCCTAACATCACCTCTGCCGACAAATAATCCAACTTTTGCTTGACAGTACAAATGGGCATGTCACCCTCAGTCAGCAACCCATACACCTTTATCTTTCGCCTGCCAGCTAAAAGTCGATCATCTGCGATCAGGGTTTTCATAATCAGGCTCTGATTCGCTCCAGTATCCCTTAGGATACTTCTACATCAGGTTGTCCTACGCTGACCCAACCTTTACTGATGAACGGCCTATACCTCTCGTTCACTTAAGTTTACTTAATGTGGTTTGTCCTGTAATACATTACCCCTTAACCCTTAAACTGCGCGCCATGAGTAACATATCCCACAGTGCGCATGGCATATATAATCGCCATAGGGTGCCAGGCACGATTCAAATGGCCCACAGCTACACAGGGGTTCACATTAGCTTCCTCAGGGCTCTTGTAAACAGACGCCATTTTTTTTTTAAATCGTGGGCAATATTCTCGGGTGTGAGAGCTACAGTACTGTTGGAGCAACCAAGGCTGACGCACACAGCATGAGAGAACACCATTGCTGTTCAGCTTGTGACCACAGCATCGCCGAAAAATGTCAAATATGTAACTGCTATTATTTAGCAATAACAGTATTACAAATGACCCCTGATTGATAAAAATTACCAGGATTGTGATAATAGCAGGATTGTTGTGATAATTAGCGCTGTGGGAGGAGTAATGCTGAGGGACGGAGGGAGATAGCATTGTTTACTGTGTGGCCACCTGTTATTGTCTGCATTCACCATACCAGCTCAGTGGTTCTCTATGGTGAACACAAATGTAGATACTTATATATAATGTGTGTATTAGTGTAATAACATCAAAAGGATTATATTGGGAGGAGCCATTTGGGTGACAGAGGTGTCAGCGTCTGCATGACTTGTCTAGCTGTGTAGAGGGTGGCCACTATGCTCTTTGGGCACCCCACAAGCTTAGGTGTACAGTTACGGTGCATACAACATGTAGATACTTATATATAATGTGTGTATATAGTGTAATAACACCACAAATGGTATTGTTGGGGGAGAAAGTTTAGGGCGTGTGACCTTTTTAGTGTGTGAATGAGTGAGGGAGGTAGCCGCCAGCTAACTGTGTATAGCGACGTCTCTTAGTTCCTGAACTAACTGTATCAGCTTAGTTGTACAGTTGTGTTGAACTAAACATGTAGATACTTATATATAACGTCTGTATATAGTGAATAAAATAAAAAACAGGATGGTGGGAAGAGAAAGTGGGCGAGTGAGGCATTGTTGAGGGAGTGGCAACGAGTGGCTGGCTGATGTGTAGCGGTCACTCCTCGTTGCTTTTCGACTCACAGTACCAACTTAGTGGTTCGTTATGGTCAACAAAACATGCAGATACTTATATATAACCTTTGTATAGAGTGTAATAACAGCAAAACTATTCGTTTATTGTTTTATGAACATAATAATTGAATTATTAATATGCACACCATACTTTTGATTCACCCCTTTTATTATATAAATATATCACAATACTGTAACCCCGCGATTATCCGGGATTCAAACATCCGGAAAACACCCTTATACGGCCAAAATCGTGATCGGATAAAGTTATCACAATATCCGGTCAAAATGGCCACAGGAACCGGATAAAAGCTGGTTTGGCCGGATGAATATTCGGCCATACCGTATAATCCCGTCTGTGGCTCTAGACACATGGTGGAGGAGGGGGTGGGGGTGGGTGGGTGGTGTTGGGAGGGTGGGAGGGGTGCGTCGGAAGGGACCACCTGGGTACAGGAATTACCATTAATTTTAGAACACTTAATCATAGCCAAAAACAAATGAAATAAGTACTAGTAATTATGTATTAACAAATAAATAAGTTTCCTAAAAATAATGTGCACAGGCTGAAGTTTCCTTAAAAAATATTGAGTTTTTTTTTCCTCCTGGCGGCCTACATAACGTGCTATAGCTGCCCCACCCCAAGTGGACCCGTCCAACACTGGTCAACCCCTGTGTGTCCGTCCCTCGTGTTATACACAGTGCTGCGCCATTAGTGAAATATTTGTTTAAATAACTTTTTTATTTTCATGGTAACTTTGAACATTTTTGGCCAAGACTATGTCTGGTAGCAGCATCAATCGTTCCGGAGGTGTTAAGAGGAAGAAGGTTGTCCTAGCAATTATAGACAAGTTATGTGTTGTTCAACCAGTGAGGCGTCACAGGCAGCCAAATGCCTTCAACAAGTGAGGCGCCACAGGCAAGCCAAGTGCCTTCAACAAGCGAGGCGTCACAAGCAAGCCAAATGCCTTCAACAAGTGAGGCGTCACAGGCAAGCCAAGCGCCTTCAACAAGTGAGGGCATGCAAGCGCTTCAACAAGTGAGGTGCATGCAAGCACCTTCAACAAGCGAGGCCTCACAGGCAACCCAAATGCCTTCAACCAGTGAGGCTTCAGCAGCTGGCAGTCAAAACTAACTTTGCTTAACCCTTAAACTGCGCAACGCGCCTGCAGGCTCACGTCTGGTTTGCGCAACGCGCCTCCGGGTATTTGTATTTTTCACGTTCCATTCAAAACTCCCGCGGCTACATGGGGTTCACATCAGCTTCCTCAGGGCTCTTGTAAACAGACGCCATTGTAACAGACTAGGCTGTTGTAAGAATTATCCAGAGTGGTTTATCGACAAAAGAGAATGGGAAGCTGAGCCGCATGGTGACCTGACCCCCAGGGGAATTCGCGGTGGAAATAACCGACGCGTTGTTCATAGCTGCGTATAATGAATCATCCTATAGTATTCAGTAAATTAGAGAAAATTAGCCTTTATTCATTTTGCATTAAAATTGGATTGTATAATAGTACTGGATACAATATCAAGAGTATTCTAATTATTGAGTTTAAGTCACCATCAGTGACGTCACGAATCGGATCTAACTTTTAAGGCGGAGTGACCGGCGGTCATAGGTCAGCAGGGTTGACATGTCTAATATTTCTCAAAGTTTTAATAACCATTTTTGTGATCGGGAACAGCTCTGCCGTTAGATGTTTGTAATTTAATTCAGTAAAATAATTCAACCAGTCTGGATCAATTAAGTACAACAGAGGTTAATTGTTATAACTTAAACCTTGCTAGTAACTGGGTAGAACTCTGACTAGGCGGAAGGATACAAGGTTCTAGTCTGGGCTAGGCCAGACGAGGACAAATTAGTGTGAATACGGGAGCAGCTGGGAGAGGTCAAACATCTTACCTCTCCCCAAGACATCTAGCTGGTCGCCCAAGGTATAGTTGCTATGGTTATGTATAGAAATAGTCTTCTCATTTGCCATTCAGGTCAAGTAGGGAGTGTTAAAGTGATAGGGAGTGAACACATTTAGATTTTGTTTTAGTTTTCTTTTAATAAATTAAATTTGTTAATATTTTGCATTTTTATTGTTTCCATTTGGTTATGTGTATACTTGTCCTGGTCACGTGGTCCACACGAGGCAGAGTTGCATTGGGCGCCGATTCTAACATCGAATCGGAATTATCATTACCGTGTAATTTATTCCACACTCAAGGTCATCGTTTATAGTGGGGATCAAGCCCCTAGGTTGATTAATTAGCGTGATCGATCCAGACCTCGATCATTGCTCTTGTATTACTGGTCTGGTGGTGGCAGCAGAGGTGACTCTAGGGTTTTGTTCAGAGCTTAGGTCACGTCAGACTGGGTGTAGAATCCTAAGTCGGTCAATCGTCTTAGGACCACGTGGCGTGGAGTTGGCTTTGGTAAAAGTTTTGGAGTCCCTTGGTAGAGAATAATAAGTAAGAATACGGGTAGAGGGAGTAGAAAGAAGGAAGTAAAGAGAGAGGAAACCCTAACCCGTGTTACAATGGTGGCAGCGGTGGGATCAACAATTTTGTTTGAAATTGTTGAAAGGCTCACGCGTCTAGCCGTTCGAACACGTGCGCGGATGCTAAGGAGACAGCCGCGGGCCAGGATTAGCAGTGCGCCCCACAAGTGCGTTTGAGTGGGGATTGGCGAATCTTAGGTCATGCGGGCTGATATGATTAAGGTTAGTTAGTAAGATTAGGTTGTTAAAATTAGATTTATTGAAAAGGAGACCGCTCCGAGTTGATTGGACTGGGTACCATACTCGACCCATTGCAATTAATTCAGAGGTGTTGGGAGCCACCATACTCTCAACAGCAGTTCCTTGAGGGCTGTCGGGGGCGGATATATCTGTGGGACGCCAGTAGATAGTCCGAGGGCGTTATTAGACGACCCAAAACGCTAAGGAAAAACGTAATCCGTGAAGGGCGTTGCGGCCTCCGAGGGACGGACTAGTAAACTACCTAGCAGCGATTCAACAACTAAGTGATCGCACACTTAGTGGAGGTTGAGTCGTCCCTAGTCATAATTGTTGCTGAAAGCTGCGTGTCGCTCTGTTGGAACCTAGATGGTGTGGCCTCTAGGCTAGGTGTGGTACGGCGAGCCGGTAGGAACAATTATAAGATTAAGTCGAGTGCATTTTTGAATTAAGTATACTTCAATTTATAAAGTAATTTCCGTTTATTTGCGTTGTTCTAGATTAATTTTTTTTCCCCTAAATTCAATCCCCGGTTAAAATTTTTCCCAAGTGTAGCGTTTTCTTGCATATTAGGCTAAGTGCGTACGTTAAGTTTTGTTATTCCCTGTTCTATTAGTCTAAGTCAGAGGCGTTGTTAATCCTCTGGACTTAGGGCTATTGGTCGGTCACTATAGTAAGTGAAGGAGTTTAAGGGATAGTAAAGTTGCGTGTAAATGTTATTTGTCTGTGGAATATTTCTAAGTATTTTGGGATAAGTTTTCGGCTAAGTCGATGTCGGAAACTCGTTAACTGTAATTAATTTGTATTCATGGGTCACGTGTACGATCTGGGCGTCATTAGGATTCTCCAGTCGATGCGAGTGATAGCTTATAGTTTTTACCAGTAAGACGGTAGAATTGTGTTTGTAGACTTAGAACTCTGTTTTCAGTAGAAACGTAGGTGGAAAATTTTTCTAAGTCCAGCTTGGGCTAGAATCTGACTTTTTGGCGGAAATTCTAATTTTCATGTTTCGTGTATATTCTGGGGTCAGTATTACTCTCTAGTGCGCGCAAGGGACGTAATTCTGTCCGTAAGCATTAAACAGTGATAATTACATTTTTGCCGAATTTAGTATTTTTTCGAGAAAATCGTGTCGTAATTTTGTCAGAGTCCATTTGAGGTGAAAATCTCGGATTTTGACGAAAAATCGAATTAGTGAGTGTTGAAACCGCCCGAAGTGTCAGTATTGTTCTGCATACAACGTCAGTAGTAAATAATAACGTATTTATATCTGGAAACGAGAAACCCAAATTTTTGTGAATTAAAGGAGTTTTGTGATATTTGGGGTGATAGAATATTTTTCCCTCGGAGTCAGAAAAATTGGCAGAGTCCAGCAATTGAGTAAAAACGCAGTTTTTGATAAAAATTCAATTTTTAGTAAGCATTTATAGGTCCTGGGTGTCTATATTAATCGCTAGAGCGGTTTATTAACGTAAAACTAGTTATTTTCCTTCAGAACAAAAATTTTGATTTTTCAGCGTTTAAGCGAAAAAGCGCGGGACTTAGTTTTTTTCAGCGCAGCTGGTCCCGCTCCATCAGTCATCAGTGGCCACGCTGCTTACTTCAAGCGCGTTTAGTATTAAAGTACAGTAAATATTCTTTATTAATCCATCACGAGGGCTGCGCGTTAGTTGCGTTATCATTTAAATTGTTTTATATAAATTAGATTCTTTAATTTTTTTTAACGTAAAGGACTTAGGTTTCAGCAATAGAACTGCGGGATATTTCACGGTCAGACACGAGTGCGGGGCAGACACTCATTCATTGGATTGACTTCAGCGATTCTCTCGATAAATCGGTGTATTTCCTATTTTGGGAATTTAGTAGTTTTCTCTTAGAATAGAGTTGTGATTTTTTTTTATTTGTGTAAGATCACGGTTGTAGTGAGTCCGGGTCGAGGGTGTACTAAAGGGTAGTTTAGAAGAGACGTGGCACACCAGGAATCACAGGAAATGTTTAACCCAGATAATGGCCAGTCAGTAGGGACCAGTGGGAATGGGAGTGTAGAGGATAGAACCTCTTCCGACACCACTGGGGACCGCTCAGGTAGCTCAACTGGCACCACAGGTGGGGCCAGTGGGACTGAAGCGACGAGTTCACGGGTTCTGCATGGGACTGGGCAGTCGAGGGTATCTTTCCATCCCTGGAGAGATACTATTATTGACATGAGTGGGGAGTCTTGCGAGGAGTCGTCCCATGAGTGGGGAGAGCCGTCTTGGGTTCCCCCACAAATAACATCGACGCCATGCCAGCAGGGCAGACATGGGGCCTCAGTTAGTATGGCAGGACGTCCCACTTCGCTCGGTAGAGAACAGCAACCTGTTCAACGGGAACATGAACAACCACACCAACAGCAGGAACTACCCAACATAACACCAATACCACAGCACCCACAACACCTAGGTACACCTCATCCGTCACTACAACAACCCCAACCCCATCCTCAGTTCCCATACCAACCCTTCCCCCAACCCCAGGCCACTCCATACCCATTCCAACCCCAGGCCACCCCATACCCATACCCATTCCAACCCCAGGCCACCCCATACCCATACCCATTCCAACCCCAGGCCACCCCATACCCATTCCAACCCCAGGCCACCCCATACCCATACCCATTCCAACCCCAGGCCACCCCATACCCATACCCATACCCATTCCAGCCCCAGGCCACCCCATACCCACCCCAACCTCAATCCACACCCCAGCCTGAGGTCACCCACACCATACCTCAACCCCAACCTCAATCCACACCCCAACCCGAGGCCACCCACACCATACCTCAACCCCAACCTCCACCCACACCCCAACCCGAGGCCACCCACACCATACCTCAACCCCAACCCCAGGCCGCCACAGCCTTAGACAGGCAGATGCGCACGGAGACGCCGGGCACTCAGTTGTCGCCATACGTAGAGGCGTTAAGTAAAGGCGAGGGAGCCAAGCCGAGGAACTGTGGCGCGGGTTCATCAGGCGGGAAGCAGCCCTCAGCTGCAAGTTCGAGCCACCCTGCGCGGGGTACCAACAGAGATCCGCGGAGGTGTTACTCCTGCTGGAAGCGCGGGCATATACAGAGGGATTGCGAAGTCACTCCTACGAAAGCATGAAAGCAGGCTCCTAGTGATGGTAGGCCTACTTTTGAGGTGAAAGTGGAAGGTGTGAGATTGACAGCTTTTGTTGATACAGGAAGCCAGGCAACAGTAATTAAAAAGTCAGCCTTCAGCAATTTTAAGTATACACGTCTTCAACGTTGCGCAAAGACATTAACAGCAGTCAATGGGGAAAAGATTGAGATCGTAGGTCAAGGTACAGTTAATTTTGAGATTGATGGGGAATTGCAGCCTCACACATGTACGATCGTAGAGAACCTTGATTTTCCTGGTCACATCTTAATGGGAACTGATTTTCTGTCGCGATTTGATTATTCCTTGTCTGCTCAAAAAGGGGCTAGGAACTGCAGGTTGCAGTTGGGACAGACTTCCTACCCAGTGGAGATGATCGACCATCCCCCAGTTGTAGCTTCAATTAAGAGGAAGCTGAAATATAATGCGCACTATCCAAAATTGATTTTTAAGTCTCTTCCAGACACAGTTAAGAGGTCATGCGCCTTGCATGCATTGACCAAACAGAGTTGCCCACCACATTCTGTTAAATTTATTAAAGTAGCCGTGGGACGTCACATACAACCAGGTACCACCCTTCAGGTGGCTGGGAGATGTGATAGTTTATTAATTCCTCATCACTTAGTTGTAGTGCTCGATAAAGGTGCACTCATTCCAGTTGTCAATCTTTCACATAAGACTTTTCGCTTCAGGGCAGGTGATAGGGTATCTCAGGGAACCATGGTGGAGGACACAGAAATCTTTCACCATGAGTCAGCTGAGACGCCAGCCGTCACTGCACAATGTAGTGCACTGAATATGTTGAACACTAAAACTCCATCCAAAGTACAATACCAGACGAGAAATGTTGCACAGAATGTAGAAGTGGAAAAATTAATTTCAGCACTTGATTTGCAACATGTTGCACAGGCGGATAGGAAGGCACTGAGAGGAGTTTTACGAAAATTCCCGAAATTGTTTGCAACAGAGGATGACCAGATTGGTCTCCTTGATAAGATCGAGCACACCATTCCAACTGGTGACCATTTGCCTGTGTACACAAGACAGTGGAGGTTGCCGGAACAGGCAAAGAACATTATCAGGGAGGAGTGCCAGAAAATGTTGAGACAGGGCGTGATAGAGCCTAGTACGTCACCGTGGCTCTCTCCTGTTGTGCTAGTTCGGAAACCGGACGGTAGTTATCGTTTCTGTGTTGACTACCGGAAGGTGAACGAACTAACTAAGGGTGATGTGTATCCGTTGCCCCGAATACAGGAGATAATAGATCAATTTGGTGCTGCTAAGTATTTCTCAACTCTTGACGCAAAATCGGCGTATTGGGCGATTCCGGTGGCAGAACAAGATAGGGAAAAAACAGCATTCTCGGATGGTAGGCACACTTATCAATTCCGTAGGATGCCGTTTGGTTTGAAGACAGCGCCTTCGTCGTTTCAGAGGGCCATCAACTTTATCCTTAGTCCGGTACTGGGTAGGCATTCTTTAGCGTACCTGGATGATGTTGTGATATATTCCAGGACGTTTGAGGAACACCTACAGGACTTGACTGAGACTTTGAAATTGTTAGATCAGGCAGGTTTCAGGCTGAATGTTCAGAAGTGCACCTTGGCGGCTCAGAAATTCAAATTTCTGGGGTTCCAGGTGTGCCCAGACGGTATCCGACCTGACCCAGATTCTTGCCGCGCCATTGCTGACATGCCTACTCCAAGGACAGCAAAGGACGTGCGTAGGTTTTTGGGGGCGGCCGGATATTTTCGTCGTCACATTGAAGGTTTCGCTGGCATTTCAGCACCCCTGACTGATCTGACAAAGAAAAATGCGAAGTTTGTGTGGAAATCAGAACATGACGAGGCCTATCGCAAACTGAAAGACCAACTAATCACGACACCGGTATTGGCTATTCCTGATTTTGAGAAAGAGTGGGAAGTGCACACTGACGCCAGCGGTATAGCTATTGGCGGGTGCTTAATTCAGCGAGACGCAGATAATTTACCCCATCCAGTAGCCTATTTCAGTAGGAAGGTCAAAGGACCTGAAGTTCGTTATTCAGCTACGGATCGGGAGGCACTGGCAGTAGTAGAATCAGTTAGGTATTTCGAGCCTTACCTATTTCAGCGGCATTTTGTAATCTACACAGACCATCGAGCGTTAACACATATATTTAAAAAGCGAACGAAATGCCCACGAATGTCACGCTGGTCTCACGAACTTTCGGCCCACTCATTCCAGATCTTGTACAAGCCTGGTCCAGCACATGTTGTGCCAGATACGCTAAGTAGAAATATAGCGGCAATGCAGATTAATGAAAACATTGAAACCATTCCATCAGATAAAATGAGAAAATACCAGATGAGCGAGCCTAGATGGAAAGAAATTATTGAGTATTTAGAGGGAGGAAAATACCCGAAAAAGAAAAAGAACTTACCTATACATGATTTTGAGATGAAACAGGGCGTCCTGTATTATGTTAATAGCCAGAATGATAGGGCAGTATTTCAGCTAGTTATTCCGGACGCGTTGCGGTCATCAGCGTTAAAGCTTGCGCATGCTTCAAAAATTGCAGGGCATCCGGGGATCTTTAAAACCCACTTAAAAGCAAAGTCTCTATTTTATTTTCCAGGATTACTTTCTGAGGTAATCAATTTCGTGAAGTCGTGCCCTCGTTGCCAGAGGAGGAAAGGTACCCTTAAGGTACAAGCCCCACTTCAGGAATTTCCTGAAATTTGTGAACCGTTAGATCGTGTGGGGGCCGATCTGATTGATTTACACCACAGTCATGCGGGTAACAGATACGTGTTGGTGCTAGTTGACCATCTGTCTAGATACACTACACTAGTTGCATTACCTCAGAAGGATTCTCGTACGGTTGCAGATGCATTCTTGCGTAGGTTCGTTACTGTATTCGGACCTCCTAAAGTTTTAGTCTCTGACCGGGGTCAAGAATTCAATGGGAATATATTTAGAGAAGTTTGTAAGATTTTAGAGACAACTTCGGCTTTTACAACGGCCTACCACCCACAAGCAAACGGAATGACGGAACGGACTAATCGTTCAGTCAAGGATATGCTTGCAATCCTTGCTGAACATGATGCAAACACCTGGGATGAACACCTACCCTATGTTCAGTTCGCCTTGAATACTGCCATCCACCAATCAATTAACACCCAACCACTTCATTTGTTTACTGGTAATTCATGCAATTTCCCCTCAGGTCTGCTTAACAGACATAATGTTGCATACGGGGAGGACTATCCTTCAGAGGTCCTTGGAAAAATGAGAAATGCATGGAATATTGCAGCTGAAGCGTCCAAGAAGGCACGGACTCGGTATGCTCATTTTTATGACAAGAAAGTGCGCCCTCTTGAGTTGAAGGAAGGAAGCCTCGTATTGAGAGTGAATGAGGCTGCGCCCGCCAATCAGAGCAGGAAACTAGCTCCGAGGTGGCGAGGACCCTATAGAGTAATTAAAAGGGCGGGGCCGGTTAATCTTGTTATAAAAGGAGTGTTCGAGGACCAGGTGGAAAGGACAATTCACGTGAATAAATTGAAACATTATCATGCTAGAGAGGAATTAGAACTGCCTTCAGCGGGTCTAGTTCCTGACTCAGCAGTGCTGACTCATGGCTTCACCGACGAGTCAGAAGATGAGGATGACCCTCTGTCATCGCTCATCAGTAGTCAGGTGCAGTCTCGCCACCCTATGGTGACGAGATCTCGCGCTGTACAGTAAAGTAACTTCCTAGTTAGTATAATTTAGTATTGATTAGATTTTCCTGTAAAGGCAATGAGATGTACTATGTCTATACTTAACTCAGGTAGCAACTTTTACCGTGCTCTGGGGTTCCACCTCCACCAAACCCAGAGTATATCTATGCTTCCGCTGTGTTGTGTCTGTCTGTTCCCAGGTCTGATTGGTACACCGACCCAGTTGTTCCAGCCACACGTGAACCCTTGTCTGTAAAGACCGAGGGGGGAGGCACGTTACACAAAGCCCTCCCCCCACTAGACCCAGTAACCCATACATCAGTTACTTTGGGGATGAGTGACTGTCCAAGAGTCACCCGGCCGACGCCTCACGTCACTAACGAGGTTGTCAGGGCCAGCGAGCTGTCCACATTATAGCAGTCACCGGAGGTGCCATACAACGCCGGGGTAGCTGTCTCGAGATCACCACTACCCACCTGCTGCGTCATCAAGACTGCAGCCATTCCAGCAGTGTTGGAGGAGAGGTCAAGAAATGGAAAGCACGTAGCAGTACTCAAGAATTTCGCCGGAAGATTAATGATTACGCCATCTGAAGTAACAAGAAAGCAGAAGTAAGGCGGTCACAGGTGGAAGGCACGGTTTCCCTACAGAGTACCGGGACTCGCCAATAGAAGGTCGCAAAATTGTCTCCTTTGGCCCAAAGTCGGCGGTACGAGGGTATGCACAGTTGGTGTTTACGGCCTAGTAACCTGGTGACATCAAGAAACGCCTGAGATGACGTGAGCAATGATGGAAGACGAGATTCACCTGTTCTGCAAACAAGCAACCCGCCTCTACGACCTTCTAACATCACTCCTGCTAAGAGACACCGTTGGTACATCCAGTTCTGCTCTGCTGTGGTCATCTGCGACAAGTTTAACATCAAGACTACCGTGTGAACTGTGATTGATACGAAGGCGTGTGGACTGTCGAGAGCAAGATTAATGGCCGAAGTAACAGTATTCTACAGCTGTCACTTGGCACTCCGCTCTACTACACTCTGTCGTCATTCAAGAGTACCGGATGGGAGTACAAGAGGACCAGGTATTGATGTCTACACATGAGAAGAAGCAAGATCGACACCGTCATCGTCAGCGACTACATTCTGCATCCAGCAGCATCGATTTTTTTTTTTTCGATTACTCAATATGAACAATTGATACAAACAACAAAGTTGGCTCTGAACATCTGTGTAAAGAACATCTGGACACTTTTGTTTAAATGTTGAAAAACAGAGTTAGAATCAATTCTTTATAAATGTTGAAAAACAGATTTAAAATAATTCTGGTATAATATATGAAAATTTAACTATAAATTGGTCAGTAATCAAAATCGAAGCCCCTGTGTAATTGTCTCAGCCCAGAACAAACGGTTATGGAAAATTATGTTGTGCTATTTTTTTTCAGAATGTTTGAACACAGGAGAGGCGGACCAATATAAACATTGACACTTCTAGTGAGTGAGAACACTTGGCTGTACAGTCAGCTGAAACCTGTGATATAGTATAGGAATTTTTTTTTCATTTTTAGATACATGTAATAAACGTTAGGTGTGTTCCTTAGCATGTCAAGGTTGACATTGATGGGGAGTGGTTAGTACACGGATGTGAACTGATAGTTCCGTAGTACGCTCCCGGATGACTGAAAGTTCAGTCTGATGATATAACTTTAATGTTTGTTTGAGCACGGTGTGGCCGGCTCTAGAGGACACATGGACTTGGCTAGTGAAGAGCCAAAAGAGTTTAATAGCTAGTTTTTATGGTAGAGTAGGGACATGTTATTTAGCTATGTCAGTAAGGATAGGATGTATGTTTCCTGATATTGGAGGATTGCTGTCAGTTGACAGCTGAGAAATTTATGAAATATGAACATGTTCATTATGATGTTGGACTATTATTTGTCAAATTTTATTAGTTAGGTTAGCTTTTGTTTGTGGCATGAGTTGAATTGTGGGTTTGGATACTAAACCTCGTGAATTTTAACAAATTAACAAGGTTTACTAAGTGCTTGTGCGGGGGGGTTGTAACAGACTAGGCTGTTGTAAGAATTATCCAGAGTGGTTTATCGACAAAAGAGAATGGGAAGCTGAGCCGCATGGTGACCTGACCCCCAGGGGAATTCGCGGTGGAAATAACCGACGCGTTGTTCATAGCTGCGTATAATGAATCATCCTATAGTATTCAGTAAATTAGAGAAAATTAGCCTTTATTCATTTTGCATTAAAATTGGATTGTATAATAGTACTGGATACAATATCAAGAGTATTCTAATTATTGAGTTTAAGTCACCATCAGTGACGTCACGAATCGGATCTAACTTTTAAGGCGGAGTGACCGGCGGTCATAGGTCAGCAGGGTTGACATGTCTAATATTTCTCAAAGTTTTAATAACCATTTTTGTGATCGGGAACAGCTCTGCCGTTAGATGTTTGTAATTTAATTCAGTAAAATAATTCAACCAGTCTGGATCAATTAAGTACAACAGAGGTTAATTGTTATAACTTAAACCTTGCTAGTAACTGGGTAGAACTCTGACTAGGCGGAAGGATACAAGGTTCTAGTCTGGGCTAGGCCAGACGAGGACAAATTAGTGTGAATACGGGAGCAGCTGGGAGAGGTCAAACATCTTACCTCTCCCCAAGACATCTAGCTGGTCGCCCAAGGTATAGTTGCTATGGTTATGTATAGAAATAGTCTTCTCATTTGCCATTCAGGTCAAGTAGGGAGTGTTAAAGTGATAGGGAGTGAACACATTTAGATTTTGTTTTAGTTTTCTTTTAATAAATTAAATTTGTTAATATTTTGCATTTTTATTGTTTCCATTTGGTTATGTGTATACTTGTCCTGGTCACGTGGTCCACACGAGGCAGAGTTGCATTGGGCGCCGATTCTAACATCGAATCGGAATTATCATTACCGTGTAATTTATTCCACACTCAAGGTCATCGTTTATAGTGGGGATCAAGCCCCTAGGTTGATTAATTAGCGTGATCGATCCAGACCTCGATCATTGCTCTTGTATTACTGGTCTGGTGGTGGCAGCAGAGGTGACTCTAGGGTTTTGTTCAGAGCTTAGGTCACGTCAGACTGGGTGTAGAATCCTAAGTCGGTCAATCGTCTTAGGACCACGTGGCGTGGAGTTGGCTTTGGTAAAAGTTTTGGAGTCCCTTGGTAGAGAATAATAAGTAAGAATACGGGTAGAGGGAGTAGAAAGAAGGAAGTAAAGAGAGAGGAAACCCTAACCCGTGTTACACCATCTTTAAAAAAAATCGTGGTCCACATTCCCGGGTGTGGGAGCCTAAGTAGTGTGTGAGCAACAAAGGCTGGAGCTCGCAGCATGAGCGCACAGCACTGCTGTTCAGCATGTGACCACAGCATCGCCTAATAATGTCAAAATATATATATAACTTGTATTATTTAGCTATGATAGTGTTATATTAGAGCCTGAGTGTGATAATGACTGGGTACAATGTTCAAATATCAGTGATTCAATGCTGTTCACAATGTTCACAGCGCTAGCCACAGCACCACAGCATTATTTCGTTCATCTAGGAATCTTCAAATGATTTCTTCGGTTCCTTTTCAAAATAAACGTGTGGTCAATTATTCATTTACAGGAATTTGTGACCAGGATTGTGATAATAGCAGGATTGTGGTTATAATTAGCGTTGTGCATAGTATTGTGGAAGGAGGAATTTTGATGAGGGAGGGAGGGCGAGAATTGAGGTAGCCTCATTGTGTGTGTGTGGCTGCCACTCTTGTTTTGCTCACCATACTAGCTTAGTGGTTCGCTATGGGCAACACATATGTACATGGGTATATATAGTGAGTGTATACAGTGTAAGAACAGCAACAGGAGAATGTTGAGAGGAGCTATTTTGGTGAGGGAGGTGACGTAATCGTAGCGTCGTCTGCTGTGTGATTTTTCATGCAGTGTATGGTGGCCACTGTATTGTTTGGACACAATACCGGCTTACTTGCATAGTTCTGGTAAATAAAACATGTAGATAGGTATATAGAACATGTGTAATAAGAACTATAACAATATGGTGGGAGGAGCAATGTTGGCGAGTAAGATGTTGGAGTGAGGGAGACTGGCTGGGTGTGGCTGCTCTCACTCGAGGTGTTCTGAATGTGTTCATGGCCAAATGCTCCTATTGGCCCATACGAGGCAGCTGCTATTGGCCCATACGAGGCAGCTGCTATTGGCCCATATGAGGCAGCTCCTATTTGGCCCATACGAGGCAGCTGCTATTGGCCCATACGAGGCAGCTGCTGTTGGCCCATACGAGGCAACTGCTGTTGGCCCATACGAGGCAACTGCTGTTGGCCCATACGAGGCAGCTGCTATTGGCCCATACGAGGCAGCTGCTATTGGCCCATACGAGGCAGCTGCTATTGGCCCATACGGGGCAGCTGCTATTGGCCCATACGGGGCAGCTGCTATTGGCCCATGCGGGGCAGCTGCTATTGGCCCATACGGGGCAGCTGCTATTGGCCCATACGGGGCAGCTGCTATTGGCCCATACGAGGCAGCTGCTATTGGCCCATACGGGGCAGCTGCTATTGGCCCATACGGGGCAGCTGCTATTGGCCCATACGGGGCAGCTGCTATTGGCCCATACGGGGCAGCTGCTATTGGCCCATACGGGGCAGCTGCTATTGGCCCATACGGGGCAGCTGCTATTGGCCCATACGGGGCAGCTGCTATTGGCCCATACGGGGCAGCTGCTATTGGCCCATACGGGGCAGCTGCTATTGGCCCATACGGGGCAGCTGATATTGGCCCATACAAGGCAGCTGATATTGGCCCATACGAGGCAGCTGTTATTGGCCCATACGAAGCAGCTGCTACACAGTGTTCTGAATGTGTTGATGGTGAATGTATATAGTGTGTGACAGTGTATAGTGTGTAAATAGATTGTATATATACACAAATTAGCATGATACATAGTAAATATGTGCTGCATATGTGTACACAAGTTTCATGCACGTAACACAGTGTCTACGGACAGTACGGATGTTGTACAGTGGAACCTCGGAATGCGATTGTCCCTGTATGCGAGGTTTTCGGAAGGCGAGCAGTATTTACTCCAAAAATTTGTCTCAGAAGGCGAGGGTTACTTCGGGACGCGAGTTTGTTGATACGCGTACAGGCCGACCTAGCGCGTGGTGGTTCGGCGATCGTCGCCCCTCCGCCCCTCAGTTTACCATTGTCTCGCGCTCAGTGACTACCCCCACATCAATTCTTCTCGCGGATTTTCAGTGTTTTGTTGGATTTTTGGTGATTTGTCTATACAATTTGTTATTATATATCTCACCATGGGTCCCAAGAAAGTCAGTGGTAAGGATAAAGGCCAGAAAGCTCATGTGAGGATGACACTAGAGGAGAAACAAGAGATCATTCGGAAGCATGAGAACGGTACACATGTTGTTGAACTTTGTAGGCAGTACAACAAAGCCACATCAACAATATGCACTATACTTAAGAAGAAAAATAAGATTATGGGTGCTAAAGTGGCAAAAGGAGTAAGAACATTAACGGCACAAAGACCACAAATACTTGAAGAAGTGGAAAAGTTGTTATTAATTTGGATACACGACAAGGAGTTGAGGGGTGATAGTGTTTCGGAGGCCATTATTTGTGAGAAAGCCAGGGTGTTGCACGAAGACCTTCTAAAGAATACCCCTGCAACGAGTGATGCAGATAAGAAAGAGTTTAAGGCAAGCAGGGGCTGGTTTGAAAAATTTAGAAAGAGAAGTGGTATCCATAGTGTTACAAGGCATGGGGTTATGTGATGTGATTATGGAAGGGGACTCCCCTTCCA
The DNA here is from genome assembly GCF_040958095.1 of Procambarus clarkii. Taxonomy (NCBI): domain Eukaryota; kingdom Metazoa; phylum Arthropoda; class Malacostraca; order Decapoda; family Cambaridae; genus Procambarus; species Procambarus clarkii. Next base: position 28,288,249 of record NC_091156.1, on the reverse strand, counting down.
AACAGTAACTCCTCTCCTCCTCCCCCCTCCTCACCATCTTCCATACGCCTACAGCACTCGACAGCAAGGTAAGTAATAACTGGAACACAGTTTTGTAGGTTTATTTAGATGAATTAGGTATAAAAATTTAGTTTGATGTGGGGTTTTTGGGGTAGTCAGGAACGAATTAATTCATTTCCCTTTATTTCTTATGGGGAAATTAACTTCGGAATGCGAGTTTTCGGAAGGCGAGGCGTCTCCAGGAACGGATTAAACTCTTATTCTGAGGTATGCCTGTACTGCGATATTACAGTGTACGTGTTCATTATACATTGGATTGGCACATAAAAACAATGAAAATGTATTTGGAAAGGTGCGCAAAAAATGAACGAAAATATATTTGCGGCAACTTGCGCGCCCCGCCCTGAGCGCCCCACCGCCCCCGAGAGCTTACGGCACGGGCGCACGGGGAATGATGACGTCACACCCCAACTTCCGGACCCCATAGCAGCCAAAGTAAGTACAATTTCGACTTTTTTTTTTTACATACCCATACTGAGGGAAGGGTTTTTGACACTTTAAAAAGAAAAAAGAATTTTTTCCAGAGAATTTATTTCCTGCGCACTGCGGGGGTGTCACATTTGGAGGCAACGCAGTTAAGGGGTTAATGAACTGTACAGTAATTTTAAGTGTTAATTTTAGTGTTGTGTTAATAAAGATTACGTAAATTGTTAAGAATTCTTAACTTCAAGATGTGTGGCATCAATCAAGAAGACGAACACCAACAAGGTAAGTTGAGGTTTCTAGTTGAATATTTAATAATTATATGTGGCAAGGCAATTCAAATTATGTTGTTTGTAGTATAAAAGTAGTTGGAAATTGTCACTTTTGGACTCGTAGGTGAAAAAGTGCCATTATCCGAAAAATGTGATAATCCAGCTGGGGGTCCTTCCCATATAGTCCGGATGATCGAGTGGAGACAGTACACACTATTTAATAATATTACTGCAAAAAAAAAAAACTAAGAAAAAATAAATCAGAGACTGATTTACATGGTCTTTGTATGGTCCTGTGTGGGACCATACAAAGCGATCTTTTCAAGACTACCTTACAAATTGATCTTTTCCTATAATCTTTTCAATACTACCTTATGCTTTACAAGCTTGGTTACATACAACCTACAAGTTCTAAAGCCAAGGGTGTACGTGAGTGCGTTATTAGCAAGCACACAGGCTGTGTGCCTGTGCCAACCGGCTGAGGGGAGCCGGTCGGCCGAGCGGACAGCACGCGGAACTTGTGATCCTGTGGTCCTGGGTTCGATCCCAGGCGCCGGCGAGAAACAATGGGCAGAGTTTCTTTCACCCTATGCCCCTGTTACCTAGCAGTAAAATAGGTACCTGGGTATTAGTCAGCTGTCATGGGCTGCTTCCCGGGGGGTGGAGGCCTGGTCGAGGACCGGGCCGCGGGGACACTAAAAAAGCCCCGAAATCATCTCAAGATAACCTCAAGATAACCATAGAATGAAGAAACAGGAAGCGAAAATTTATCTGTACCTGGTGCACTGAGAGCGAAGTTGCACTGTGTACCATGGGCTACTTCGTTGATTATTACTCACTTCCGAAGTACAGTATCCACTCAATTTAACAGCCTATATGGGGCTGAGCCCTAGTCGTTATTTACGGAGCTCCGTTATTTCCGAAGTTAAGTCGGGTCGGGTAATTTTTCAAGTAACATTCAGGTAGGATATATTTTATACTGTATAACTAAAATTAAATAAAGTTCATTGTGTAATTGCATTCCAATTTAGTGCCACACCGACGATTAAGCCAGTTGTTGGCTGCTGCATGGATGATGTGTGAACCCGGTCTGATCAAGCCCAGATGGGTGGGAAAAAATTGATTCATTCCTTTGTATTGCAAAATATTTCATGTATCAATCAGCAAGTTAATATTTTCTCAATAATATTTTAGAGATGTGTTTTGATTTACCCTGAACAGTGCAGGTAATGTATTTTTAATGTTACAACACAGGCTGTGGCGGCCATGCCAATAACATGCCATGCCATAACTTGTCACTGAGAGCTAGCCAAGACGAAATATTTTGAGCTCACCTATTCTCTGCTGACGATAGAATATACATTTGCAGAGACTAATATGTAGCTTTTGTTGAAAAAAAACAATTAATATCTTGTAATACTATAATAAAATTGGTAAATTGACTTACTTTTAATGAAGCTGAAGATTACGAAGCTGTGAAGATTACGTCATCCTCTGCAGCGCTTGTTTTATATTGTTTATATTGTATACAGGGTACATACTGTATGTACAATTATTTTCAGGCATATTTTAATAGAGTATCCTTCTGTTTCTTGATGTCACTTACTGTACTTTTCCCGATGTTAAACTCTGCTGCTGCTCGTGCATGAGAATATCCTTTATCAAGTTTCTTAATTAACTCCAGCTTCTGTGCAACTGTCAGGCGCTTCCTTTGGGTAACTTTTGGCATTTTTGTAAATTAAAAAGATCACAACAGTAATAAGATCAGTACAGTAAAGAAGATAAAGAAGATCAGTAAAGATCAAGTAAAGATCATTAAAAAGAAGATCACAACAGTAATAAGATCAGTACAGTAAAGAAGATAAAGAAGATCAGTAAAGATCAGATCAACAGTAAAGAAGATCAGTACAGTAATATCCTTCACAATTGAAGCTAGCCGCGCGAGTTCAGAGTAAACAATGGAAACACATGGCCCGGCAGAGTACATTCTAGGTCCGTGGGAAAAAAAATACCTAGTGCCTATACTATAAAAGGTATTTAATAAGAAAACAAAGACTTTTGCTTAATAAAAACTGTTTCAAAATATTTTATTAATAATAATTTACAATTTTCTTCATTAAAGTGAATCATTTTAAAAGAAAATTAAGATGTAATATATGACTCTGGACGATCCAGGTCGGTGGCCTGGTCGCCATGTGAGGGGACGCTGATGCCACAACAAACCCAATACCGACAGACCGTCGGTAATATCGACCGCAGACCGGTATAGCAGGCTCCAGATACCGGTCTCCCAAACCGGTCGTTAATACCGGCAGATCGGTATAAAAGAGGCCGTTAAATTGAGTGGATACTGTACCGAGTGTGTAATACAGTGTGTTACTGTGTAGTGTGTGAAACTTTACATATTGTAATTTTAGTGATTTTTTAACAGGTAATATTGCGACAATAAACATGTATTGTAGACACATTACTGACACATGTATCACAGTTCCATGGAACATTATGAATGTTCTACTGTATACATATTGTAAAGGACACAAATATGCATCATATATGATAAAAAAAACAATAAAACCGCATTGGAAATACATAAAACAAATAATTGAAAATATATTTGTGGCAACACCCGGTGCTTGAATGGCCCGCGCGACCGTGTCTTGGCGAGTCACGCACGGGCGACCAGGCCCTGATGACGTCACAGTGCATCTTGTCCACATCCCTACAGCCAAAGTAAGTGAAATTTGGTACTTATTTTTACATAGACATGTTCAGGGAAGGGAATTTATCATTTTACGAAGAAAAAAAGAATTTTTTGGGAACACTTCATTTCATGCGCACCGGGGGAATTTCTCAATAAACTCTGCGCAGCATGGTGGTTAAGCCAGCTGTTGGCTGCTGCATTGCTGATGTGTGAACATGGTCTGATGGGGTGAAAAAAAATCTGTTCATTCTTTTGTACTGCAAAATATTTCGTGTCTATCAATCAATGATTGTTTTCTCAATAAAATTTTAGAGATGTGTTTTGTTTTACCCTGTACAGTACAGGTAAAGTATTTTTGTTATTTTTAACAAAGCCTACACAGGCTGTGGCGGCCAGGCCATGGCATGCTATGGCGATTGAGCCTTGTCACTAACCCAGAGTTAGCCAAGACAAAATCTTGTGAGTTCATCTTTTCTGTGCTAATGATACAATATACATTTTCTGAGACCAATATGTAGCTCCTGTTGAAAAAAAATGTTGTAATACTGTAATAAAATTGATAAACTGACTAACTTCTTATGAAGCTGAAGATTATGAAGCTGTGAAGAATATATCATCCTCTGCGGTGCTTTTTTGCATTGTTCAGTATATGTACCGTGTGTCTCGATATAAATATTCATAAAAAATTCATTTATTATGAATTCTTCATTTTCACTATGGCATTTGATGGATCAATCACTTAGAAACAATCTAGTATATAAATGTTACATGTATGAGCATTATTGAATCCAATCAAACGAAATCACCTAATTATCTCAACAAACTGACAAGAGGAGGGGGGTTGTTGGCAGGCTGGCGGTGGTCAGATGCTGGAGAGGGTAGGGTAGGGGTTGTAGCATGTCGGCAGTAGAGGAGGGGGAAAGGGAGTGGCCCGACTGGGAGGCCTTGGGTCAGATCAAGCCTCGGGGCGGGCCACTTCAAGCTCCAGGAGAGACCAGGGTTCGGGCCAGATAAGGCTTCAGGCCAGACCTCAGACCAGGCCTTGGGTCAGACCTCAGACCAGGCCTTGGGTCAGACCTCATACCAGGTCTTGGGCCAGACCAGGCCTCAGGCTAGACTTCAGACCTGGCCTTGGGCCAGACAAGACCTTAGGCTAGAACGTGCCTTGAGCCAAACCTCAGACCAGGCCTTAGGCCATACCAGATCTTAGGTCAGACCAGGTCTCAGACCAGGCCTAAGGCCAGACCAGGCAAGATAAGGCCTCAGGCCAGACCTCAGAACAGGCCTTGGGCCAGACCAGGCCAGACCTCAGAACAGGCCTTGGGCCAGACCAGGCCAGATAAGGCCTCAAACCAGACCAGGTGTCAAACAAGACCAGACCTTAGGCCAGACCAGGCCGCATCAGGGCAGGGCAGGGCAGACCAGACCTGGTCTCTTGCCAGGCCTCAGACCAAACCAAGTCTCTGGCCAGGCTAGGTTAAGTCAGGCCAAGCCAGGCCTCAGGCCAGGCATACACTACTAGTTTGAGTGTGCGCGCGCCCACCCATTCCTAGCCTTGTGGAAGGCTTCAGATTCATGAAATGCAGATCGTTTCTGTATCAACGTTTTCGTATCAACAATTATATACCTGTACTGAGATACATCCAGCAAATATGAAAATTAAATTAAAGTTTATTAATATGAATAAGGAATACACAAAGTAATGCACACATAAATACTTACTATACATTGTGTACCAACTGTTGACTGTGTAGAGGCTAGCTGGACTCCTCACTCCCCTGTGGCCTCCTCACCCCTTTTAACACATCCCCTTACCACTGACACTTCCATTTATTATGAATTCTTCATTTTAACTATGGAATATTATAGAGCGATGTGTAACAAGGAACTGAAGTGGTAAGATTTTCTCAGCTTATTTTGTTTAACCCTTTAACTGCGCAACGTGCCTGCAGGCCCAGGCTTCAGGTGCGCAACGCGCCTCCGGGAATTTGTATTTTTCACGTTCCATTCAAAACTCCCGCGGCTACATGGGGTTCACATCAGCTTCCTCAGGGCTCTTGTAAACAGACACCATCTTTAAAAAAAATTATGGTCCACGTTCCCGGGTAAGGGAGCCTCAGTAGTGAGTGGGCAACCAAAGCTGGCGCTCACAGTATGAGCGCACAGCACTGCTGTTCAGAGTGTAACCACAGCATCGCCTAATAATGTCATAATATATATATATATATAACTTGTATTATTTAGCCATGATAGTATTATAGAAGAGCCTGAGTGTGATAATGACTAGGTACAATGTTCAAATATCAGTGATTCAATGCTGTTTACGATGTTCACAGCGCTAGCCACAGCACCACAGCATTATTTCGTCCATCTAGGAATCTTCAAACTACTTTTTAGGTTCCTTTTCAAAATAAACTTGTGATCAATTATTCATTTACAGGAATTAGTGACCAGGATTGTGGTTATAATTAGCGTTGAGCGTAGTATTGTGGAAGGAGGAATTTTGGTGAGGGAGGGAGGGAGAGAATTGAGGTACCCTTACTGTGTGGCAGCCACTCTTGTTTTGCTCACCACACTAGCTTCGTGGTTCGCTATGAGAACACACATGTACATGGGTATATACAGAGTGTGTGTATAGTGTAATAACAGCATCAGGAGTATGTTGAGAGGAGCTATTTTGGCGAGGGAGGTGACGTCGTAATTGTAGCGTCGTCTGCTGTGTGATTTCCCATGCAGTGTATAGTGGGCACTGTACTGTTTGGACACAATACTGGCCTACTTGCATAGTTCTGGTAAATAAAACATGTAGATAGGTATATATAACATGTGTAAATTGTGTAATAAAAACAATAACAGTATGGTGGGAGGAGGAATGTTGGTGAGTAAGATGTTGGAGTGAGGGAGGGCTGGCTAGGTGTGGCTGCTCACACTCGCGATGTTCTGAATGTGTTGATGGTAAATGTATATAGTGTGTGACAGTGTATAGTGTGTACATATGTTGTAAATATACATAAATGAACATGAAACATTGGTGTGAATAACTGTATGATGGGAGGAGCAATGTTGGCGAATACAATGTTGGAGGAGTGAGGGAGGGCTGGCTGGGTGTGGCTGCTCACACTCGCGGTGTTCTGAGTGTGTTGATGGTGAATGTATATAGTGTGTGATGGTGTATAGTCTGTAAATAGATTGTATAAACACATAAATTAGCATGATACATGGTAAATATGTGCAACATATGTGTACACAAGTGTCATGCATGTAACACAGTGTCCTCGGACAGTACGGATGTTCTACTGCCATAATATAGTGTACGTGTTCATCATGCATAGGATTAGCACGTAAAAACAAAAAAATGTATTTGGAACTGTGCTCAAAAAAATGAACAAAAATATATTTGCGGCAACTGGCGCGCCCCGCCCCGGGCGCCCTACTGGCCCCGGGAGCGTACATCACGGGCGAACGGGGAATGATGATGTCACCCGCCAACTTATGGACCCCATAGCAGCCAAAATAAGTACAAGTTTTAAATTTTTTTGACATGCCCATACTGAGGGAAAGGTTTTTGACACTTTAAAAAAAAAAAGAATTTTTTCCAGAGAATTTATTTCCTGCGCACTGGGGGGGTGTCATATTTATAGGCCGTGCAGTTAAAGGGTTAATGAGGAAGGGGTCATTCTGTACTGTCTCCTCCTCCTCCCATGAAGAAATTTCCTCAGTTGTCTCTTGTTGCTGCTCCATGTAAAGTTCTTCGGTGGTTAGCTCTTCGCTGTGTTCTTCTACCAGCTCGCAACACACAACGCTCAGAACACAATGAATGCCACTTCTTTTTCTAAATTTCTCAAACCATCCCCTGCTCACTTTAAAATCTTTAGAATTTGCATCACGCGTTCCAGGGGTTTTCTTTAAAAAGGTCTTTGTGCAATTTCCTTCCTTTTTCACAAATGATGGCCTCTGAAACTCTTATCTCCCGCTAACTCCTTGCTGTGTATCCATATTAATAATAACTGTTCAACATCCTCAAGTGTTTGTGTTTTATGTTTCGTGATTATTGATACACCTTTTACCACTTTAGCACTCATAATGTCCTTTTTCTTAGCAAGTATGATGGATATCGTTGACTGAGATTTGTTGTACTGCCTAGCTAGTTTAACAACCTGCACACCATCTTCATATTTACGAATGATCTCTTGTTTTTGCTCTATGGTCATCCTTACATGGGTTTTCATATGTTGAACCTTACCACTGACTTTCTTGGGACCCATGGCATGATATATAATAATCAGTTTTATGTTCAAAAAGCAAAAAATCACCACAAAAACGGAATTTCTTATAGGCGTGATCATCACTAAGCGGGCAGCTCTAGTAAACTGAGGCAGGTCGGCCCGTGTGACCCGGAACCATGCGCTCGGTCGACCCAAACATGTACCAACAAATATCGTTAGTCGACGACATTATCGTAAGTCAAGTTGCATTTTCGATCAAATTTACATTGTAATTCGAAATTATCCTAAGTCAGGGCAAAAAAATCGTAAGCCAGTGTGTATATGTGTGTAATTACCTAGGAGTAATTACCTAGGAGTAATTACCTAGGAGTAATTACCTAAGTGTAGTTACAGGATGAGAGCTACGCTCATGGTGTCCAGTCTTCCCAGCACTCTTTGTCATATAACGCTTTGAAACTACTGACGGTCTTGGCCTCCACCCCTTTCTCACCTAACTTGTTCCAACCGTCTACCACTCTGTTTGCGAAAGTGAACTTTCTTATATTTCTTCGGCATCTGTGTTTAGCTAGTTTAAATCTATGACCTCTTGTTCTTAAAGTTCCAGGTCTCGGGAAATCTTCTCTATCAATTTTATCAATTCCTGTTACTATTTTGTATGTAGTGATCATATCACCTCTTTTTCTTCTGTCTTCTAGTTTTGACATATTTAATGTCTCTAACCTCTCCTCGTAGCTCTTGCCCTTCAGTTCTGGGAGCCACTTAGTAGCATGTCTTTGCACCTTTTTCAGTTTGTTGATGTGCTTCTTAAGATATGGGCACCACACAACCGCTGCATATTCTAGCTTTGGCCTAACAAAAGTCATGAACAATTTCTTTAGTATATCGCCATCCATGTATTAAAAAGCAATTCTGAAGTTAGAAAGCATGGCATAGGCTCCTTGCACAATATTCTTTATGTGGTCCTCAGGTGATAGTTTTCTATCTAGAACCACCCCTAGATTTCTTTCTTATCAGAATTCTTTAAAGATTTCTCACATAATATATATAGGTTGTGTGGGGTCTATGTTCTCCTATTCCACATTCCATAACATGGCATTTATTAACATTAAATTCCATTTGCCAAGTGGTGCTCCATATACTTATTTTGTCCAGGTCATCCTGAAGGGCATGACAATCATCTAAGTTTCTTTTCCTTCCTATTATCTAAGCATCATCAGCAAACATGTTCATATAGTTCTGTATACCAACTGGTAGGTCATTTATGTAGACAATAAACATCACTGGTGCAAGAACTGAGCCCTGTGGTACTCCACTTGTGACATTTCTCCAGTCCGATACATTGCCTCTGATTACTGCCCTCATTTTTCTATCAGAAAATTTTTCATCCATGTTAAAAGCTTACCTGTCACCCCTCCAATATTTTCCAGTTTCCAGAACAACCTCTTATGTGGAACTCTGTCGAAAGCCTTTTTTAGGTCTAGATAGAGGCAGTTAACCCAACCATCTCTTTCCTGTAATATCTCTGTGGCTCGATCATAGAAACTGAGTAAATTTGATACACAGGATCTTCCAGATCGAAAACACACTGTCTGATATTATATAATTTCTCTCCAGGTGTTATATCCATTTAGTTTTGATTAGTTTTTCCAATACTTTCACTATTACACTTGTCAATGATTCAGGTCTATAAGTGTGTGTGTGTGTGTGTGTGTGTGTAATTACCTAAGTGTAGTTACAGGATGAGAGCTACGCTCGTGGTGTCCCGTCTTCCCAGCACTCTTTGTCATATAACGCTTTGAAACTACTGACGGTCTTGGCCTCCACCACCTTCTCACTTAACTTGTTCCAACCGTCTACCACTCTATTGGCGAAGGTGAATTTTCTTATATTTCTTCGGCGTCTGTGTTTAGCTAATTTAAATCTATGACCTCTTGTTCTTGAAGTTCCCGGTCTCAGGAAGTCTTCCCTGTCGATTTTATCAATTCCTGTTACTATTTTGTACGTAGTGATCATATCACCTCTTTTTCTTCTGTCTTCTAGTTTTGGCATATTTAATGCTTCTAACCTCTCCTCGTAGCTCTTGCCCTTCAGTTCTGGGAGCCACTTAGTAGCATGTCTTTGCACCTTTTCCAGTTTGTTGATGTGCTTCTTAAGATATGGGCACCACACAACCGCTGCATATTCTAGCTTTGGCCTAACAAAAGTCATGAACAATTTCTTTAGTATATTGCCATCCATGTATTTAAATGCAATTCTGAAGTTAGAAAGCATTGCATAGGCTCCTTGCACAATATTCTTTGTGGTCCTCAGGTGAAAGTTTTCTATCTAGAACCACTCCTAGATCTCTTTCTTTATCAGAATTCTTTAAAGATTTCTCACATAATATATAGGTTGTGTGGGGTCTATGTTCTCCTATTCCACATTCCATAACATGACATTTATTAACATTAAATTCCATTTGCCAAGTGTGTGTGTGTGTGTGTGTGTGTGTGTGTGTGTGTAATTACCTAAGTGTAATTACCTAAGTGTAGTTACAGGATGAGAGCTAAGCTCGTGGTGTCCCGTCTTCCCAGCACTCTTTGTCATATAACGCTTTGAAACTACTGACGGTCTTGGCCTCCACCACCTTCTCACCTAACTTGTTCCAACCGTGTACCACTCTGTTTGTGAAAGTGAATTTTCTTACATTTCTTCGGCATCTATGTTTAGCTAGTTTAAATCTGTGACCTCTTGTTCTTGAAGTTCCAGATCTCAGGAAATCATCCCTATCGATTTTATAAATTCCTGTTACTATTTTGTATGTAGTGATCACATCACCTCTTTTTCTTCTGTCTACTAGTTTTTGCATATTTAATGCCTCTAACCTCTCCTCGTAGCTCTTGCCTTTCAGTTCTGGGAGCTACTTAGTAGTATGTCTTTGCACCTTTTCCAGTTTGTTGATGTGCTTCTTAAGATGTGGGCACCATACAACCGCTGCATATTCCAGCTTTGGTCTAACAAAAGTCGTGAACAATTTCTTTACTATTTCTCCATCCATGTATTTAAAAGCAATTCTGAGGTTAGAAAGTGTAGCATAGGCTCCTCGCACAATGTTCTTAATGTGGTCCTCAGGTGACAGTTTTCTATCTAGAACCACCCCTAGATCCCTTTCTTTGTCAAAATTCTTTAACCCTTTAACTGCGCAATGCGCCTGCAGGCCCAGGCTTCGGGTGCGCAATGCGCCTCCAGGTGTTTTATTTTTCACGTTCCATTCAAAACTCCCGCGGATACATGGGGTTCACATCAGCTTCTTCAGGGCTCTTGTAAAAATACACCATCTTTAAAAAAAAATCATGGTCCACATTGCCGGGTGTCAGAGCCTCAGTAGTGAGTGAGCAACCAAGGCTGGCGCTCGCAGCATGAGCGCACAGCTCTGCTGTTCAGCGTGTGACCACAGCATCGCCTAATAATGTCAAAATATATATATAACCTGTATTATTTAGCCGTGATAGTATTATAGAAGAGCCTGAGTGGGATAATGACTGGGTACAATGTTCAAATATGAATGATTCAATGCTGTTCACGATGTTTACAGCGCTAGCCACAGCATTATTTCGTCCATCTAGGAATCTTCAAACGACTTCTTAGGTTCCTTTTCAAAATAAACTTGTGGTCATTTATTCATTTACAGAAATTAGTGACCAGGATTGGCCCATACGAGGCAGCTGCTATTGGCCCATACGAGGCAGCTGCTATTGGCCCATACGAGGCAGCTGTTATTGGCCCATACGAGGCAGCTGCTATTGGCCCATACGAGGCAGCTTCTATTGGCCCATACGAGGCACCTGCTATTGGCCCATACGAGGCACCTGCTATTGGCCCATACGAGGCACCTGCTATTGGCCCATACGAGGCACCTGCTATTGGCCCATACGAGGCACCTGCTATTGGCCCATACGAGGCACCTGCTATTGGCCCATACGAGGCACCTGCTATTGGCCCATACGAGGCACCTGCTATTGGCCCATACGAGGCACCTGCTATTGGCCCTTACGAGGCACGTGCTATTGGCCCATACGAGCTATTTTGGTGAGGGATGTGATGTCGTAATTGTAGCGTCGTCTGCTGTGTGATTTCTCATGCAGTGTCTGATGGCCAGTGTACTGTTTGGACACAATACCGGCTTACTTGCATAGTTCTAGTAAATAAAACATGTAGATAAGTATATATAACATGTGTAAATAGTGTAATAAAAACAATGACAGTATGGTGGGAGGAGCCAAGTTGGCACGTAAGATGTTGGAGTGAGGGAGGGCCTGTGTGGGTGTGGCTGCTCACACTCGCGATGTTCTGAATGTGTTGATGGTAAATGTATATAGTGTGTACATATGTTGTAAATATACATAAATGAACATGAAACATTGGTGTGAATAACTGTATGATAGGAGAGGCAATGTTGGAGGAGTGAGGGAGGGCTGGCTGGGTGTGGCTGCTCACACTCACGGTGTTCTGAATGTGTTGATGGTGAATGTATATATTGTGTGACAGTGTAGAGTCTGTAAATAGATTGTATATATACATAAATTAGCATGATACATGGTAAATATGTGCAAGATATGTGTACACAAGTGTCATGCACGTAACAGTGTCCTTGGACAGTACGGATGTTTTACTACCATAATGTAGTGTACGTGTTCATTATACATAGGAGTAGCACGTAAAAACAAATAAAATATATTTGGAACTGTGCGCAAAAAATGAACAAAAATATATTCGCGGCAACTCGCGCGCCCCGCCCCGGGCGCCCCACCGGCCCCGAGAGCATACTGCTCTGGCGCACGGGGAATTATGACGTCACTCCCCACCTTTCGGACCCCATAGCACCCAAAGTAAGTACAATTTCGAACTTCCGTTGCTATACCCATATACAGAGAGGGGTTTTTGACACTTTCAGAAGAAAAAAGAATTTTTTCCCAAGGTTTCATTTCCTGCGCACTGGGGGGATGTCATATTTATAGGTCGCGCAGTTAAAGGGTTAAAGATTTCTCACATAATTTATAGGTTGTGGGTTTATGTTCTCCAATTCCACATTCCATAACATGGGATTTATTCACATTAAATTCCATTTGCCAAGTGTTGCTCCATATACTTATTTTGTCCAGGTCTTCTTGAAGGGCATGACAATCATCTAGGTTTCTTATCTTCCCTATTATCTTAGCATCATCAGCAAACATGTTCATGTAATTCTGTATTCCCGCTGGTAGATTGTTTATGTAGACAATGAACATTACCAGTGCAAGAACTGAACCCTGTGGTACTCTACACGTGACATTCTAATATCTTTGTGGCTCATTTGGGCACTCAGTTTCCACCTGTGTCCTCTAGTGCGTGTGCCCCTTGTGTTAAATAACCTGTCTTTATCTACCCTGTCAACTCCCTTGAGAATCTTGAATGTGGTGATCATGTCCCCCCTAACTCTTCTTTCTTCCAACGAAGTGAGGTTTAATTCCCCTAGTTTCTCCTTGTAGCTCACACCTCTCAGCTCGGGTACTAGTTTGGTGGCAAACCTTTTAACCTTTTCCAGTTTAGTCTTATGCTTGACTAGATATGGACTCCATGCTGGAGCCGCATACTCCAGGATTGGTCCGACATATGTGGTATATAATGTTCTGAAAGATTCCTTACACAAGTTTCTAAATGCCGTTCTTATGTTAGCCAACCTGGCATATGCCGCTTATGTTATCCTCTTGATATAGCTTCAGGGGACACATCTAGCGTGATATCAACCCCCCAGGTCTTTCTCTCTCTCTGACTCCTGAAGTATTTCGTCTCCCAAATGATACCTTGTATCTGGTCTCCTGCTTCCTATCCCTATCTTCATTACATTACATTTGCTTGGGTTAAACTCTAACAACCATTTGTTTGACCATTCCTGCAGCTTTTCCAGGTGTTCTTGAAGCCTCAAGCTATCCTCCTCTGTCTTAATCCTTTTCATAATTTTGACGTCGTAGGCAAACATTGAGAGGAATGAGTCTATACCCTCTGGGAGATCATTTACGTACAGTATATCAGAAACAGGATAGGTCTAAGTACAGAGCCCTGTGGGACTCCACTGGTGACTTCACGCCAATCTGGGGTCTCACCCCTCACTGTAACTCTGCTTCCTATTGCTTAGGTACTCCCTTATCCACTGGAGCGCCCTACCAGTTACTCCTGCCTGTTTCTCCAGCTTATGCATCAGCCTTTTATGGGGTACTGTGTCAAAGGCTTTCCGACAATCCAAAAAAATGCAGTCCGCCCATCTTTCTCTTTCTTGCTTAATCTTTGTCACCTGATCGTAGAATTTTATTAAGCCTGTAAGGCAAGATTTACCCTCCCTGAACCCATGTTGATGGGTTGTCACGAAGTCTCGTCTCTCCAGATTTGTTACTAGGTTTTTTCTCACAATCTTCTCCATCACCTTGCATGGTATACAAGTTAAAAACACTGGCCTGTAGTTCAGTGCCTCTTGTCTGTCACCCTTTTTGTATATTGGGACTACATTAGCCGTCTTCCATATTTCTGGTAGGTGTCACAGGACTAAGACCACAGCATTGCACCATAGAGGTAAGACCATTGTATTGTTGACATGCCAAGTGTAATCGACGTAGTTTTTTATTTGGTGCCGGTCTAACGCATTCTTGTGTGACATTTTATACTCATGGTTTTATAGAACATTCTATTGCGAACACATTGGTACAAAAATGAAATACGTAAATCGAAAATTAATGTCAGGACAGTGAAAAGAGTATACACTTTTCAATGTTGCCACTGGATCGCCTGAAAGCCGCACTATTTTCTTAGGTTAAACCTTACCACTGGTTTTCTTGGGACTCATGGCGAGATATATAATAACTTTTATGGTCAAATGACCAAAAATCCAAGAAAACACTGAAAATCCGGGTGAAGAATTGACGTGGGATAGTCACTGTTCGCGAGACACTGGTAAACTGAGGGGTGAGAGGCGACAATCGCCGTACCACCACGTGCTAGGTCAGCCTGTACGCGTATCAACAAACTCGCCTTCCGAGGTAACCCTCGCCTTCCGAGACACATTTTCCGAGGAAATCCTGTTCGTATTCCGAAAAACTCGTATACATGGACACTCGTATTCCGAGGTACTACTGTATATATGATTTGCGCGGTTTAAGGGTTAAAGACAAGAGCTACATGGAGAGGTTAGAGGCATTATATATGCCAAAACTATAAAATAGAAGAAAAAGGCGATATGATCACTACATACAAAATAGCAATGGGAATCGATAAAATTGATAGGGACGAATTCCTGAGACCTGGAATTTCAAGAACAAGAGATCATAGATTTAAACTAGCTAAACAAAGCTGCCGAAGATATTTAAGAAAACTCCCTTTCAGAAACAGAGTGGTAGACAGTTGGAAGAAGTTAGGTGATTAGGTGGTGGAGGCCAAAACTGTCAGTAATTTCAAAACGTTATATGACAACGAGTGCTTGACACCACGAGCGTAGCTCTCATCCTGTAACTAAGGTAATTACACTTTGGTAATTACATCTACAGTATACTGTATATTGAAACGTACAGCTAAGTAGTGGCTACCTACCTTATGGCAGTTCCAGGAATCAGTCTCATGAGAGCAGGCCTCCTGGTTGGTCATCTGGTCAAACAAACTGTTTGAGATAAAAAGAACAAACAAATTGGTCTTACACACTGAATGTGGTAATACAACACAAGTGCAAGTGTTCCCCCCCATGTATACAAGACAAACAACAGTAAACAGAGCAGGATGGCTGTAAACCAACAAACTTGTGACCAATACAAAACACTTAAAAAGAACGAAACAACAAGAATTATGTTTTATGCATAAGAATAGATTCCACTTGCCTTATGCAACAGTGAGTAGTACCAAAGGCTTGAGAGCTAGACATTCACTCTGGGTATGCAACAATGATTTGCCAGCTCGAAATATATTAAAACAACTTATAGATACCATAACTCATGACCAAAAAATTTAATTAATTGAAAACCTACCAGCTAGACAGGAAGAGTGGGAAACAAACAAAAATTGAGCAGGAGCTCAGGCTGTTGACAGGGATGAAACTGAAGTTCAGGCAGTTATAAATTCTAATTCACCATGCTTTGATAAATATGACAGTATACAGGACAATGTAACAGACAGCACTAACATTTTGATAGTTACAGATACTACAACAGACCTCAATAGAATAAACAGACATTTTAAAATTCTATGCACAGGTCTATCAAGTCAATGGTAGAGCAGAAAACACTCAAGTATTGATTACAGTGCATCCTCACCCTAACGAACCCGGCTCTATCGAATTCTCGGATGATCCAAACAAATTGTGTAAAGTGTAAACAGTTGTACATTATTATATTTTGCTTGCCCATTATTTCCAGTGAGAAATGGTTGAAGGATGATAAAATGGTGTCGAGGAGGCAGGTTGCATCATTGGTGAGGGTTGGAGTCTGGGGGCAAGTGGTGTCAGTGGTTGGGGGTTTAGTGTCAGGAGGCAGGTGGTGGAAGTTATATTCTCATTGAGGGTTGTCAGAAAAGACTGGTGGTGTCAGGTGTTGTCAGGGGAGGCAGGTGGTATCAAGTGTTATCAGGGGAGGCAGGTGGTGTCAGGGGAGGCAGGTAGTGTCAGGGGAGGCAGGTGGTGTCAGGTGTTGCCAGGGGAGGCAGGTGTTGTCAGGGGAGACAGGTGGTGTCAGGTGTTGTCAGGGGAGGCAGGTAGTGTCAGGTGTTGTCAGGGGAGGCAGGTGGTGTCAGGGGAGACAGGTGGTGTCAGGGGAGGCAGGTAGTGTCAGGTGTTGTCAGGGGAGGCAGGTGGTGTCAGGTGTTGTCAGGGGACACAGGTGGTGTCAGGGGAGGCAGGTAGTGTCAGGTGTTGTCAGGGGAGGCAGGTGGTGTCAGGGGAGACAGGTGGTGTCAGGGGAGGCAGGTAGTGTCAGGGGAGGCAGGTGGTGTCAGGTGTTGTCAGGGGAGGCAGGTGGTGTCAGGTGTTGTCAGGGGAGGCAGGTGGTGTCAGGGGAGGCAGGTAGTGTCAGGGGAGGCAGGTGGTGTCAGGTGTTGCCAGGGGAGGCAGGTGTTGTCAGGGGAGACAGGTGGTGTCAGGTGTTGTCAGGGGAGGCAGGTGGTGTCAGGGGAGGCAGGTAGTGTCAGGTGTTGTCAGGGGAGGCAGGTGGTGTCAGGTGTTGTCAGGGGATACATGTGGTGTCAGGGGAGGCAGGTAGTGTCAGGTGTTGTCAGGGGAGGCAGGTGGTGTCAGGTGTTGTCAGGGGAGACAGGTGGTGTCAGGGGAGGCAGGTAGTGTCAGGTGTTGTCAGGGGAGGCAGGTGGTGTCAGGTGGTGTCAGGGGAGACAGGTGGTGTCAGGGGAGGCAGGTAGTGTCAGGGGAGGCAGGTGGTGTCAGGTGTTGTCAGGGGAGGCAGGTGGTGTCAGGTGTTGTCAGGGGAGGCAGGTGGTGTCAGGGGAGGCAGGTAGTGTCAGGTGTTGTCAGGGGAGGCAGGTGGTGTCAGGTGTTGTCAGGGGAGGCAGGTGGTGTCAGGTGTTGTCAGGGGAGACAGGTGGTGTCAGGGGAGGCAGGTAGTGTCAGGTGTTGTCAGGGGAGGCAGGTGGTGTCAGGTGTTGTCAGGGGAGACAGGTGGTGTCAGGGGAGGCAGGTAGTGTCAGGTGTTGTCAGGGGAGGCAGGTGGTGTCAGGTGTTGTCAGGGGAGACAGGTGGTGTCAGGGGAGGCAGGTAGTGTCAGGTGTTGTCAGGGGAGGCAGGTGGTGTCAGGTGTTGTCAGGGGAGGCAGGTGGTGTTGTCAGGGGAGGCAGGTGGTGTCAGGTGTTGTCAGGGGAGGCAGGTGGTGTCAGGTGTTGTCAGGGGAGGCAGGTGGTGTCAGGTGTTGTCAGGGGAGGCAGGTGGTGTCAGGTGTTGTCAGGGGAGGCAGGTGGTGTCAGGAGAGGCAGGTAGTGTCAGGTGTTGTCAGGGGAGGCAGGTAGTGTCAGGTGTTGTCAGGGGAGGCAGGTGGGGTCAGGTGTTGTTAGGGGAGGCAGGTGGTGTCAGGTGTTGTCAGGGGAGGCAGGTGGTGTTAGGGGAGGCAGGTAGTGTCAGGTGGCGTCAGGGGAGGCAGGTGGTGTCAGGTGTTGTCAGGGGAGGCAGGTGGTGTCAGGTGTTGTCAGGGGAGGCAGGTGGTGTTAGGGGAGGCAGGTAGTGTCAGGTGGTGTCAGGGGAGGCAGGTGGTGTCAGGTGTTGTCAGGGGAGGCAGGTTGTGTCAGGTGTTGTCAGGGGAGGCAGGTGGTGTCAGGTGTTGTCAGGGGAGGCAGGTGGTGTCAGGTGTTGTCAGGGGAGGCAGGTGGTGTCAGGTGTTGTCAGGGGAGGCAGGTGGTGTCTGGTGTTGTCAGGGGAGGCAGGTAGTGTCAGGTGGTGTCAGGGGAGGCAGGTGGTGTCAGGTGTTGTCAGGGGAGACAGGTGGTGTCAGGGGAGGCAGGTAGTGTCAGGTGTTGTCAGGGGAGGCAGGTGGTGTCAGGTGTTGTCAGGGGAGGCAGGTGGTGTCAGGTGTTGTCAGGGGAGGCAGGTGGTGTCAGGTGTTGTCAGGGAGACAGGTGGTGTCAGAGGAGGCAGGTAGTGTCAGGTGTTGTCAGGGGAGGCAGGTGGTGTCAGGTGTTGTCAGGGGAGACAGGTGGTGTCAGGAGTGTCAGGTGTTGTCAGGGGAGGCAGGTGGTGTCAGGTGTTGTCAGGGGAGGCAGGTGGTGTCAGGTGTTGTCAGGGGAGACAGGTGGTGTCAGGGGAGGCAGGTAGTGTCAGGTGTTGTCAGGGGAGGCAGGTGGTGTCAGGTGTTGTCAGGGGAGACAGGTGGTGTCAGGGGAGGCAGGTAGTGTCAGGTGTTGTCAGGGGAGGCAGGTAGTGTCAGGTGGTGTCAGGGGAGACAGGTGGTGTCAGGGGAGGCAGGTAGTGTCAGGGGAGGCAGGTGGTGTCAGGTGTTGTCAGGGGAGGCAGGTGGTGTCAGGTGTTGTCAGGGGAGGCAGGTGGTGTCAGGGGAGGCAGGTAGTGTCAGGTGTTGTCAGGGGAGGCAGGTGGTGTCAGGTGTTGTCAGGGGAGGCAGGTGGTGTCAGGTGTTGTCAGGGGAGGCAGGTGGTGTCAGGAGAGGCAGGTAGTGTCAGGTGTTGTCAGGGGAGGCAGGTAGTGTCAGGTGTTGTCAGGGGAGGCAGGTGGTGTCAGGTGTTGCCAGGGGAGGCAGGTGGTGTCAGGTGTTGTCAGGGGAGGCAGGTGGTGTCAGGTGTTGTCAGGGGAGGCAGGTGGTGTCAGGTGTTGTCAGGGGAGGCAGGTGGTGTTAGGGGAGGCAGGTAGTGTCAGGTGGTGTCAGGGGAGGCAGGTGGTGTCAGGTGTTGTCATGGGAGGCAGGTGGTGTCAGGGGAGGCAGGTAGTGTCAGGTGTTGTCAGGGGAGGCAGGTGGTGTCAGGGGAGGCAGGTAGTGTCAGGTGTTGTCAGGGGAGGCAGGTGGTGTCAGGTGGTGTCAGGGGAGACAGGTGGTGTCAGGGGAGGCAGGTAGTGTCAGGGGAGGCAGGTGGTGTCAGGTGTTGTCAGGGGAGGCAGGTGTTGTCAGGGGAGGCAGGTGGTGTCAGGTGTTGTCAGGGGAGGCAGGTGTTGTCAGGGGAGGCAGGTAGTGTCAGGTGGTGTCAGGGGAGGCAGGTGGTGTCAGGTGTTGTCAGGGGAGGCAGGTGGTGTCAGGTGTTGTCAGGGGAGGCAGGTGGTGTCAGGTGTTGTCAGGGGAGGCAGGTGGTGTCAGGTGTTGTCAGGGGAGGCAGGTGGTGTCAGGGGAGGCAGGTAGTGTCAGGTGTTGTCAGGGGAGGCAGGTGGTGTCAGGTGGTGTCAGGGGAGACAGGTGGTGTCAGGGGAGGCAGGTAGTGTCAGGGGAGGCAGGTGGTGTCAGGTGTTGTCAGGGGAGGCAGGTGGTGTCAGGTGTTGTCAGGGGAGGCAGGTGGTGTCAGGTGTTGTCAGGGGAGGCAGGTGGTGTCAGGGGAGGCAGGTAGTGTCAGGTGTTGTCAGGGGAGGCAGGTGGTGTCAGGTGTTGTCAGGGGAGGCAGGTGGTGTCAGGTGTTGTCAGGGGAGACAGGTGGTGTCAGGGGAGACAGGTAGTGTCAGGTGTTGTCAGGGGAGGCAGGTGGTGTCAGGTGTTGTCAGGGGAGACAGGTGGTGTCAGGGGAGGCAGGTAGTGTCAGGTGTTGTCAGGGGAGGCAGGTGGTGTCAGGTGTTGTCAGGGGAGACAGGTGGTGTCAGGGGAGGCAGGTAGTGTCAGGTGTTGTCAGGGGAGGCAGGTGGTGTCAGGTGTTGTCAGGGGTGGCAGGTAGTGTCAGGTGTTGTCAGGGGAGGCAGGTGGTGTCAGGTGTTGTCAGGGGAGGCAGGTGGTGTCAGGTGTTGTCAGGAGAGGCAGGTGGTGTCAGGTGTTGTCAGGGGAGGCAGGTGGTGTCAGGAGAGGCAGGTAGTGTCAGGTGTTGTCAGGGGAGGCAGGTAGTGTCAGGTGTTGTCAGGGGAGGCAGGTGGTGTCAGTTGTTGTCAGGGGAGGCAGGTGGTGTCAGGTGTTGTCAGGGGAGGCAGGTGGTGTCAGGTGTTGTCAGGGGAGGCAGGTGGTGTCAGGGGAGGCAGGTGGTGTTAGGGGAGGCAGGTAGTGTCAGGTGGTGTCAGGGGAGGCAGGTGGTGTCAGGTGTTGTCAGGGGAGGCAGGTGGTGTCAGGTGTTGTCAGGGGAGGCAGGTGGTGTTAGGGGAGGCAGGTGGTGTCAGGGGAGGCAAGTGGTGTCAGGTGTTGTCAGGGGAGGCAGGTGGTGTCAGGTGTTGTCAGGGGAGGCAGGTGGTGTCAGGTGTTGTCAGGGGAGGCAGGTGGTGTCAGGTGTTGTCAGGGGAGGCAGGTGGTGTCAGGTGTTGTCAGGGGAGGCAGGTAGTGTCAGGTGGTGTCAGGGGAGGCAGGTGGTGTCAGGTGTTGTCAGGGGAGGCAGGTGGGGTCAGGTGTTGTCAGGGGAGGCAGGTGGTGTCAGGTGTTGTCAGGGGAGGCAGGTGGTGTCAGGTGTTGTCAGGGGAGGCAGGTGGTGTCAGGTGTTGTCAGGGGAGGCAGGTGGTGTCAGGTGTTGTCAGGAGAGGCAGGTGGTGTCAGGTGTTGTCAGGGGAGGCAGGTGGTGTCAGGTGTTGTCATGGGAGGCAGGTGGTGTCAGGTGTTGTCAGGGGAGGCAGGTGGTGTCAGGTGTTGTCAGGGGAGGCAGGTGGTGTCAGGTGTTATCAGGGGAGGCAGGTGGTGTCAGGTGTTGTCAGGGGAGGCAGGTGGTGTCAGGTGTTGTCAGGGGAGGCAGGTGGTGTCTGGTGTTGTCAGGGGAGGCAGGTGGTGTCAGGTGTTGTCAGGGGAGGCAGGTGGTGTCAGGTGTTGTCAGGGGAGGCAGGTGGTGTCAGGTGTTGTCAGGGGAGGCAGGTGGTGTCAGGTGTTGTCAGGGGAGGCAGGTGGTGTCAGGTGTTGTCAGGGGAGGCAGGTAGTGTCAGGTGGTGTCAGGGGAGGCAGGTGGTGTCAGGTGGTGTCAGGGGAGGCAGGTGGTGTCAGGTGTTGTCAGGGGAGGCAGGTGGTGTCAGGTGTTGTCAGGGGAGGCAGGTGGTGTCAGGTGTTGTCAGGGGAGGCAGGTGGTGTCAGGTGTTGTCAGGGGAGACAGGTGGTGTCAGGGGAAGCAGGTAGTGTCAGGTGTTGTCAGGGGAGGCAGGTGGTGTCAGGGGAGGCAGGTAGTGTCAGGTGTTGTCAGGGGAGGCAGGTGGTGTCAGGTGTTGTCAGGGGAGACAGGTGGTGTCAGGGGAGGCAGGTAGTGTCAGGTGTTGTCAGGGGAGGCAGGTGGTGTCAGGTGTTGTCAGGGGAGACAGGTGGTGTCAGGGGAGGCAGGTAGTGTCAGGTGTTGTCAGGGGAGGCAGGTGGTGTCAGGTGTTGTCAGGGGAGGCAGGTGGTGTCAGGTGTTGTCAGGGGAGGCAGGTGGTGTCAGGTGTTGTCAGGGGAGGCAGGTGGTGTCAGGAGAGGCAGGTAGTGTCAGGTGTTGTCAGGGGAGGCAGGTAGTGTCAGGTGTTGTCAGGGGAGGCAGGTGGTGTCAGTTGTTGTCAGGGGAGGCAGGTGGTGTCAGGTGTTGTCAGGGGAGGCAGGTGGTGTCAGGTGTTGTCAGGGGAGGCAGGTGGTGTCAGGGGAGGCAGGTGGTGTTAGGGGAGGCAGGTAGTGTCAGGTGGTGTCAGGGGAGGCAGGTGGTGTCAGGTGTTGTCAGGGGAGGCAGGTGGTGTCAGGTGTTGTCAGGGGAGGCAGGTGGTGTTAGGGGAGGCAGGTGGTGTCAGGGGAGGCAAGTGGTGTCAGGTGTTGTCAGGGGAGGCAGGTGGTGTCAGGTGTTGTCAGGGGAGGCAGGTGGTGTCAGGTGTTGTCAGGGGAGGCAGGTGGTGTCAGGTGTTGTCAGGGGAGGCAGGTGGTGTCAGGTGTTGTCAGGGGAGGCAGGTAGTGTCAGGTGGTGTCAGGGGAGGCAGGTGGTGTCAGGTGTTGTCAGGGGAGGCAGGTGGGGTCAGGTGTTGTCAGGGGAGGCAGGTGGTGTCAGGTGTTGTCAGGGGAGGCAGGTGGTGTCAGGTGTTGTCAGGGGAGGCAGGTGGTGTCAGGTGTTGTCAGGGGAGGCAGGTGGTGTCAGGTGTTGTCAGGAGAGGCAGGTGGTGTCAGGTGTTGTCAGGGGAGGCAGGTGGTGTCAGGTGTTGTCATGGGAGGCAGGTGGTGTCAGGTGTTGTCAGGGGAGGCAGGTGGTGTCAGGTGTTGTCAGGGGAGGCAGGTGGTGTCAGGTGTTATCAGGGGAGGCAGGTGGTGTCAGGTGTTGTCAGGGGAGGCAGGTGGTGTCAGGTGTTGTCAGGGGAGGCAGGTGGTGTCTGGTGTTGTCAGGGGAGGCAGGTGGTGTCAGGTGTTGTCAGGGGAGGCAGGTGGTGTCAGGTGTTGTCAGGGGAGGCAGGTGGTGTCAGGTGTTGTCAGGGGAGGCAGGTGGTGTCAGGTGTTGTCAGGGGAGGCAGGTGGTGTCAGGTGTTGTCAGGGGAGGCAGGTAGTGTCAGGTGGTGTCAGGGGAGGCAGGTGGTGTCAGGTGGTGTCAGGGGAGGCAGGTGGTGTCAGGTGTTGTCAGGGGAGGCAGGTGGTGTCAGGTGTTGTCAGGGGAGGCAGGTGGTGTCAGGTGTTGTCAGGGGAGGCAGGTGGTGTCAGGTGTTGTCAGGGGAGGCAGGTGGTGTCAGGTGTTGTCAGGGGAGGCAGTGGTGAGCTCTAAGTTATCAGTTATCAGCTAGTTGGCAACACATGGCTTGTGCCTCCATGCTCCACCTCAATAGTTCACTCCCTGTCTGCTTTTCACCAAATTAGCTGAGAAAATATTACCATTTCAGTTGTTTTTAACACATCACTCAATCATATTCCATAGTCAAAATGAAGAATTCATAATAAATGGGTGTGTCAGTGGGTAAGGGGATGTATTAGGGGGGTTAGAAAGTCAGCTAGCCTTTATGGGAGTGCCGGGTATGTTGAATGAGACGCCTCCAAGTCTGGCATGAGTGACCAGCTGACAGCTGCCCCCCCCCCTCCCCCCCGTAGCTCCCCGCTGCTGCCTCAATGCAGCCCATACTAAACTCGAGAATATTTTACCATTTCAGTTGCTTTTAACATTGCTTTATTATATTACGAAGTCAAAATGAAGAATTCATAATAAATGGTGGTGTCAGTGGAGGGGGGTGGTATCAGAGAAATCTGGTGGTAGGGGGATGGTGTCTTTGGTGGGGAGTGGTGCCAGAGAAGTCTGGTGGTAGGAAATGGTGTCTTTGGTGGGGGTGGTGTCAGAGAAGTTTGGTGGTGTCAGTAGTGGGGGATGATGTCAAGAGAAGTTTTGTGGTGGGGGATGGTGTCAGTGGTGGGGGGAAGGTGTCAGTGGTGGGGGGAAGGTGTCAGTGGTGGGGGGAAGGTGTCAGCGGTGGGGGGATGGTGTCAAGAGAAGTCTGGTGGTGGGGGATCGTGTCAGAGACGTCTGGTGTCAGTGGTGGGGATGGTGTCAGAGAAGTCTAGTGGTGTCAGTGGTTGGGGATGGTGTCAAGAGATGTCTGGTGGTGGGGGATGGTGTCAGAAAATTCTGGTGGTGTCATTGGTGGAGAATGGTGTCAGTAATTGGGGGATGGTGTCAGTGGTGGGGGATGGTGTCAAGAGAAGTCTGGTGGTGTCAGTGGTGGGGGATGGTGTCAGAGAAGTCTGGTGTGTCAGTGGTTGGGGGATGGTGTCAAGTCTGGTGGTGTCAGTGGTGGGCGATGATGTCAAGAGAAGTCTGGTGGTGTCAGTGGTAGGGGATAGTGTCAAGAGAAGTCTGGGTGTGGGGGGATAGTGTCAGTGGTGGGGAATGGTGCCAGAGACGTCTGGTGGTGTCAGTGGTGTCAAGCGAATTCTTTTGGTGTCAGTGGTGTTCTTTGCTATGATATTTTTGTTTGCCATTCTCCATCTTAGACTTGGTATATTGAAATCTCCAAGGAAGATAATACCTGTATTTGGAGCTGGGTTTGCTTGGTTATCAAGTTTGTTCTTTATTTTGTGCATCAGCTCTGTGAATTCCTCAACCGTTGTATCTGGCGGTTTATATATTAGGATAATAATAAGGTTTAATTTTTCCACCTTAATTTCAAGTACCTCTACCACTTCATTAGTTGAGTTTAGTAGCTCTGTGCATACCAGATCCTCTTTAATATACAACCCTACTCCTCTATTTAACCTAGTTTCTCTATCACATCTATATAAATTATATTTTGGAATCCAGATTTCACTATCCATGTAATCTTTTGTATGAATTTCTGTGAATACCCCAAATATTGAGTTTGACTCTAATAGGAGGCCATTCATGAACTTAACTTTATTTCTTGATTTTGACTTTAGGCCTTGTATGTTTGCAAATATAAATGATTTTCCATATTATCTCACTTCTGGGGGGTTTTGGTAGTTCTCCTTCTTCTCCACCCTAACCCAGGGTGTGCTGTTCTGGCAATGGTTTGTCCAGTTTTGGTAGTGGTACAGTACTTGGGAGTGTGGTAGTTTCTGTGTAGTTGGGGGTGTAGTACATGTACGCTTGATGACAAATTGTAGTCCAAGCTTGGACATTTCCCCTCCCCCATCCATACTCCTGCAACGTTTCTGCCTGCCTGTTCCTCTTTCTGTTTCTGCTCATCTCTAAAAAACTTCCAGGGCAATTATATTGGACTTCCTCTCTTATATAGCGCTATGTATCTCTCACGTGGAAATCAGGGCACTGAAGATCGTACCATTCCCTCTCATTAATTGAGAGTTTGCATAGCTTAGGATGGAAATATATCCACTATGTTCCAAAATAACATCTGCTCTTCCCTAACATGTTTCGGCATTTTTAATGGATGCATGAATGCGCATTCCATGCCCCTGGTTCCATATCTGCACTTTCCTTATGCATAATATCTGCAAATATTTAAATCTGTGATATTATTCTGGTTGTTTGTACCTATGCATGCCTTGGCCACTCTGTTTTGGGGCAGTCTGTGTTTTCTTTATCCAACTTTCTTGTTTCCGCATTCTTTCTCGGTATTGCCTTTATCTTTCTCCTTGTTGCTTTCATCTTTCTCATTTTTGTTCTCGTCTTTCTCATTTTTTCATCTATTACCCAAGTGTAATTACCTAAGTGTAGTTACAGGATGAGAGCTACGCTCGTGGTGTCCCGTCTTCCCAGCACTCTTTGTCATATAACGCTTTGAAACTACTGACGGTCTTGGCATCCACCACCTTCTCACCTAACTTGTTCCAACCGTCTACCACTCTGTTTGCGAAAGTGAATTTTCTTATATTTCTTCGGCATCTGTGTTTAGCTAGTTTAAATCTATGACCTCTTGTTCTTAAAGTTCCAGGTCTCAAGAAATCTTCCCTATCGATTTTATCAATTCGTGTTACTATTTTGTATGTAGTGATCATATCACCTCTTTTTCTTCTGTCTTCTAGTTTTGGCATATTTAATGCCTCTAACCTCTCCTCGTAGCTCTTGCCCGTCAGTTCTGGGAGCCACTTAGTAGCACGTCTTTGCACTTGCATGGTTGAGTATTGGCGTTTGTACGCCGGGGTGTGTAGTGTAATGCACGTGTAGTGGCTTAATAAACGCCAGCGTAATGCATAGTATTTACTGTAGTGAAATGTGCATGTTTTGACTGTTGATATCATGGATGTAGTATAGTGCATGACACTGTTGGCATTGTAGCACCAAGGTGTAGCATGTGTAGCATTACTGGTTGTTGTAACGCTGGGTGTATTGTAGACATTAGCGTTGAAGTATGTTAACGCAGGTGGTAGAGTGTGGTGGGTGGCCACTACACAAGAAATTATACCTGACGAGTGTGGGTTAGGTAATTAACGGATTACCAGAGAACAGGGGTGTTGTGTTAATGGCGTTGGGGACGCCGGGTGTTGTGTTGATGGCGTTGGGGAAGCCGGGTGTTGTGTTGATGGCGTTGGGGAAGCCGGGTGTTGTGTTGATGGCGTTGGGGAAGCCGGGTGTTGTGTTGATGGCGTTGGGGACGCCGGGTGTTGTGCTGATGGCGTTGGGGACGCCGTGTGTGGTGTTGAGGGCATTGGAGACGCCGTGTGTGGTGTTGAGGGCGTTGGGGACGCCGTGTGTTGTGTTGATGGCGTTGGGGACGCTGTGTGTGGTGTTGAGGGCGTTGGAGACGCCGTGTGCGGTGTTGAGAGCACTGGAGACGCCGTGTGCGGTGTTGAGATCATTGGAGATGCCGTGTGTGGTGTTGAGGGCGTTGGGGACACCGTGTGTTGTGTTGATGGTGTTGGGGACGCCGTGTGTTGTGTTGATGGCGTTAGAGACGCCGAGTGTTGATGGCGTTGGGGACGTCATTGGGTGGTGTAGTGTAGTGGCGTTTGGACGCCTGGTATGGAGTGTGGTGTTGTGGAGTATATGGTGGCGCAGGGGCGCCAGGTAGTGGTTGGTAAGGTGAGTATTGGCGTAGCAAGGTCGGTGCGTTAGGACGCAGGAAGTGGTTGTGAGGATGTGTGGCGTTATATTGAGGTTATCAGTGGTTGGGATGGCCAGAGGTGATAAGGTGTCGGAGTGGGTAAGTCGTATGGATAAGATGCAATGTGGATAATTGCAGGAGTTGGTGGCTGCAGTAGGCGAGCCGAGTCGATATATCTAGCAAGACTCATAAAAGACTAATAAAAATTCATTATTTTCATTAAAATTTTCATTAAATAAGTCAGAGTGGGTAAGTCTTATGGATAAGATTACAATGTAGAATTTCAAAATTTCAGGTGTTGGTGGTTGCAGTGGGCGAGCCAAGTAGATATACTAATTTCTCATTAATTAAGTTGTTACAGGAATCTCGCTAGAGGCGAGCCAGTGGCAGTATGATGCGTTAGTGACATTAGTTGTGAAATTATTTTAATGAGGTATTTATTGTGATAATGTATGTGCATGTATATACTGTATATTACCTCATCGGCACCATTACTGAGTGTTAGGCTTGGGAAGGTCCCCCGGGATCATGTCACAGAGCTTCAGGTAGAGTAGAAGGGAAACCATGAGGCTACACTCAGTAATTCTAGAAAAAAAAGGGGGGGGAGGAAGTGAAGCCAACGTGACGTTATAGGGGAAATTCACCCCCTGACATCAAAGCAAGGATAAGGGCCAGCTGCAATGGCTTTGCAGCTGCACTCAGGCTATATACGGGGAGAGAGTAAAGAGCCGAGGGGGTGTCATGTAATAATGGGATCGAGCCAGGGGGCTCTGAGGGAATATTTTGCAGGTACAGCGGTCGGGAAGGTGTGAATACAGGTGGACACACTCTGGGCAGATGGGCCTAGAGTAATGTGCTACAGCTGTGGTGAGAACAGCAAGGAAGGATGTCCAGAGAGCTGTGAGGTATCTACAGCGTTCTGGGGTTGGTACCCTGGAACGAGACGGCAGCATAGACCCGAGGGAACATAACCATGGGGTAGGAATCTCCGTTGCTCTGGAGGCCAGGATCACGTTAGCTCAGAGCAACGATGGGACATTGACAACATTCACCAGGCTGGACAGCCTGGGTTTTGTCTGGGTCATGGAGGATCTATAACCTAGCAACCATGGGACACGAAGACAAGAGAAGTGATGCTGCCAATTGTGGAGGAGGCCAGTGAAACATTGTGTGATCATTGTAAGCCCTTATGTCAACAGTACAGGGCAAGATGTAAAATTGTTATTAACTTGTTACTAAGGATGAAGAACCTTAGATATATATGTGTTGTGTATATATTAATGACTAGTGTCATTTCTGTTTAAGTGCCAGCATTCTGGTCCATGTAATTTTATGGTTATGTTTGTATGTAATTATATGTCAGCAGTTTAGGTATATGTGCATTGTTGGAGATGGGAAAAATATTACAGACTATTTTACCTATGCTATGATGTGAATATAATGTATATGTTGTTGAAGTGTTTTGAGTCATGTCGGGGAAAATTTTAAATTAGTTCATCGTGTGCATGATGAACTTATTGGATGAATTTTTAGTTGTACATATATGGTGGGTGCATCCTCCATGTCCTTGCACCAATGGAACCATTGCAATGATGCATATGGGGACATATGTGTGTTTAAGGAGGGGAGTGGTGTTGTAATCTACATGTTAGGAGGGATTATTAGCTAGAGGATCATTACTACAACACTTAACGAATGATGATTGGAAGTACATGTTAAGTAGACAGACTATGGATCACATATCCATGAAAGGTCAAGGGATTAAGACCACAGCTGCTTAGCCAAACTAATAATTCCTGGAAAGAGGACTCAGGCTTCTAGGAACAAGGTTACCGCTTCTAGGGATAAGGTTAATCGGATTATACCTTCCTCGAGAGGCGGGGTGAAATGTTTGAGGCCATGGCTGGCTGAGGATAGTCTGGTTATGGGAGTGGAACTGGCAAGTCCTCCGGGGTCTCCGTTTGTGGCAGCAGCGAAGAGTAGCAGACAGCTATGCGAGAGCCTGATGTGATCTTAGTGACCAAGTTAAGTCTGCAGTATGTGAGTATTGAATGAAAGACTAACCAGGTGTGGAGCGTTGTAGTAATCATTCCGTATTAGGGACTTAGGCGGAAGTTACAAGTGCAAGTGGTGACCGAGGAGGTCAAGTGGTTTATGGGTATTGAAAGTATATTTACCTAATAGAGTATGTTAATATGTTATTAATTGTCAGAGTCTATTCTGGGTATTGAAAGTATATTTACCTAATAGAGTATGTTAATATGTTATTAATTGTCAGAGTCTATTCTTTGTAATTAAATGACAAAACCCAATGGCCTTTAAATACCTTCCATATGTTACCTCATTGTGTTCCTGTACAAACCTAATGGTACGCCTCAAGGGTCTGGTGTATGTAGAAGTACACAGTGGTAGTAACGGTTGCTGAGGCAAGGTGTTGTGTGTTGTGAAATCGCTGTGTTCAGAATGAACCGGGGTTCAGCGTCACGACACAGGCAGCCGTCAGATAACTGTGTAGCAACCTCTCCTATTGTCTGAACTCCCCATACCAGTTTTGTTGTACAGTTATGGTGAACAAAACATGTAGATACTTATATATAACGTCTGTATATAGTGAATAAAAGCAAAAACAGGATGGTGAAAAGAGGAATGTTGCGAGTGAGGTGTTGTTGAGGAAGGGAGTGGCAGCAAGTGGCATTTCCTTATTGCATTTGACTCACCATACCAAATTAGTGGTTCGGTATGGTGAACAAAACATGCAGAAACTTATATATAACCTGTGTACAGTATCCACTCGATTTAACAGACTCTCTTATACCGATCTGCTGGTAAATATGACCAGTTTGGGAGACCGGTATCTGGAGCCTCATATACTGGTCTGGCTGTCAATATAACCGTAGGTCGGTATTGGGTTTGTTTTGGTATAGGCGGGCCTTCACATGGCAACTGGCCACCGACCTCCAAGGCATTGAGGAAGGGATGGGAGACAGTGATTGATGGAGGGAGGCATTGAGGGGAGAGGCAGGGGAAGTGTTGGTGGTGGTGGTGTGGGAGGGAGTGTGTTGGTGGTGGTGATGTGGGAGGGAGTGTGTTGGTGGTGGTGGTGGTGTGGGAGAGTGTGTGTTAGTGGTGGTGGTGGTGTGGGAGGGAGAGTGTTGGTGGTGGTGGTGTGGGAGGGAGAGTGTTGGTGGTGGTGGTGTGGGAGGGAGAGTGTTGATGGTGGTGGTGTGGTGAGGGAGGCGGTAAGGGAGGGAGAGATGGAATGCTGACCAGGCGATGGTTGCCAAACCTCTCGCACATATTGTATTACATTTTTTTATCTTAGTTGTAAAATATTTATGCCAAAATATGTTAATTTTTGTATATTACTATACATTATTCATCATTAACTTATTTTATGGTTTCGTATTTATTAATTAAACAAATATAGTTTTATTTATGAATTATGCACAGTTGGCATCTGCGAGCAGGTGCTGACAGACATGGCCGCCTCTACACCTAGCCTCGACCCCATTAGTAGCTCCCTCCAACTTAGCCTGCTGTTCTCATGTTATGAGGAAGGCAGTGAGGGAAGGATGGAAGACATTGAGAGAGGGATGTAAGGCATTGAGAGAGGGATGTAAGGCATTGAGAGAGGGATGTAAGGCATTGAGAGAGGGATGTAAGGCATTGAGAGAGGGATGTAAGGCATTGAGAGAGGGATGTAAGGCATTGAGGGAGGGATGGGAGGCAGTGATGGAGAGAGGCATTGAGGGGGAGAGGCAGGGAAGGATTGAAGCAGTGAGGGAGAGAAGAGTGGGGGTGAGGGAAGAGAGGCGGTGAGGGAAGAGAGGCGGTGAGGGAAGAGAGGCGGTGAGGGAAGAGTGGCGATGAGGGAAGAGTCGGTGTGAGGAAAGAGTGGGGGTGAGGGAAGAGTGGCGGTGAGGGAAGAGAGGGAAGAGTGGCAGTGAGGGAAGAGTGGCAGTGAGGGAAGAGAGGGAAGAGTGGCAGTGAGGGAAGAGAGGGAAGAGTGGCAGTGAGGGAAGAGTCGGTGTGAGGAAAGAGTGGGGGTGAGGGAGTGGCGGCGGTGAGGGAAGAGTGGCGGTGAGGGAAGAGTGGCGGTGAGGGAAGAGTGGCGATGAGGGAAGAGTCGGTGTGAGGAAAGAGTGGGGGTGAGGGAAGAGTGGCGGTGAGGGAAGAGTGGCGGTGAGGGAAGAGAGGGAAGAGTGGCAGTGAGGGAAGAGAGGGAAGAGTGGCGGTGAGGGAAGAAAGGGAAGAGTGGCGGTGAGGGAAGAAAGGGAAGAGTGGCGGTGAGGGAAGAGTGGCGGTGAGGGAAGAGTGGCGGTGAGGGAAGAGTGGCGGTGAGGGAAGAGTGGCGGTGAGGGAAGAGTGGCGGTGAGAGAAGAGTGGCGGTGAGAGAAGAGTGGCGGTGAGAGAAGAGTGGCGGTGAGGGAAGAGTGGCGGTGAGGGAAGAGTGGCGGTGAGGGAAGAGTGGCGGTGAGGGAAGAGTGGCGGTGAGGGAAGAGTGGCGGTGAGGGAAGAGTGGCGGTGAGGGAAGAGTGGCGGTGAGGGAAGAGTGGCGGTGAGGGAAGAGTGGCGGTGAGGGAAGAGTGGCGGTGAGGGAAGAGTGGCGGTGAGAGAAGAGTGGCGGTGAGGGAAGAGTGGCGGTGAGGGAAGAGTGGCGGTGAGGGAAGAGTGGCGGTGAGGGAAGAGTGGCGGTGAGGGAAGAGTGGCGGTGAGAGAAGAGTGGCGGTGAGGGAAGAGTGGCGGTGAGAGAAGAGTGGCGGTGAGGGAAGAGTGGCGGTGAGGGAAGAGTGGCGGTGAGGGAAGAGTGGCGGTGAGGGAAGAGTGGCGGTGAGGGAAGAGAGGGAAGAGTGGCGGTGAGGGAAGAGTGGCGGTGAGGGAAGAGTGGCGGTGAGGGAAGAGTGGCGGTGAGAGAAGAGTGGTGGTGAGAGAAGAGTGGCGGTGAGTGAAGAGTGGCGGTGATGGAAAAGTGACGGTGAGGGAAGGAGGGAGGTGTTTGGTTAATATGGTTCACTTGTTGTGTGGTCCAGTTGTCCACTTGTGTGATCCAACATGTCATATGAAGGAATTATTAATTGTAACCTGTGATAGAATGGGCACTAACACATGAACTAACTTGGAACACAATTACACAATGAACTTTATTTAATTTTAGTTATATAAAATATATCTTACCTGAATGTTACTCGAAATATTACTGACACTTCAACTTCGGAAATACCAGAGCCCCAGAAATAACGACCTGGGCACAGCCCCATAAAAGGCCGTTAAATCGAGTGGATACTATAGTGTAATAACAGCAAAACTATTTGTTTATTGTTTTATGAACATAATAATTGAATCATTAATATCTTCACAATATTTTTGAGCATAATGATGATTCACACATTTTATTATATAAATATATCACACCACACTATTGAATAATATTACTGCAAAAACATACAAAAAATCAGAGACATTGAAATAATTAGGTAATAATATCTTTGTGGCAACTCCCAGCTGCCAGCTCAGGCAGAGCAGACTGCATCTGGCGCTTGCTCTAAGTCTCTTTGCCAGATTTTCCTCACCCTATAGGGGCCAAAATATGCTACCTACAATTTTTTTATTATTATTTTTCCTGTGATTAGGGAACACAAATGAACACTTTTATAAGACTTTTTTTTTTTTTTTTTGCGCTTGTGGGTGTTGAAGGCCAAGTAGACCACAACAGCTTAAGAGATAAGCGATGCTAGGATATCTTAACCCTTAAACTGTACACGGCATATATATATATACATGCCCAGAGTAACATGTCCCACCATGTGCATGGCGTATATATACAGCATAGGGTGCCGGGAACGATTCAAATGGCCAACGGCTACACATCAGCTATCTCATGGCTTTTGTAGTAAACAGTCGCCATGTTTAAAAAAAATCATGGGCAATATTCTCCGGTGTGAAAGGAGCCAAAGTACTGTGTAAGCAACCAAGGCAGGTGCACGCAGCATGAGCTAACAGCATTGCTATTCAGCTTGTGACCACAGCATCACCTAAAAATGTCAAAATAAATAAGTAACTGCTATTATTTAGCAATAACAGTATTACAGAAGACCCCTGACTGTGATAAAAATGACCAGGATTGTGATAATAGCAGGATTGTTGTGATAATTAGCACTGTGTGGGATGAGTAATGAGGGAGGGAGGGATGGAGATAGCGTCGTTCACTAACTGTGTGGCCACCTGTTCTTGTCTGCATTCAGCATACCAGCTCAGTGGTTCTCTATGGTGAACACAAATGTAGATAATTATATATAACATGTGTATTAGTGTAATAACAGCAAAAGGATTATGTTGGGAGGAGCAATTTGGGTGATGGAGGTAGCATCATCTGCATGACGTGTCTTGCTGTGTAGCGGGTGGCCACTATGTTCTTTGGGCACCCTACAAGCTTAGGTGTACAGTTATGGTGAATACATCATATAGATACTTATATATAATGTGTGTATATAGTGTAATAATACCACAAACAGTATTGTTGGGGGAGTAATTTTAGTGCGTTTGGCCTTGAAGCAGTGAGGGAGGCAGCCGCCAGCTGACTGTGTGTGTAGTGACGTCTCTTAAGTGCCTGAACTAACAATATGAGCTTAGTTGTACAGTTATGGTGAACAAAACATGTAGACACATATACATATATAATGTCTGTATATAGTAAATAAAAGCAAAAACAGCATGCCAACCCCCCCCCCCCCCCCCCCCAACCACAACCAGTCCTTCCAAAAGGCATCCACAGTGATGGCCTCGCAGTTGGGAAATGGCACCACATGCAGTGGAACCTACCAAGACCACGCTGACGTGACGAGGTCCACCTAAAGGCGACCGTACGTCCTGCAAAGTCAATTGAAGGGTTCGGCATTCCCTCTGTGGAAAGCAGAAGGAACTGGGACAAGCTGTTTACCAGAATGTTGGACATGCCCTGGATGTGAACAACGCAGAGAGCTAAACCCCGAGAACTCAGCAGAACTAATTGTAGCAACCAGCCCCAAAGAGCCACGGAACAAAGAGACCTTCCTGCAGTTGAGACAATGAACCACGGGAGAACAGTCAGAATGGAGCTTGTTAAAGGAGCCCCAAGGAAGCCGAATCCAGCACAACACCTGCCACACCACAACACAACACATGAGGGTTTAGTGAATGACTTGTGCAAGGATAAGAATCAACTGGAAACAAATTGCAAAGCCACGGAAGAAGAAAATAAACTCTTAAAATAGCCTTGGAAGAAGTTAAAGTAAATTTAAACATAAATGACTACAATAGGTTAAGTAAGGAAATTTAACAGGAGAAACAGCTTTAGTCAGCACAGATGGAGGAAGTTACACAGGGAATAGAACAGTGCAAGAGGATATCCAACTCACCTATGCACAAGTGGCCAAGGAGAAGGAAAAAATTGAAGAAGCAGTAAAGGAAGCCAAACACTGCAGCAACCAAGATAAAACAAACAT
Source organism: Procambarus clarkii (assembly GCF_040958095.1). Lineage (NCBI taxonomy): Eukaryota > Metazoa > Arthropoda > Malacostraca > Decapoda > Cambaridae > Procambarus > Procambarus clarkii. The sequence continues at coordinate 28,254,050 of NC_091156.1, read as the reverse complement.
TAGGCTGGAAGTGATAAAGGAATTTGCATCTAATCGGAAGTTGGTGCAAAGGTGAAAGAAATAATGATTGCCAATCCACAAGAAGTTGACATAATAGCATTAGAGATCTAACATGAAGATGATAAGCTAATGATCATAAATGCATATAGTCCACCGCCAAGCAGCACATGGTCAAAGGAGGAGCTAGATAGTAAACGAGAAGGTCTCATAACAATAATGAGAGAGATTATAGCGAGAGTGGATAACAATAGATCATGACTGTTGATAGTCGGTGACTTCAACTTGAAATCCATAGATTGGGAAGCATATGAAGCTAAAACAGAAGATTTTTGTACCTGTAGATTTGTAGACCTCAACCTGGAATCATTCTTGTATCAATATGTTAAACAAGCTACGAGGATGAGGGAAGGGGATGTTCCCTCCATGCTAGATTTGATATTTACCAGGAAGGAGGAAGAGATATTTGGCATTCAGTACCTTCCTCCCTTGGGAAAAAGTGATCATGTCTTTTTGGGAATAAAGTATGCAATGCGTTATAATCTGGAAGAAAATAAAGAGGTTGAAGCAGTTGAAAAACCTGACCTCAGGAGAGGACATTATGGCAAAATTAGAATTTTTTTTTAGTGAGTATAATTGGACAGACTTGTTGCTAGGCAAGGAAGTGAATGAGATGTATGCCAAGTTTTGTGAAATATATGATAAAGGCACAAAAAAATTTATACCAAAACAGAGATGCAGAACTAGGAAACAGGATTGGCTCAATAGAAATTGCGTGAGGGCCAGAGACCATAAGACACAAAAATGGAATCAATACAGGAAGAGGCCAGACCCCCCAAACATACCAGCAATACAAAGATGCGAGAAACAACTACACGGCAGTGAGGAGAGAGGCAGAAAGAAATTTTGAAAAAGGGATTGCATTCAAATGTAAAACAGAACCAGGTCTATTCTATAAATTCATAAACAACAAATTGCAGGTAAAGGATAATATTCAGAGGTTGAAAATGGGAAATAGATTCACGGAAAATGAAAAGGAAACGTGTGAAACATTAAACGAAAAGTTCCAAAGTGTGTTTGTACAAAATGAAATCTTTAGGGAACCAGACACAATAAGAATTCCAGAGAACAACATAGAGCACATAGAGGTGTCTGGAGACGAAGTGGAAAAAATGCTCAAGGAGCTAAGTAAGAACAAAGCAGTTGGTCCAGATGGAGTTTCACCATGGGTTCTGAGAGAATGTGCACCTGAGCTCAGCATTTCACTTCAACAGATTTTTCAGCCATCCCTGTGTACAGGAGTTGTAGCTGATGTGTGGAAAAAGGCTAACATTGTTCCAATCTACATAAGTGGAAGCACAGAAGACCCCCCCCCCTTAATTATAGACCTGTATCATTGACAAGTGTAATAGTCAAAATATTGGAAAAAATAATTAAAACTAAATGGGTAGAACACCTGGAGGAAAACTATATAATATCAGACAGACAGTATGGTTTTCGATCTGGAAGATCCTGTGTAACGAATTTACTCAGTTTCTATGATCGAGCAACAGAGATTTTACAGGAAAGAGATGGTTGGGTTGACTGCATCTATCTGGACCTAAAAAAGGCTTTCGACAGAGTTCCCCATAAGAGGTTGTTCTGGAAACTGGAACATATTGGAGGGGTGACAGGTAAGCTACTAACATGGATGAAAAATTTCCTAACTGACAGAAAAATGAAGGCCGTAATCAGAGGCAAGGTATCGGATTGGAGGAATGTCATGAGTGGAGTACTACAGGGTTCAGTTCTTGCACCGGTAATGTTCATTGTCTATGTAAATGATCTACCAGTGGGAATACAGAATTACATCAACATGTTTGCTGATGATGCTAAGATAATAGGGAAGATAAGAAACCTAGATGATTATCATGCCCTTCAAGAAGACCTGGACAAAATAAGTATATGGAGCAATACTTGGCAAATGAAATTTAATGTGAATAAATGCCATGTTATGGAATGTGGAATTGGAGAACATAGACCCCACACAATCTATAAATTATGTGAGAAATCTTTAAAGAATTCTGACAAAGAAAAGGATCTAGGGGTGGTTCTAGATAGAAAACTGTCACCTGAGGACCACATTAAGAACATTGTGCAAGGAGCCTATGCTTTACTTTCTAACCTAAGAATTGCTTTTATATACATGGAAGGCAAAATAATAAAGAAATTGTTCACGATTTTTATTAAACCAAAGCTGGAATATGCAGCGGTTGTATGGTGCTCATATCTTAAGAAGCACATCAACAAACTGGAAAAGGTGCAATAACATGCTACTAAGTGGCTCCCAGAACTGAAGGACGAGCTATGAGGAGAGGTTAGAGGCATTAAATATGCAAAAACTAGAAGATAGAAGAAAAAGAGGCGATATGATCACTACTTTCAAAATAATACCAGGAATAGATAAAATTGATAGGGAAGAATTCCTGAGACCCGGAACTTCAAGAACAAGAGGTCATAGATTTAAACTAATGAAACAAAGCTGCCGGAGAAATATACGAAAATTCACTTTTGTAAACAGAGTGGTAGATGGTTGGAACGAGTTAAGTGAGAAGGTGATGGAGGCCAAAACTGTCAGTAATTTCAAAGCATTATATGACAAAGAGTGCTGGGAAGACTGGACACCACGAGCGTAGCTCTCATCCTGTAACTACACTTAGGTAATTACCACCACAAACTCCACACCATGCCATGAACCTGACTGAAGGATGGACCCCCAACGCCCTCTGGCTGGACTGGTGAGCACAGGTCATAAAACCCCAACCCAGAGATGAGGCATCCAAGAACACATCGAGTGAGGGGATGGGAAAGACACTATGGCACCGAACCCCCCAAAAAACAAAGAGAAAGCCGGTGACGTAGCTACCAGCACAAGGACATCAGGGTGCGAACCCAACAGTCGCGAGCGCGGCAAAATAAGCGGCTCCAAAGATACCAGAACAGCCACCAAAGAGAAATCAACCCAAACAGAAGAGCAGAATTCTGGCTTCATCACAGTTGCTCGAGCAACTGCCGAGTGACCCGGAACCCCCCTCCCCCAGTCAGAAACAGCTGAAATGGGACTGCAGCCGGAGCAGAGCTGTAAGGGGGGGAGAGAAACAGACACAGTCCGAGAATCCCAACCGAGGCCCAGCCAAGTCTGAACCCGAGATGAAACCAACTGAAACTTCCTCCAATTTACTAGGAACCCGAACCGGGCCAACTGGAAAAGAACCAGACAAGCAGATTGGCTGGAAGCCCACACCAACCAGATGTCGAGGTAGGCCTACACCCAAAGCCTTAGCAGATGCAGATGGACGACTACAACCTGATTAACCCTTTAACCCTTTAACTGCGCAACACATCATATGTGTTCAGTGACTTGCAGTAACTTGCGCTCCACATCATATGATGTATTGGAGTACTACGCAAAATTTAAATGACCCGTGGATACACGGGGTTCACCACACCTTCATCAGGGCTCTTGTAAACAGACCCCATTTTTTTTTTAAATCGTGGGTCAAATTCCCAGGTGTGAGGGGCCTCAGTATTGAGAGAGCTACCAAGCCTGACGCAAGCAGCATGAGCTCACAGTACTGCTGTTCAGCTTGTGACCAAAGCATCGCCTAAAAATGCCATAATATACATGTTCTTACTATTATTTAGCGATGATATTATTACAGAAGACCTCTGACTGTGATAAAACTGACCAGGGTTCTGATAATAGCAGGGTTGTAGTGATATTTAGTGCTGTGCTCCATGGAGGGAGGAGTAATGCTGTGGGAGGGAAGGTGGTGGCGTTGTCTTCTGACTGTGTGTGGCCACCTTTTATTGACTGCACTCACCATACCAGCTTAGTGGTTCGCTATGGTGAAGACAAATGTAGATACTTATATATAACGTGTGTCGAGAGTGTAATAACAGATATAGGAGTAGGTTGGGAGCCGCCATTTTGGTGAGGGAGGTGTGTCGTCTGCACGACTTATCATGTTTACTGGTGACCACTATGGTCTTTGGGCACCATACCATTTTACTTGTACAAGTATGGTGAATAAAACAGGTAGATTACTTATATATAATGTGTGTATATAGCATAATAACACCACAAACAGAATTGTTGGAGGAGAAATATTAGTGAGTCTTGCCTTGAGGGCGGCCACCACCAGCTGACTGTCTGAGTAGCTACGTCTTTGTGCCTTTACTAACCATACAAGCTTAGATGTACAGTTATGGTGAACAAAACATGTAAATACTTATATATAACGTCTGTATATAAAAGCAAAAACGGTATGGTGGGAGGAGAATGGTGGCGAGTCAGGTGAGGTGAAGGAGGGAGGGAGGGAGTGGCAGCCAGTGGCTGACTGCCACTGGCTGCCACTGCCACTCAGCATACCAACTTAGTGGTTTGTTATGGTAAACACGAATGTAGATACTTATATACTGTATAATGTTTGTATATTGTAAATAAAAGCAAAAACAGTATGGTGGGAGGAGAATGTGGGCGAGTGAGGTGTTGAGGGAGTGAGTGGCAGCGAGTGGCTGGCTGGTGTGTGGCAGTCACTCCTCGTTACTTTTTGACTCATAGTAGCAACTTAGTGGTTTGTTATGGTGAACAAAACATGCAGATACTTATATATTACCTGTGTATATAGTGTAATAACAGACAAAGTATTTGTTCACTGTTTGATGAACATAGTAATTGAATCAACAACATGCACACCATATTTTTGAGTACAGCGATGATTCACTCATTTTATTATATATATATATATATATATATATATATATATATATATATATATATATATATATATATATATATATATATATATCACACTACACACTATTTAATAATATTACAGCAAAAAAACTATGAAAAACCAATCAGAGACATTGAAATAATTAGGAAATTATCTCTTGGTGGCCACTCCTGCCTGACAGCTAGCGAGCAACAGACCGTCTGGGACGCACGCTGAGTCAGTGCCTGTTTTTTTGCCAGAATTCCTCACCCTATAGCAGGCAATATATGCCACTTACGATTTTTTTATTATTTTTCCCATATTCAGTGAGCACAAATTAACAGGTTTAGAAGAAAAAAAAATTTTGTTTTTGTCTTTTTGGTATGCGCCTGTGGGTGACAAATGCTAAATAGCCCAGCGCCATACAAGGGTTAACTGTGCAACGCGCCTGCAGGCCCATGCTTGGGGTGCGCTACGCGCCTCCTGGTATTTGTATTTTTCACGTTCCATTTAAAAGTGGCGCGCAGTAACGCAGGTATGGAATGGATTTCTGGGGGCCCCAGTGATCGTCCTCCATCTTGAAAAAAATTTCCAGCATGCCCAGCGGCCGTGGGGTGCCCCAGTTCTCAAGCAGCAACCACGTCTGTTGCATTGTCAACGAGCTCCCGCTCCACGGTGACCCGCAGTCATGGAAAACAACTCTCTGAGGAGATACGCGATATTTTGTATGACGACGGTGCTATGGATGATGACCTGGACTATGATCCAGAGAAAGACCTGACACAGAGGTATGATACGAGTGAGGGAGAGACGGAAGTGGATGATGTGGCGAGCGTGTGCGGTACACGTGCCTCGCCCGGCCTGCCTCGCCACCCTGGGTCAACACCGTTATCACCACCACCATTATGTTTGTCCCCAGACGCAAGTTTATTCAGTGACAGTACATGCGACGAATCTTTCTCGGGCTTTAGTGATATTGGCTCCGATATGAGTAGTGTGGATGACCCGAGTACTAGCAGCGGGGATGGTACCAGGCAGGGTTTTGCTGCCTCAGTAACACATCGAGGCAGGCGGCAGTGTGTCTCACAGCATGATGACAAGGGGCCCTCAACATCACGTGTTCGTAGTAGGCCTACAGTACGAAAATCTGCCTCAGCACCAAGCATACCCTCACGCAGCTCCAGCAGCAGCAGCAGCAGACAACTTAGCCGTGATTTTGGTGCTCGTGATGGTGTACTTGTGTGGGAGGATCGCGCCACATTTGTCCCTCAAATACCAATGTTTGATGATACCGATGTTGGTGTTACAGCTTTATTACCGTATACCCGTGATGATATGGCAGATATAGAATATTTCCAGGCATATTATGATGTCTTCATGACGCATCTTGTGACCGAGACAAACACGTACGCCCACACCCTCATAGACGGCGGCATATTACCTGCATCACCCCTCACACGATGGAAGGACACGACAATCGACGAGATGTACGTGTTCATGGCACTCTGCATGATGATGAAGCACTCTGAGAAAGCTGTCGTCCAGGACTATTGGAACAGACAGCCTTGTTCCATCACCCGTGTGTTCAACCGTTATATGTCGTGGGATAGGTTCCTCTTGATTCTCAGGTGGTTATCTTGAGGTTATCTTGAGATGATTTCAGGGCTTTAGTGTCCCCACGGCCCGGTCCTCGACCAGGCCTCCCCCCCCAGGAAGCAGCCCGTGACAGCTGACTAACACCCAGGTACCTATTTTACCTCTTGCCCACAACACCAGCATATCTGGCACTGTGAAGGTTCTCAGGAAGGAAATGCCAGTGTTCGGTATAGGTATATCTATGGGTAAGTGCCAGCTGCGCAAGTGTGACAATATGCTGTCAGTGCGGTGGAAAGACAGACGTGAGGTGAATATACTGACGACGATTCACATCTGTGCCATGGTGGACAGTGGGAAGGTCCACTTTCAGACGCGCAACCCCATGTATAAACCGGACTGTGTCATAGACTATTACGTGAACATGCGCCACGTCAATAAATGTGACATGATGCTTGGTGGTATGGAGTGCGTGCGCAGGTCTGTGAAGTGGACGAAAAAGTTCTTCTTCCACCTCATGCATATTGCAGTGCTCAACGGCTTCAATATGTACCTAGTGAAGTCCGGCAGGAAACCATCTATACGTACCTTCAGTGCAGGCGTTGTCACAGCTGCTGGTAAAGTATGGCAAGGAGGGCTCCGTTGTACCACTCCGGGTGCAAGCAACAATGCCACACGCAGCTCCAGACTGCGGGGTAATGAGAACTTCGGGGTACACATGCTCGAGTAAATGTCAGGCACAGCATCACAGGAGAAGGGTAAACGTGCGTGCATAATATGCAGGAACACTACCCGCAGAGAACAAAAATGAAGATGCATCAGCACCTGGTGTGTGGAGTGCAAGGTGCCACTCTGCCCCGTTGGCTGTTTCGCAGCATATCACACACTCCCGGAGTACTGAGTGTGTGTATATAGTGTGTGATACCGTACAGTGTGTATATATAAATATAAATATATTAGCATGATAAATTGGAAATAAGTGCAGGATAAGTGTACTTGTTTGTGATGCACGTAACAGTGTCTATGGACGGTACAGATGTTCTACTGCCATAATATAGTGTACGTGTTCACCATACATTGGATCAGCATGTAAAATCTAATAAATTGTATTTGGAACTGTGCACAAAAAATGAACAAAAATATATTTGCGGCAGAGCGCGCATCCCGCCCCGGGCGCCCTACTGGCCCCTGGAGATTATGCCACGGGCGCACGGGGAATGATGACGCCACGCGCCACCTTACGGACCCTATTAGCAGCCAAAGTAAGTACAACTTCGACATTCCATTGATATACCTATATTCAGGGAGGGGTTTTTGACACTTTCAGAACAAAAAAAAAAAAAAAAAAAAAGTTTTTTCCTGAGAATATATTTCCTGCGCACTGGGGGTGTCATATTTGGAGGCCGCGCAGTAAAGGGGTTAAGACAAGTAAAAACACAAGGTATCAGATTTAAGCCGAAAGGCAGACAACAAAAGTGGTAAGCCTGTTGCCCCACCTAGAACCCCAAGCAATCCCTGAACCAAGAATGAATAGGGACGTCCCAATAAGCATCCAATAGGTCCAGGGAAATCATCCAAGCCCCCAGCTCAAGAACGAGCCGGACCTGGGATAATGTGGTCATCCGAAATGAAGGGCAAGGAATCAACCGGTTCAAACGAGACAAGTTCAGAATGCACCAGAGATCCGCACAATCCCGTTTCGGAACTGGGAACAAGCGGGAAACTCACACGATAGACGAAGTCATTTCGACCACGCCCAAGCGAAGCCACTCCAAGATGACCTGAACCAGGGACAGGGAAGCAGGCTGCCCCCTCAGACCTGACAAAGGGACTGGCCATTCAACACCATTGAAGGCCAGAAGAGAGGACCCGAAACGCCCACGAATCATGGGACCAAGTGTTGGCAAAAAAGAGCCAACTTCCCCCCCCCCCCAACAATGGGGTCGTCAATGAGGTAACCCACAAAAGGGTCGACGACAAAGGCTCCTGGGCATCCGTCGACACAACCACTGGCACCAAAGGACTACCTCGACCAACAGAGGCAGAAAAACCCTGGCACGACCAAACCAGGACAACCGAGAACGGCCCCCCTGTAAATCCAACTAAAATAGGACGGCATCTAGATGAAGCCACCGACAAAAACTGAGCCACCAAGTCCTCAGGGAACAAAGTACAAAACGGCAACAAAGACTGCAGAGCCAGGGCCCACGCTGAATCCAAAGAGAGGGCCAGCACGGCCTGTCAACATGCAAGGCAAGAGGAGAAAAGCATAGATACCATCTCCTGGAGGATCTACGCAACCAGCTTCAGCATGGTAAACACTTTTTTCGTCCACCTACATGTTTTCCGCACACACTCTGCAGTGCCAATCATCATGTCTGATTTATCAATCAACTGCATGTTGATATTATAGTCTAAAACACAGTCTGGCTTATACACTGGTGCCTTTGTTTTATGGTTCACTTTCCCACTGTTCACCATTGTTCCATCATGAATTGTTGTCAACAAGTTCACCTCTCTCTTTTGTCTTTCCACCGAACTGACAAAATGTTATCACTTTTCCTTCTCCGACACTCACCAACTGCAATGTCGTTGTCAAACACAGGCATTTCCCTTCGTTGTGGCTTGACTGTACCAACCAATCCAGTTCTATTTTCTAGCAAGAACCTAGCTAGCAAGGGACTTGTATAGTAATTATCCGTGTATAAAATGTGTCCCTTGTTCATCCATGGAGCCATTATAGACTTCACTACACTCCCCGAGAATCCATGTTCGTCGTTACCGGGAATGTCTACATCACTAGCCAAGTACAGAATCATGTGTAACACGTATCCTGTCTCACAATCACAAAGAACAAAAAATTTCAGGCCAAATCGGTTTCGTTTTGAGGGAATGTACTGCTTGAATGGAACACATCCCTTGAAAATTACGAGAGATTCATCAACCACCAGCTTCTGTGCTGGTACGTAAAAATCTCTGAATTTTTCAATAACCTCGTTCATGTAGTGCCTCACTCGCCACAGTCTATCATCATCTGTTCGGTCCTGAACACTTCCAAAATGTAGACACCTGAGGAGTATCTTAAACCTGTCTCGTGACATATATTTCCCAAATAAAGGTGTTGGCACTGTATGGTCCTTGCTCCAATAGTCACTTGTTGCATGTTTGTGACAGTGCTTCGTCAACAAACTGAGTGCCAAAAACACATACATTTCCGCAACTGTGGTATTTTTCCAACGCTGCAGTCGTGAAAATTCTGTGATTTGCCTCTCAATCAGATAAGCAGCATGCAGGTTCGTTTGGTGTACAATATATTCCATGAGTGGTTCATCATAGAATGCTGTAAAATATTCCATCTCAGCCATGTCCTCACCTTGATTAGGGAAAAGGTTTGTAATCCCTACATCTTTATCAACAAAGTGAGGAATATTAGGAATAAAATCGTCACCATCACTATACTCAAGTACACCAGGCGTCCTGCGAGATGCAGAGGAAAGACGGCGAAGAAGCGATGCATACCGGCGATCAGGAGCTGAATACCGTCTGCGAGAAGCACGGTGGCTACGTGCATGTGAGGTGGGTGCAGGTGAGGTGGGTGCACGTGAGGTGGATGCATGTGAGGTGGGTGCACGTGAGGTGGGTGCACGTGAGGTGGGTGCACATGAGGTGGGTGCACGTGAGGTGGGTGCACGTGAGGTGGGTGCACGTGAGGTGGGTGCAGGTGAGGTGGGTGCACGTGAGGTGGATGCATGTGAGGTGGGTGCACATGAGGTGGGTGCACGTGAGGTGGGTGCACGTGAGGTGGGTGCACATGAGGTGGATGCACGTGAACACGAGGGTCTTGGTCCCTCACGTGGTGCCATGCAGTGGCGCTTGGCTGGGCGAGATGCTGCTGACGCGACAATTTATCGCTTAGTTACACCACTGGTACCAGCCACAGGCTCAATAAAACTATGATCTGAGTCACTAAACCCAGAAAAGGAGTCACCGTCCTCTGACTCGTCACCCTCAAACAGTAAATATCCACAGGAACTGTGAGGTCGTGGTAGAATTGGGGTAGAAACTGGGCGAGGAGGCATGGGTGAGCGTAGAGGCCTCGCCATGGCACGCCGGTCATTGTCACTCTCACTGCTGCTGCTTCTATCACCCGACAACTGTGTATAATCCTCATCGTTGTCTGAATCATCAAACACTTTCTTCACCTTCAGAGAATAATTCGTGGGCTATTTGCTCTGGGGTGAGGGATTGCGTGGTGCGTGCCTGAGAGGCGTTTGACTGTGCGCTCGCCATGGTGACTCTCGCTAAACTGATGCCTCCCACGCCTTCGGTTCGTGAGCAGGAATTTTTTTCAAAATGACTGCTGTTTACTATAGCCCCTGGCCAGCGTATGGGAACCCCAGCTACACCGCAGGACATTCAAATCGTGCGCGGTACCCATACATACATATGACGTGAAGCACAGTTGCCTGGAACAACTTCCAACACATCATATGACGTTATGCGCACTTTAAGGGTTAGCCCTCAAACCGCTAGGGGGCCCAAATGGAATTCACACCCACAGGCGCAACAAAAAAAAAAAAAAATCCAACAAATTCTTTCGTCTTATAGAAGTGTTCATTTTTGTTCCCTGATAGTGGCAGCCCGCCACTGGCTGCTACTTCCTCCCTCCCTCAACTCACCTGACTCACCCACATTCTCCTCTCACAATACTGTTTTTGCTTTTATTCACTATATACAGACGTTATATATAAGTATCTACATGTTTTGTTCACAACAACTGTACAACTAAGTTGATATACAGTGGCAGTCCCTGGCAGAGGGAAACAAACAAAACAAGGCCCCAAAATCTGTTGGTATTACAAATGGGCAACCTGTAAGCATGGGGAATCGGGAAGAATAAATGGAACATGTACACACGATCACCCTAGAAAGTGCAGAAACCTCCTCAATACAGGTAAATGTACCAAAAGCTGTGAATTCTTTCACCCAGATATTTGCAAGAACTCTTTGGACAGGAAAGAGTGCTTCAATGCTGAATGCCCAGCTTTTCATATAAGAGGTACCAGGCGAATAAAACCGACAGACTACCACTATGAAAACAGCCACTACTCCATCAACCGGGATAATTTTTTAGCAAGAGGAGGAGGAGAAGAATGGCTAAAAATGACCAGACTCTACCACCAACTCGGTCAAATGCTAGAGAGGACGCAAACACAGTGGCCTCCTTACCAGAGCCTCAGATATTAACACCAATTAAAGCATCCAGCACTTCCACTAACACGATAACATCATTTATATTTGCCAACATCCAGGGTATAAAAACACGCAAATCCAACAAAGTTCATTTTATAGATGGTCTCCTTCATGAGGCAAATGCAGTGATTGCAGCCCTAACGGAAACTCACACAAAGGACTACCTTGATGGTGAAATATGGATCTCAGAATACAATCTCTTCAGATGTGATAGGAAACACCGGCTTCAGGGTGGGGTCAGCTTCTACATCAAAGACACACTCATCTGTACTGAGCTGCTAAACACCTCAAATGATATGGTGGAAGTGCTGATAGTCAAAATAGAGATCCTAAATGTAGTTGTTGTCCTTGTATATAAGTCACCGGAGGCAAACCCTCAGCAGTTTAAAGACCAACTAATGAAAATAGAGCACTGCTTGGAAAACCTCACAAATCCAGCTCCGAACATCATCCTGCTTGGGGACTTCAACCTACGGCACCTGAAATGGAAGCACCTGGCTAATACAGTAATATCAGAAAGAATACCAGGAAGTAGCCTAAATGAGCAGGCACATGCAAATGACCTGCTACGGATGTGCGATAGGTTTGCCTTAAACCAGCAAATAGTAGAACCAACTAGGAAGGAGAACACGCTGGACCTCATTTTCACTAATAATGATGAGTTGATCGGGAACATAATGATTACAAATACCTGTTACTCAGATCACAACTTAATTGAAGTTCTGACAACCATGGGGAATGGACCTTCAAAACCAGTCCAGATTCCCGGTGGAGGAGATTTCAGCAAATTCAACTTCAATAATAAACGGATAAACTGGGAGCAAATAAACCAGGACTTCACAGAAATAAACTGGGAAGAACAGCTAGGAAATGCAAACCTGAACCAGTGCCTGGAAAAAATAAGCTCAGTAGCACTAGAAATATGTTCAAACCGCATACCCCTAAGAAAAAAGAGAAAGAGATGCAGATTGGAACGGGAACGTCGTTCCCTATATAGGCGAAGAAAACGAATCGCGGAACAACTTGAGAGTCGCACCCTATCTCAAGAACGGCGAAGAAGGTTAGGTAGAGAAATAGAAACAATTGAACTCAAGCTACAAGAATCATACAAAACCCAGGAGAGGCAAAGAGAGCAAAAGGCCATCAGTGAAATAGAGAGAAATCCGAAATATTTTTTCTCCTATGCAAAATCAAGATCAAAAACCACATCTAGTATCGGGCCCCTGCGAAAGGGAGATGGAACTTTCACAGATGACAACAAAGAAATGAGCGAGTTACTGAGGAAGCAGTACGACTCTGTTTTCAGTGAGCCATTAAATGCACTAAAGATTGATAACCCAAATGAATTTTTCATGGATATGATACCAACATCAAATCATATATCAGATGTCGCCCTATCCCCACTAGATTTTGAAGAAGCCATAAACAGTATGCCTATGCACTCTGCACCAGGCCCGGATTCTTGGAACTCCATATTCATCAAGAACTGTAAAAAACCACTATCGCAGGCCCTTCACATTCTGTGGAGACAAAGCCTAGATACTGGCGTTATCCCTGACATACTAAAAACAGCAGAGATAGCACCACTCCATAAAGGAGGAAATAAGGCAGAGGCAAAAAATTACAGACCGATAGCACTAACATCGCACATCATAAAAATTTTTGAGAGAGTGCTAAGAAGTAAGATCACAAAATACATGGAATCACAGCATCTCCATAACCCCGGACAACATGGTTTCAGAACAGGGCGCTCTTGCCTGTCGCAGTTGCTGGACCACTATGATATGGCATTAGATGCTATGGAAGACAAACAAAACGCTGATGTAATTTACACAGATTTCGCAAAAGCTTTTGATAAATGTGACCATGGTGTTATTGCACATAAAATGCGTTCAAAAGGAATTACCGGGAAAATAGGCAGATGGATCTACAATTTCCTGACTGACAGAACCCAATGTGTAATAGTCAACAAAATAAAATCCAGCCCATCAACCGTGAAGAGCTCAGTCCCCCAGGGTACTGTGCTTGCTCCAGTACTTTTTCTCATCTTCATATCGGACATAGACCAGAACACAACCTATAGCACTGTATCATCCTTTGCAGATGACACTAGGATTTTCATGAGAGTTGGCAACATAGAGGACACGGCAAACCTCCAATCAGATAGATGTAGATCAGGTCTTTCTATGGGCTACAGAAAATAATATGGTATTCAACGAGGATAAGTTTCAGCTCATGCGCTACAGAAAAATTGAAAATATAAAAACAGAAACCACGTACAAAACGCAGGCAAATCATAACATAGAACGAAAAGGCAATGTAAAGGACCTGGGTGTACTCATGTCGGAAGACCTTACCTTTAAAGAACACAATAAAGTAGCCGTCACAACTGCAAGAAAAATGACAGGTTGGATAACAAGAACTTTTCACACTAGAGATGCTATACCGATGATGATACTTTTCAAAACGCTTGTGCTCTCTAGAGTGGAGTACTGGTGCACAATGACAGCCCCTTTCAAAGCTGGAGAAATTGCTGACCTAGAGAGCGTGCAGAGATCCTTTACTGCTAGAATCCACTCAGTAAAACATCTAAATTACTGGGACCGACTAAAGAGCCTAAATCTGTACTCCCTTGAGCGCAGGCGGGAGAGATACATAATAATTTACACGTGGAAAATAATTGAGGGGCTGGTCCCAAACCTGCACACAGAAATAACACCACATGAGACCAGAAGACATGGCAGGATGTGCAGAATACCCCCGTTGAAAAGCAGAGGTGCAACAGGTACTCTGAGAGAGAACTCTATCAACATCAGAGGCCCGAGACTGTTCAACACGCTTCCACTACACATAAGGGGCATAACTGGCAAACCCCTCACAGTGTTCAAGAGAGAACTGGATAAGCACCTCCAAAGGATACCTGATCAACCAGGCTGTGACTCATACGTCAGGCTGCGAGCAGCCGCGTCTAACAGCCTGGTTGATCAGTCCAGCAACCAGGAGGCCTGGTCGACGACCGGGCCGCGGGGACACTAAGCCCCGGAAGCACCTCAAGGTAGCCTCAAGGTAGGCACCTCAACATACGATTGCCCCTACTTACGATAATTTCGAGTTACGATGTAAATTTCATCGAAAAATATGACTTGACATCCGATGGTGTCGTCGACTTCCGATATTTGTTGGTACACGTTCGGGTCGACCGAGCTCGTGGGTCCTGGTCACGCGGCCGACCTGCCTTAGTTTACTACAGCTGCCCGCTTAGTGACAATCGCGCCTATAAGAAATTCTGCTTCTGTGGTGATTTTTTGCATTTTGAACATTAAAGTAATTATTATATATTACGCCATGAGTCCCAGGAAAGTCAGTGGTAAGGCTCAACATATGAAAACCCATGTAAGAATGACCATAGAGCAGAAACAAGAGTACAGAATGTCTCTTCCTCAACAATTAAGAAAATGTGTGCAGCATGGGAAGAATTGCAAACCTTTGCTGAAACGACTCACCCAAATCAAGCTGCAGTAGGTCGTTGCCTTAACCTATTCAATTACACTGTGGTGCATCATTACAGACAAATGTTAAAACGAAGGGAAAAACAAATGTCTCTTGACAAATTTGTAGTGAGACAAACGAGCACTGAACCCCAACCAGGTCCTAGTGGTATTCTGGCAAAATGTAGGAGAGAGAGTACCCCAGAGAAAACATCATTGCCTGATGCGATAATGGAAGGGGACTCCCCTTCCAAACAGTAACAACTCTCCTCCTCACCCCTCATCACCATCTTCCATACGCCATCAAGAGCCCTCCATAAAGGTAAGAGAAACTTTGGTACTGTATTGTAGTTAGAAAAAAACATTGTATTCAGTATAAAATGTATTTGTATGTTAATATTTTGGAGGGTGGGGAACGGATTAATTCAATTCCCTTTATTTCTTATGGGAAAAATCGCTTCAACTTACGATATTTTGACTTACGATCCATCTCTGGGAACGGATTAGCATCGTAAGTCGAGGCTCCATTGTAGTTAGTTCAGGCACTAAGAGACGTCACTATACACAGTCAGGTGGCGGCTGCTTCCCTCACACATTCAAGGTCAGACGCACTAAAATTTCACCCTCAACAATACTGTTTGTGGTGTTATTACCCTATATACAGACATTATATATAAGTATCTATATGTTTTGTTCACCATAACTGTTCAACTAAGCCGGTATAATGCCCAAAGAGCATAGTGGCCACCCCTACCAACATGACAAATCATGCAGATGTTGCCACACCCATCACCAAAATGGTTTCTTCCCCATACTCCTTTTGCTGTTATTACACTGTATATACACGTTATATATAAGTATCTACATTCATGTTCACCATAAGGAACCACTAATTTGGTATGCTGAGTGGCAGTGGCAGCCAGTGGCTGCCACTGCCTCCTTCCCTCACCTCACCTGACTCGCCACCATTCTCCTCCCACCATACTGTTTTTGCTTTTATATACAGACGTTATATATAAGTATCTGCATGTTTTGTTTACCATAGCGAACAACTAAGCTGGTATAGTGAGTCCAGACAGTAAAAGGTGGTCACACAGAGTCAGCAGACAATGCTACATCCCTCCCCACCAAGATTACTCCTTCCACTACAGCACTAATTATCACAACAATCCTGCTATTATAGTAGCATAACTTGAGGATTATTTCTAGGTACAGTTGTACCTTGGTGTACGACTGACCAAGAGTACAAATTTTTTGGTATACGACGTCAAATTTGAATTGGTGTACAACGTTTTACTTGGAATACGATGTCTATTGATACATGTATGGGTCGAGTGAGCACGTGGTGCTGGGCGCAGGGTGAAGCACACTCACTGGTTGTTTACCAGTGAGTGTGATGACCAAGCACCTAGCGATGACCAAGCTTGAATTCTTCGTAAAGAATTTCAGTTTTTATGCTTTTTTGTTTTTTGAACAGTAAAGTTCTTATTATATATCATGCCATGGGTCCCAAGATGGATGGTGAGGGGACTGGATGGATGGTGGGGGGGAATTGGATAGATGGAGGGGGGAACTAGATGGATGGATAGGGGGGTGGATGGATAGGGGGGGGGGTGGATGGATGGATGGATGGATGGTGGAGGGGGACTGGATGGTGTTACGAACCCGGATCCAGCGTCCAGGCCGGGAGCAGTGACAAACACGCCATCTGTGGGTCAGCTCCCGAAACCCCCTCCAAGCGAACGACGACACCTAGTGAGGACAGCGTGTACTGGCCTCGAGGACCAGTTTCCAGTCTGGTTCAGCGCTCAACACCGCCGCTCCTGACCTCTGGTGAGGTGGTGCTCCGACAACAGCGCCATCTAGGGAGTGGATATGTCGGACGTTTGTATCTGAGCCTGTGAGTGTGGTGTATTAGTGTCCCGGTTATTAATGACGTGTCTGCTTACAGAGCCGACCTGGGACCACTGTGTTGAAGGTGGAGTCAGTCTACCCGAGGCAGCCAGTCTCCATACTGTGAAGTTTGCTGCAGCTGTCGTGACGTCGTCCCCCCGGAAGAACACTGTGGTGTGTTAAGCCTGCCAGTGGAGTGGCAGTGGAAGGATTTACCCGGGACCGACGGTTGGAGACGATAATCCACTGGGGTATTGAGGACAGGAGGGTGATTGGTGATATCACACGAGACTCCTGTCTAGGGCGTACCCCTTTTATCGCTCGTGGAGTGGCCGTACCAGCCTTGGTGGCTCAGTACCTGCCAGCAGACCTGCTGGACGTGTGGTTGACGGCCTCCACGACGGTGCCCCCAGTGGACCTGTGTTGTGGCTGACCTGTGGCCAGGGTAGACTCGGTGTTCTCAGAGGACACGCCTTGAGGCCACGAAGAAAGCACCGCGGACTCAGCACCTAGCTTCGAGGATCCATAGTCTCCAGCAGAAGACTACAGTGTTGATCCCCTTGTAAAGTGTTAATACCCCTCCCCCTTGTGTACTCTATTATTTTATATATTTAAATGGTGATGGTGAAGATTATATTATATTAAGTTCTTAGCTTTCTTTCCCTACTCCCTTTAAGTTACTTGCGTCACGGATCTCATCCCTTGATAGCCTCTACTGGCTTGGGGCCGGATATATATATCTTCCTCTAACAACATCAGAGTGAGAACCCCGTTGCGTCCCGAGAGGGCCGTAACATAATTGGCATCCCCAGCGGGATCCGTCCCCTTGTTAAGTATGTTTGACAGGGGTGGTGAAGTGGCGTAATCCCTGTATATAATTCCCCCTGTGTGACGATTGTGACGTTATACGTCCTGTGCGGTGCTCAGAGTGACTAAGTGCGATATTGTGCAGTGCGGTGCTCGCTGTGATTAAGCGATTAAGTGCAATATTGACTAGTGCGGTGCTCAGTGATTTAGTGTAATATTATAGAGCGAAGTGTTCGCTTGGACTCAGTGCAATATTGTAGAGCGAAGTGTTCACTTGGACTCGGTGCAATATTGGGTAGTGCGGTGCCCGAAGTGATTACGTGCAATATTGGCAAGTGCAGTGTTTGGTGCGATAAAGTGCAATATTGGCGTAGGACAGTGCTCGGTGTGTGCTAAAGTGCTAACGTGTAAGCAGTGTTAAGTGCTAAGTGTTCCATCTGTGACAATGGCAGACAAAGCTACCATCGATGATCTGGACGAGGTTCAGGCTTTTCTGAACAGAGAAGATTGTCTTGCCAGATTAAAATATTTGAGCAAACCAGAGCTTGTACTAGTGAGCGCCTACCTGGAGATCAAGATCCGTGCCAGTGATTCCCGTGTGGAGATCTTGTCCAAGGTACACCGGCACCTGAAGGCAGAAGAGAAACAGGAAGGCGAGACTCCTAGTACAAAGGAAAGTGCAGACATAGCTTCCACGGAAAAGGAAGATAAGGGCAGTGACGTTGACAGTGATGCAGGTGAGCTTAATATCAGCTTCCTAACAGTCAAGATGCGTGCCCTGGAAATTAATCGGGAAATTGAATGGAAGAAGTTAGAAATAGAACGAGAATTAAAAGATAAAGAAATGGAGATGAAAGAAAAAGAATTGGCGATGAGGCGTTTAGAATTAGAAAGAGAAGAAAGAAGAGAAGAACGAGAAAGAGAAGAGAAGCGAGAAAGAGAAGAACGAGAAAGAGAAGAGAGACGAGAGAGAGAAGAACGAGAGCAAGAGAGGGAAGAACGAAAAAGAGAGAGAGAAGAACGAGACAGACAAGAACGACGAGACAAAGAGGAAAGAGAGAGACAACATGAACTAGAAGTTTTGCGATTAGGCGGTGGTCGGAGGCAAACAACGGACACCAGTAGCTTCGATCCGGTACGCAACATCAAAATGGTCCCCAAATTCCATGAGAAGGAGGTGTCAAAATTCTTTGCAGCCTTCGAGAAAGTCGCTGCCTCTTTGGAGTGGCCAAGGGAGAATTGGGCCATCATGATACAGTCAGTCTTGACTGGGAAGGCCCAAATTGCCTACTCTACGTTATCCCTTGACGACTCCAGCGATTATGACAAGGTGAAGAAAGTTGTGCTCATGGCGTACCAATTGGTACCTGAGGCTTATAGGCAAAAGTTCAGAAACCTGAAGAAGACCTCAGAGCACACTTTTACCGAATTCGCCACAATCAAGGAGCGACTTTTCCAGGAATGGTGTGCCTCTCGGAAGGTGGAGACCAGGGAAGACCTCGAACAGCTGATTCTGCTCGAGGACTTCAAGGATTGTTTGTCTGGAGACCTCAAGACGTACTTGGAGGAGCAGCAGGTGGAGACCTTGAGTGCAGCAGCCACCATGGCTGAAGAGTATATCCTGACTCATAGGCCGTCTGCTAAGTACGTCCCGAGGAATTACCAGCGCCGGTTTGACAGACCTCACGACGAAGAAGAAGAAAGACCCGTCCCACAAAGTGCTAAGAAGACGCCCCCAGGTAGCCCTCGAAGAACAAGTCCTAGTAGTCCGAAACACCGTAGCCCGAGGAGGAGTATGGTGTGCTGGACTTGTGGGCAGAAAGGGCATATAGCTGCTAGGTGCCGAGGCAGAAGAGGTGACAGCGCACGAAGGGAGGTGATGTTGGTGAGCTGTGTTACATCACCAGTAGGAAACCAGTCTACGACGACGCAGGAAGGACCAAGTTTGTTGGCCCCTCACACTTCAACCGGGTATGTAACGAGTGATCATACTGGTAGATCAATTGTAGTGCTCAGAGATAGTGGAGCAGCCCAGTCCCTGATCGTGAAGAGCTCGTTACCCGAGGGAGTAAGTGTGGATGGGAGACCAGAGGTGATCCTGGTTGGGTTTCCTAGGACGCAGTACATCGCCCCCTTAGTGCCAGTACATCTTGATTCGCCTTATTTCAGCGGCACATGTGAGTTGGCAGTAGTCGATACCCTCCCTGTGGCTGGGATTGACGTGGTACTAGCCAACGACTTGGTGACCGATTGGAGCATCAATCTTCCCAAGATTGTGGACGAGTCTACCAGAACAGCAAGGTCGGAGGTGTCTACAGGCAATGGTAATGTCCAGGTAAAGACAGACCCGGATGTAACTATGTTTAATTTGTCCTCTCGCCTACAGATTGAGAGCGTTCTAGCAGTGTCTCCTGATTCTCTCGACAAGGAACATGAAGTTAAGAAGGCAGAGGTACCTGAGCACGAAGAGAGGCCTTGTGTGCAGGCACCCACAGATACCAACGAGTCTGGAGCGAAGGCGGATGTGTACTTGCGGTATGGCAAGGTACAGCGTGTATTGAACCAGCCAGAGATTCCCCAGACTTCAGAGGTATGTGAGGTGTGTTCAAAAGGTCTAGTGCCCTCTTCGGTCCAAGCCAGGCTAGTGGATGTTGCCGGCTATGGACATGACTGGCTCGGGAAGCATATCCCTCAGTTGACCCCATGTTTCTTAGCAGTATTTTGTTTTGTTCTCCTATGTGCTCTCTGTGTTCTCAGTAAGGATCAGTGGACGACCCGAAGGATGATGGCTCCCGTGAACATCGAGAAGAGGTCCCTGGGATTAGAGATTTGCACTGCAAGTGTTGCAGTCGAAGAAGGGACCTGGGAGGTAATAGATGATACAGGAGGTACGATATGTGATAATGTGAGTGACTGTTTCCGACAGGTTGACACCCCCCGCGTGACTGCTGAGCCTCAATGCAGCGTTATGTGGAACGTTGGTCGACCTGACGGGGGCAGAGCGAATGCTATCTTCGGTGAGCAAGCAGCCCTGTTGGAACTAGGTGTGGGCCTAGTAGAAGAGTGTATAGTAAGTACTGACTTGCCCATTGTCGCTATCACTCTGAATTATCAGACCCCTGTATTCCAGGTTCCTTTCTCCCTGAAGAACCATCGGACTGGCACCAGAAATGCCGTCTGTGGTCAGCCATCATCGGTGCCACGACATAGGGAAGTGTCGAGTCACCCCAGATCGTGTCGAAACCGATCCTTACTCGAGAGGTGTGAGGTTATGCCCCTGCTTGACATCTCGGTGGAGACGGTGAAGATGTGGAAGATTACACCAGGCAGGACCTTGCCTTCAATTTTAAAGTTCCCGTTGTGCCGGAATTGCCCAGTAGGACAGTTCTGTGGACGAGACAGCCTCGCTATTCCAGATCATAAAGCATGTAAGTCCATTTGGAGTTGTGTCGCCCTGCTAATTTGGTTTGTGTTTTTTATAGAACCCCAAACCAAATTCTTTTTGGTGGGGAGGTGTTACGAACCCGGATCCAGCGTCCAGGCCGGGAGCAGTGACAAACACGCCATCTGTGGGTCAGCTCCCGAAACCCCCTCCAAGCGAACGACGACACCTAGTGAGGACAGCGTGTACTGGCCTCGAGGACCAGTTTCCAGTCTGGTTCAGCGCTCAACACCGCCGCTCCTGACCTCTGGTGAGGTGGTGCTCCGACAACAGCGCCATCTAGGGAGTGGATATGTCGGACGTTTGTATCTGAGCCTGTGAGTGTGGTGTATTAGTGTCCCGGTTATTAATGACGTGTCTGCTTACAGAGCCGACCTGGGACCACTGTGTTGAAGGTGGAGTCAGTCTACCCGAGGCAGCCAGTCTCCATACTGTGAAGTTTGCTGCAGCTGTCGTGACGTCGTCCCCCCGGAAGAACACTGTGGTGTGTTAAGCCTGCCAGTGGAGTGGCAGTGGAAGGATTTACCCGGGACCGACGGTTGGAGACGATAATCCACTGGGGTATTGAGGACAGGAGGGTGATTGGTGATATCACACGAGACTCCTGTCTAGGGCGTACCCCTTTTATCGCTCGTGGAGTGGCCGTACCAGCCTTGGTGGCTCAGTACCTGCCAGCAGACCTGCTGGACGTGTGGTTGACGGCCTCCACGACGGTGCCCCCAGTGGACCTGTGTTGTGGCTGACCTGTGGCCAGGGTAGACTCGGTGTTCTCAGAGGACACGCCTTGAGGCCACGAAGAAAGCACCGCGGACTCAGCACCTAGCTTCGAGGATCCATAGTCTCCAGCAGAAGACTACAGTGTTGATCCCCTTGTAAAGTGTTAATACCCCTCCCCCTTGTGTACTCTATTATTTTATATATTTAAATGGTGATGGTGAAGATTATATTATATTAAGTTCTTAGCTTTCTTTCCCTACTCCCTTTAAGTTACTTGCGTCACGGATCTCATCCCTTGATAGCCTCTACTGGCTTGGGGCCGGATATATATATCTTCCTCTAACAACATCAGAGTGAGAACCCCGTTGCGTCCCGAGAGGGCCGTAACAGATGGATAGTGGAGGGGGACTGGATGGATGGTGGGGGGGGGGGCTAGATGGATGGTGGGGGGGGGGACTAGATGGATGGTGGGGGGGGGGACTAGATGGATGGTGGGGGGGACTGGATGAGTGGTGGGGAGGGACTGGATTGATGGTAGGGGGGACTGGATAGATGGATAGGGGGGTTGATGGATGGATGGAGGAGGAGGACTGGATGGATGGTGGAGGAGGACTGGATGGATGGATGGATACCTGCTTGAATGAATGAACTGAATGGATGGATGGATGGTAAGGGAACTGGAGGGATGGTGGGGGAACTGGAGGGATGGTGGAGGAACTGGAGGAACTGGAGGCATGGTGGGGGAACTGGAGGGAGGTTGGGGGGAACTGGATGGATGGATAGAGGGGGGGGGGTGAGTGGATGGATGGATGGTGGAGGGGGGGGACTGGACGGATATGGGGGTGGACGGATGGATGGATGGATGGTGGGGTGAACCTCCATCCCCCTCCTGGGGGATGGAGGTTCCCCCATCCCCGACCGGGAGAGCCGGTCGGCCGAGCGGACAGCACGCTGGACTTGTGATCCTGTGGCCCCGGGTTCGATCCCGGGCGCCGGCGAGAAACAATGGGCAGAGTTTCTTTCACCCTATACCCCTGTTACCTAGCAGTAAAATAGGTACCTGGGTGTTAGTCAGCTGTCACGGGCTGCTTCCTGGGGGTGGAGGCCTGGTCGAGGACCGGGCCGCGGGGACACTAAAGCCCCGAAATAATTTCAAGATAACCTCAAGATAACCCCACACCGCACTTTCCCCACTACCCCCCACCGGACCCTCCCTACTACCTCCATCCCCTGCTAACTCCATCACCCACACCGGAACCCCTCCCCCAGCCACATCTAGACAATATTAATCGGAAGGCTTCCTTGCTACCAGCTGGTGGATCAGGAGGCAGACTACCTGACATTAAACTCTTGTTGCTTACTGACTGTGAAACAACAACTCTTGTTGTTTACTGACAGCCTGAATGACTGTAAATAGCTGAATGACTGTAAATATCTGACTGACTGTAAATGCCTAACCAGTTGCTACCACAACTGTGAATGCTTGACTTCCTTTGGTTCTGACTGCCTGTGACTAGTCTTGACTGTGATTGCTTGACTGACTTAATGACTGTAAGTGACTGGTTCTGACTGGCTGCTACATAACAGAGGCAGTGAAATGTTTGAAAGGAAAATATGAACAAGCGATGCAGATATGAAAGTGTTTAAGGCGAGCAAGGGACGGTCTCACCAACACCTCCCTTCTCCTCACCCTCCCCATACACCAACACCACACCTCTCTCCCTCCTCCCTGTTTCCCATATGCCAACAAAAGTCCTCGGTAAAGGCAGAGTGTAGTTAAATGTTCACATATTTTATTTATGGTGTTTATTTATATCTGACTGTTTTGTGCATGAAAAATATTAATAGATTTTCTTTATAAAATGTGCTTTGTTAAGTATTCTGTATAAAATGTATTTTTAACTTTTAGGGGTGTGGAACGGATTAACCCTCAAACCACTAGGGGCCCAAATGGAATTCACACCCACAGGCACAACAACAACAACAAAAAATCCAAAAAATTCTTTCGTCTTAGAGAAGCGTTCATTTTTGTTCCCTGATCACGGAAAAAATAACAAAAAAATCGTAGGTGGCATATTTTAGCCGCAATAGGGTAGGGAAGTGTGGCAAAAAAGGGGCGTTGGCAGAGCCTTTGCAAGACGAGGTCTACTCCACCCGAGCTGTCAGACAGCAGTTGCCACAAATATATTATTACCTAATTATTTCAATGCCTCTGATTTTTTCTTAGTTTTTTTGCAGTAATATTATTCCATACAGTGAATTGTGGTATATTTATATAATAAAATGTGTGAACCATCGCTGTACTCAAAATTATGGTGTGCATATTAGTGATTCAATTATTATGTTTATAAAACAATAAACAAATAGTTTTGCTGTTGTTACACTATATACTGCATGTTTTGTTCACCATAACGAACTACTAAGTTGGTCTTGCGAGTCAAAAAGCAAAAAGCAACGAGGAGTGACCGCCAAACACTAGCGAGCCACTCACTGCCACTCCCTCCTTCAACACCACCTCACTCACCCTCATTCTCCTCCCACAGTACTGTTTTTGCATTTATCCACTATACACAGACATTATATATACGTATTTACATGTTTTGTTCGCCATAACTGTACATCTAAGCTTGTATGGTGAGTAAAGGCACAAAGACGTAGCTACTCACACAGTCAGCTGATCGGCGGCCATCCTCAAGGCCAGACGCACTAATATTTCTCCTCCAACAATATTGTTTGTGGTGTTATTACGCTATATACAAACATTATATATAAGTATCTACCTGTTTTATTCACCATACCTGTACAAATAAGCTGGTATGGTGCCCAAAGACCATAGTGGCCATCAGTAAACAACATGCCAAGTCGTGCAGACGACGCTCCTCCCTCACCAAAATGGCGGCTCCCAATCTACTCCTCTCGCTATTATCTCACACTATACACAAGTATCTACATTTGTGTTCACCATAGCGAACCACTAAGCTGGTATGGTGAGTGCAGTCAATAAATGGTGGCCACACACAGTCAGAAGACGACGCCACAACCCTCCCTCCACAGCCTTACTCCTCCCTCCATGGAGCACAGCGCTAAATATCACCACAATCCTGCTATTATCAGAATCCTGGTCAATTTTATCACAGTCAGGGGGCTTCAGTAATACTATCACTGCTAAATAATAGCAGTATCATATATAGTATGGCTTTTGTAGGCGATGCTGTGGTCACAAGCTGAACAGCGGTGCTGTGAGCTCGTGCTGCATGCGCCAGCCTTGGTGGCTTGCTGAATACTGACGCTTTAACACCCAAGAATGTTGGCCTGGATTTTTTTTCTAGGTGGCATCTGGCAACTATCGGTTGTGGCTGTACTATAGCTGCCCCTATCCCAGGCGGGGCGTTTAAATTATAGCGCTAGACACGAAATCATATATAAATGATGTGTGTGGTTTCGGTTTTGTCACTGATATCATTTATATATGATATGCGCGGTTTGAGGGTTAATTCAATTTACATTATTTCTTATGGGAAAATTCGTTTTAGTTGACAAATTTTTGGTGTACGACGCATCTCTGGGAACGGATTAGGATTGTAAACAAGATACCACTGTATATTGTAGTGAAATATGCATTCAATATAACAACCATGATATAGGGTGATAGGAGTGATTACAATGGTGAAGTTATATGGCTTTAGCACATATATTTGGGAAGTGGTTAGCACAAGATTCAGTGCTGCGAGTTTAACCCTTATGCTGCTACAGCCTGGACTATAAATGGGGCTGGGGCTGGGCAAAAAAATATTCAAATTATGTGAAAATTAATATTAAATGTTAAACAAATTTTCCAACTTATTGGCTTCAGCGTCGGGAAAGTTTCATCCCAATATTTTCAAAAATGGATTTTAGATGAATTTTCTGAAAAAGAAGAACGTTTTGTTGATAAGGAGAACAGCTAATATTAACTGAAACTGATGGATAATGCAGTAATAAAGAAATGCAAGCACCTGTCCGATGCACAAAAAAGACAAATAGTAGTAAGAAGTGTTCACAAAGTGGATATGCAGCTGGTGCCTTCAAAGCATCGCTGAGTAATCTACATAAATAAAAATGGAAATGTTCATTGGTGCATAACCACTAAGTTCTTCACCGATTGCTTTGAAATTTCCACACAACATTCCATTCGCATCCGAGCAGGTTTTTATGTACATACTATAGATGTCAAGTCTGTGACGGTAAAAAAAACATTTTTTTTTCTGAAAAACTGTGTTTTTCCATGTGTTTTTCATGTGAGGGGTTCGCTATGGTGAACACTAATGTAGATACTTATATATAACGTGTATATAGAGGGTACAAACAGCAAGAAGAGTAGGTTGGGAGCCGCCATTTTGGTGAGGGCGGTGGCTTCGTCTGCACGACTTATCATGTTGTTTACAGGTGACCACGATGGTCTTTGGGCACCATACCAGTTTACTTGTACAAGTATGGTGAATAAAACAGGTAGATATTTATATATAATGTGTGTATATAGCGTAATAACACCACAAACAGTATTGTTGAAGGAGAAATATTAGTGCATCTGGCCTTGAGGGCGGCAGCCACCAGCTGACTGTATGTGGTCCTACGTCTTTGTGCCTTTACTCACCATACAAGCTTAGATGTACAGTTATAGTGAACAAAACATGTAAATACTTATATATAACATCTGTATATAAAAGCAAAAACAGTATGGTGGGAGGAGAATGGTGGCAACTCTGGTGAGGTGAGAGAGGGAGGGAGGGAGTGGCAGCCAGTGGCAGGCAGCCACTGGCTGCCGCTGCCACTGCCACTCAGCATACCAACTTAGTGGTTCGTTATGGTGAACACGAATGTAGATAATTCTATATAGCGTCTGTATATAGTGAATAAAAGCAAAAACAGTATTCTGGGAGAAGAATGTGGGCGAGTCAGGTGACTTGAGGGAGGGAGGAAGTAGCAGCCAGTGGTGGCCTGCCACTGGTGGGCTGCCACTGTCACTGCCACTCAGCATGCCAACTTAGTGGTTCGTTATGGTGAACACGAATGTAGATACTTATATATAACGTCTGTATATAGTGAATAAAAGCAAAAACAGTATGGTGGGAGGAGAATGTGGGCGAGTGAGGTGTTGAGGGAGGTGTGTGGGAAATTTTTACCCACTATACCTATAATATCATCAAAGAAATGTATTATTTCTAAATCATTTCTATATCACATCTAAATCGTATCAAAATCGTATCTAAATCATTATAGAATCATAGATTCATTATACATCTTGATCCTAGATGACAATGTCACTATGATCACGTATGCCATAGGGCCCTATAGATGTCTACGTGACTTTGTGCATGATCTCTCAAGGATCCAGAAGCTTTTAGAAGGATTTCTTAATTAAAAAACTATTGGAACATTAATCGCTTCTGGTAGGGATTATAAATCAAATCCTTAATAAGAATCAGTGGTACTATCTAGTACTATTTATAATCTTTAAATCCTATATCTAATTATATTATAATCACATCTTATCTCAATCATAAGTCTAGACAGTAAAAATAATCAATCAATATTCATAGAAGGCTACCGTGCTCTGAGAGCATGGGGGGATGATGGCTGGGAGAGAAGCGCCCACCGCACCCAGCGGCACTACGCGTTTGTTGACAACACAGTGAACAAGTGTGAGGGTACCTTAGCGAACTTTACTTAGCTCAGGACACCTTATCTAATTATCTTTATCACCAGTGAACACTCTCTAGAACTGGGGGAGTACCTGGACAATATCTACAAGGAAAATTCCTAGAACATTTATATAAAATAAGAGTGAATAGTGGAGCACACAGTGACTGTCTCCACCCTCATCTTTCTGCAACTGCAATTAAAGAAAAATCACGTAGCAACGCTACAAGAATAATATACAGCAAAGCTGTGATATAAAATATTGTGCCTAAACTTGTGACAAGAGTGTTATCAAGTCTGGCACACTGTCAGACAGGCATTCAGAGAAGTATATTGAAGGTTATTTTAGTATATTAATTGGCCAATTGTATGCTTGTATGACTAATATATTAAATAAGTCTGTCGGTTATAAAGCGAGGCAACACCTCATATTTCAGTAAGTTTATTAACACTTTCGCGCTTTCGATTAGAGATAACTCGTCACTGGTTTTTCTTACGATTCCGCATAACTGCCTACTTTTCTCGTCAATCGAAAAAATATTTCTATAAATTCCATTTTTTAACCGAAATGGATGGGGATACTTTTGTTTTGTAGAGAATTTATTTGCAAATTTTTTGGTACCAGAATGAATATTATATCACATAAACTTCTATGAGTAAAAAAAAAAATACACAAAGTATGTTTGGGGGTGTGGCGAGCGTGTAGCAGTGGGTTCCCTTTAGCCGTTGATATATCCAACACGTGGGAAATATTTGTATGTGTTATGTATATGTCTGTGTAGGGAATTTTACTGCGATCACTGTCATACAAATTATAAAATGTTTCAACAAGTATAAACATGACAAACATCAAACGAACGAAAACAATGCGTTCGTTTCTGCCGCGAACGCATACTGAGCGACGTGGTTCTATATTTGGCGCTTCTCTTACACATGCTTTGTACAAATGTTATACAGTTCATCTTATAGAACATTTTATTGCGAACACATTGGTATAAAAAAGAAATACGTACATAGAAAAGTAGGGTCAGGAAACGTATAAATGTATAAACTTTCCAAGCATGATTGTGTTTTCGCCAGTGCGCTCGCGGCTAACTACTCTCCACTTCACACACTCTTGCGGGTGGGCAATTACCTATATTAAACATTCATATGCATATGTCCGTGTAGAGAATTTTATTGCAATTCCAATGATACCAAAATTAGCGATGTAGGACAACTGTAGGCTTCGCAACCATTAGGAGAGTGGAAACATTTTGTTGCTGTTTGGCGCTCTCGGCGAGTGATCTGCATAGTTTTTTATTTGGTGTTGATACTCCTTATGCTTGGGCGGCATTTTATAGGTATGCTCTTATAGACAATTTCATTGCGAACACAGTGATACCAAATTTAAATACGTGCGCCTTCAATTATTGTCAGGACAGTCAAAAGAGTGTACACTTTTTCGGTCTTACCGCGTAGGCGCGCGAAGTGCCGAAAGCATCTGGGGTATTTTTTTTTTTTGAGCGCCGAGAGCGCGAAAGTGTTAATATTGTAGTGCAGCAGTTGAATCTTTAAGCACCAATCCTCATGAGTGTCCATGGTGTAAGAAAAGATTGTCACGGTAAAGAAAACCTCATGAGTGTCCATTGTGTGGGAAAAGATTCGATCAAGCTGACTGAATCTATTCATATAAATTGAATATGAATATATGTGTATATATACTTGAATATATAAATTAAGTTAACAATTGCTTGCTTAGTTATTTTTTAAATTATCATATAAGTTCATTAATTGAATATAATTTCTTGTACTTAGTAACAGTACTTAGATAACATTTAAGGTCATTTATGATACTTATACAATTTAAATTATTGTTTATAGTATAAGAATATATTGGTTGTTAATAATTATGATGCTAGGCTAGACTATGTACATGTTTAAATCTCTGATTTAAACAGAGCCAGTGTTCAGCTTAGAACTGAATTTATTAAATCTTATCCTTGTATAAAATACAAGCTGATGTGAGATACCTGTTGACAGGTGGACTGTGGATCTTCAACCAACCTATCAACTAATTCACCCCACCTGCCCCTTACAGCCCACAATCTGTCATTAGGAAAAGAGGAGCTAGGATTTACGACCCTAGCTAGAGATTTTAGTTGAATTAATTTACAGACAGTAAATTTTTAATTTAGTTCAGTACAAGTCCCTGGTAGTCTCCTCTCATATCAATCTCGATAGGTTTTTCCCACAGGAGGGAGTGAGTGGCTGGCTGGAATGTGGCAGTCACTCCTCGTTACTTTTTGACTCATAATAGCAACTTAGTGGTTCTTTATGGTGAACAAAACATGCAGATACTTATATATAACCTGTGTATATAGCGTAATAACTGACAAAGTATTTGTTCACTGTTTGATGTACATAATTGAATCAACAATATGCACACCATATTTTTGAGTACAGCGATGATTCATTCATTTTATTATATAAATATATCACAACACACTATTGAATAATATTACAGCAAAAAAACTACGAAATATCAATTAGAGACATTGAAATAATTAGGTAATTATCTCTTTGTGGCAACTCCGGCCTGACAGCTGGCGAGCAACAGACCGCCTGGGACGCACGCTGAGTCTGCGCCTGTTTTTTCCCAGACTTCCCTGCCCTATAGCGGGCAATATATGCCACTTACGATTTATTTATTATTTTTCCCATGAGCAGTGAACACAAATTAACAGGTTAGGAAGAAAAAAGATTTTTTTTTTTTTGTATGCGCCTGTGGGTGTCAAATGGTATATAGCCATGCGCCATTTAAGGGTTAAAAACAGCGCCATCTGTTGTACGTAAGAGCAACACATGCTGTAATCTCCGAAAGTTCTTCACCAATTGCTTTGAAATTTTGACACAACGTTGCATTCGAATAGGCACGTCTTTTTACATACCTACTATATAGATGCCACCTCTGTGACAGGTAAAAACATGCATTTTTTGAAAAACAGCACCATCTGTTGCACATAATAGCAACATGCACGGTATAATAAATATGTCACAAATTCCATTTCAATGTTTCTGATTGCATTGATAAATTTTATTTTCATAGATTTTTATTTATTTTATTTTTTATTGAATTATTTTGTGTGACATTGTGTTAGAATTGAGCTGTGTTGTTTACCATACCGTTCATTTCGTGAGTATAGATGCTACACCTGTGACAGGTAAAACTATGCTTTTCTTGAAAAACAGCACCATCTGTTGCATGTAAGAGCAACACACATGCTATACTAAATATGTTACAATTCCATTTCAATGTTTCTGATTGCTTTGATATATTGAATTTTCATAGATTTTGATTTAATTACTGTATTTTGTGTGAATTGCGTTGGAATTGAGATGTGTTGTTTACCATACAGTTCATTTCGTGAGTTTGGTTTATTTTGTATTTTTTCATATTTTCATTTCATTTTTTAACTGTTTTTCTTATATTTCAGTGATAGGGAACATCAGATCACTTGATGTTCCCAATTTTCTGATGGGAACATCAGACCATTTAGGAAGGCATCGGACGAGGGAGTGGGGAATGGTGGGGATGACAAGGGGACAGAAGTGAGAGATGGTGGGGAGGACGAGGGGACAAGGGAGGGGGTAATGGTGGGGACGGACGAGGGGACGGGGGAGTTTGGGATGGTGGGGATGAGGGGATGGGGGAATGGAGAATGGTGGGGAAGACAAAGGGACAGTGGAGTGGGGCACGGTGGGAAGGAAGAGGGGATAGTGGAGAGGGGAATGGTGGGGAGGACAAGGGGACGGTGGAGTGGGGAATGGTTGGAAGGCCAAGGAGACGGGTGAGGGGGAAATGGTGGGGAGGACTGGGGGACAGAGGAGGGTGCTGTGGCCGGGTACTGCTAGTACATAATTACACCAATAATAATGAGTACAGTATCCACTCAATTTAACGGCCTCTTTTATACCGATCTGCCGGTATTAACGATCGGTTTGGGAGACTGGTATCTGGAGCCTGCTATACCGGTCTGCAGTCGATATTACCGACGGTCGGTATTGGGTTTGTTGTGGCATCAGCGTCCCCTCACATGGCGACCAGGCCACCGACCTGGATCGTCCAGAGTCATATATTACATCTTAATTTTCTTTTAAAATGATTCACTTTAATGAAGAAAATTGTAAATTATTATTAATAAAATATTTTGAAACAGTTTTTATTAAGCAAAAGTCTTTGTTTTCTTATTAAATACCTTTTATAGTATAGGCACTAGGTATTTTTTTTCCCACGGACCTAGAATGTACTCCGCCAGGCCATGTGTTCCCAGTGTTTACTGTGAACTCGCGCGGCTACCTTCAATTGTGAAGGATATTACTGTACTGTAATTGTGATCTTTTTAATTTACAAAATGCCAAAAGTTACCCAAAGGAAGCGCCTGACAGTTGCACAGAAGCTGGAGTTAATTAAGAAACTTGATAAAGGATATTCTCATGCACGAGCAGCAGCAGAGTTTAACATCGGGAAAAGTACAGTAAGTGACATCAAGAAACAGAAGGATACTCTATTAAAATATGCCTGAAAATAAGTGTACATACAGTATGTACCCTGTATACAATATAAACAATATAAAACAAGCGCTGCAGAGGATGACGTAATCTTCACAGCTTCGTAATCTTCAGCTTCATTAAAAGTAAGTCAATTTACCAATTTTATTATAGTATTACAAGATATTAATTGTTTTTTTTCAACAAAAGCTACATATTAGTCTCTGCAAATGTATATTCTATCGTCAGCAGAGAATAGGTGAGCTCAAAATATTTCGTCTTGGCTAGCTCTCAGTGACAAGGCTCGATCGCCATTGTTATGGCATGGCCGCTACAACGTGTGTTGTAACATTAAAAATACATTACCTGCACTGTTCAGGGTAAATCAAAACACATCTCTAAAATATTATTGAGAAAATATTAACTTGCTGATTGATACATGAAATATTTTGCAATACTAAGGAATGAATCAATTTTTTCCCACCCATCTGGGCTTGATCAGACCGTGTTCACACATCATCCATGCAGCAGCCAACAACTGGCTTAATCGTCGGTGTGGCACTAAATTGGAATGCAATTACACAATGAACTTTATTTAATTTTAGTTATACAGTATAAAATATATCCTACCTGAATGTTACTTGAAAAATTACCCGACCAGACTTAACTTCGGAAATAACGGAGCTCCGGAAATAACGACTAGGGTACAGCCCCATATAGGCCGTTAAATTGAGTGGATACTGTATGTTATTATGCTCTATTTTGTTATATATCATATAAATACATTGCCCAATGTTAATATCTGTTACTTTCTCCAATGTCAATTTTTTGTTGTTGTTGTCGTCTCCTTCGTTTATTATCTGATTTTGTTGTAACCTCTACATCCTGGAGAAAGCATACCCGTTCCTAACTATGTGAAGATAGAATGAAATTGGTTTACAAATAAATCAATCGTAACTGGCAGAACTTGGGACTTTTGAATTTTTGTTTACTAATTTTTTCACAGATTTCAAACTTTGTTTGATTTCAAACAAAATTTCAACATTTCAAATTTTCTTTGTCTCTTTAGGTTGTTTTGATGATTAGGGACCAGACTAGGACTTTATCAATTACCGATTATAATTATCCCTATATTTGGTATTTTTGGGGGGTTATTTTTTCTCGACTTCATTCCAACACATATTGACCTACAACTTTCACATATTCAAGTACAAATGCCAAAGAATGTTTATTAAAACATACAGTGACACCTCGCCTTATGAATGCCCCTATTTACAAACTTTTCGGATTACGAGTAATTTCTTCGGAAAATTTGAATCGGGTTACAAACTCTGCATCGGGAAACGAGTTTGTTCATATGCGTATGGGCCGACCTAGCACGTGGTGGCACGGCGATCATGCCTCAGTTTACCAGTGACTCCCGCCTAGTTTTTTTCATATTTTTGGCTATTTGAACATAAAATTTGTTATTATATATCTCGCGATGGGTCCCAAGAAAGCCAGTGGTAAGGTTCATATCAAGAAAACACATGTGAGAATGACCATAGAGGAAAAAAAAATCATTTGTAAACATGAAAATGGTATGGGGGTTGTTGATATAAAGTAGAGGATGTGTCTTCCTCATTTATTAAGAAAATGTGTGCAATAACTTCAACTTCAAGAATTGCAAAGTTTTGCTGAAAAGTGTCACCCAAATCAAGCTGTAGCAGGCCGTTGTGTTAACCTTTTTAATGACAATATGATGTCTCACTTAAGACACGTGTTACAATGTAGGGAAAAACAAGTATTGCTAGACAGGTTTTTAGTGAGAAAAACCAGCAGTGAACCACAAGCAGGTCCTAGTGGTATGCAGGCAAAACATGCCAAAGTGTGTACTCCATAGAAGTCATCACTGCCTAATGTTATAATGGAAGGGGACGCCCCTTCCAAACAGTAACACCTTTCCTCCTCCTCCTCCCTCCCCTCCTCACTGTATTCCATACACAAACAAAAGTCATCAATAAAGGTAAGTAAAAACTTGTACATACTTTTGCACTAAAGATTTGGGTGAATTAGGTATAAAATTTACTTTGAAGTTAATTTTTTTGGGAGTCTGGAACGGATTAATTCAACTTCCATTATTTCTTATGGGGAAATTTGCTTCAGTTTACGAATTTTTGGCTTACGAGCTGTTTCTGGGAACGGATTAAATTCGTAAGCTGAGGTATTACTGTACAAGTAAATTAACGAATTAGAACTACCTTATTCATTGTCAATAACTTCAACTTCAATTGCCTCTAAAACTAGAGTTTCAACTTTGAGTCAGCTTCAAAAAACCAGCATTGAATGTAATGAAACACCATTTTCTGGGTGAGTCCCGGAGGCTCACCGGAGCTATCCAGGCTGATAACGATATCCCTAACTTTGGCATCAGTTGATGTGAGTGGAGTTCTAGGCCTACCGGGGACCCTAAGCCAGAACCTGGCCCCCCTCAGAGAGGCATGAGTAGCAGTGGCCTATAGAATGCACAGGTGATTTTGAAGCATTCTATATCACCCATCGATCGGGACAGGCACCCCAGAAAGGTAAGCTCCCCAAAACAAACCCCTATTCTGGTTAAAACAACGAAAATAGACAAACGAGTGCCAGAACTCCCCAGTTGAAAATGAGCAAACGAGCATGACGTCACACGAGCCGCGCCACATGACTGCGCAGCTACCCCCTTCCCGGGAGGGGGAAGGGGAAGCCTCAGACCCCCACGCCAGTGATCCACACCCCCAGTTCTGAGGCTAGATATCAAAGTACGTGAAAATCTGCCGACCGGAGGGAGGGAGGGTTGCCGGGGAGCCTCCGGGACTCACCCAGAAAATGGAGTTTCAATACATTCAATGCTGGTTTTCTGGTGGGAGATCCTGTGGCTTCCCGGAGCTACCTCACCAAAGACAAAAAAGGAAAAGGACCTACTCAGGAGGTGGTCAGTGCTCACATCTCGACCCAAAGTCAAAACAACAGGCTGCAACTGCTGACCCAAAGCAACACAGGTCCAACTAGGCCCAGGAACATTAATGCAGCCAGGACCCCTAGTCCACCCCCAAAAAAAAACCGTGCCCGAATGTCAGCCCAGGACATGTTACCAGAGATGGCAGCAAGCGCAACAAATGTACAAACATCGTGGGCATGGGGGTAGACTGCAGGCTAGCTAGACTGAATAACCCTGCGGATGATTGAAGAGACCCCGCACCCAAGAACTAGGAAGAAGGGAAGGGAAACCGGATCAACCCAAAGCTCGTCCCAAGACACAGAAGCCGTGGAACGCAAAGAACAGCGGAGGGCCGCACCCAGACACACAAAATGCAACCCCCGGCCTGACCAACCAAGCATCAACCCAAGAACCCCCTCAGGAAAGCAACAGACTCAACCCTCGCCAGAAAAGAAAGAAAGAGACGGCTACAAACGAACAAGAAGAGCATTGGAAAAACAAACCTGAACCGAACGGGCCACAACAAACCAAGGCAAAGTCAGAAACGAGAGCACTCTGTCCAAAGAACTAGGATGGCTCAAAGGGTTCAGGTGGCACACGAGCAGGCTGGAGGCAAAGAATGCCCAAGACAGCTCGCAAAACAGTGCAGAAGGAACATCCAAACCGAAAGCAATCCGTAGTGGCTCCGCCAGCACCGCCCGAGACAAGGTGACAGTCCCAAGCCTCCACGAGAGAAGGACAAGACCATGTCAACAAAAAGTGCAGAATACCCACGAAAAGACAAAAAGAAAGGAAGGACTGCCAGCAAAATGCCATACCGCCGCAGAGACGAAACATGCAGGTAGGACACATCAACGAAGCCATGGCTCGTGGTGGTTCCCCCCCCCCCCCCCCCCCCTCCTCCCGGAATCATCATGAGCCGACATGCAAGACACGAAGCGAAAAACAGTGACACTGCAACCGCAGAAGCAGCGCAACCAGCCCCAGCAGGGCAGAACGATGCACGCGTCGCCGAGTAAGAGATGAGAACTTCCCAGGACGTGTACAGCACTAATAATAAATGTACCGTCCGGCAAAGGAACACAAGGAAAAGGGCATAGCCCGGGCCATAATCCTAGCTCCCTCTGTCCCAACAAAAAGGAACTGTAGGGGCAGGAGTGGGTGAATGGAACCTACAGCCACCAGCAGACAGTGCAACAGAAGCTGGCAGTGACATACAAGAAGAAAGAACACAGTTCTATAACTGAACAGTGGGGCTGTCCAACTGCAGGAACTGAACATGTACACAGTCCAACCAAGCACCAACACTAATAGAGCCAATAAGCACATACTAAGACACACAATAGTGTGTAGTATAGAGGTAGGAAATACAGAAACATGCAATGAAAAGACCCTAAATACAGTCCAAGCACCAGTAGCTAAGGACAAGAGAGTATAATCAATATGATGAATGAATAAGACCGAGGAAGCAAATGGTAACGGAATGTACACGATCAAGTAAATATACACACACACCCCAACGTATATATAAGAGTGCAGCCAGGCACTGAATGACGGTCAAGGAAGGAGTGTCCAGAAAGCAATGACTGAGTCAAGGAATGAATGTCCAGATAGCATTGACTGAGGCCATGAAGTAGAGTCCAGATAGCATCGATAGAAGCACATAGTAAGGACACAGGAAGATGCACGCAAAGTGGCCAATCAACACCCTACAAATAACACCCAACACTCATCCAAAAACCGAGAACCAGCTACTGGCTGACAGTGTCACCAGACCGTATACTCTCACCGGTAGAGCGAAGACACTACTGTGTCATAAGACAGCTGAGCCGGGTATTACTCCAGGGTAATATTCTGGGAGCAACGCTAGTGGATAATGTCCAGAGTTGCGTGAACAGTAGGAGGAGATTAGGTGGAGTGTAAGGTGGAGGCAGTGCCACACCGAGCCACCCCACACCCGTAAGCAGAGAAAGGGAGGTTTCCCCATACAGTGGTACCTCGGTTTAAGAGTTTAATCCTTTCCTGGAGACAGCTCGTATTCCGAAAACTCGTATTCCGAAGCTAAATTTCCCCATAAGAAATAATGGGAAATGAATTAATCCGTTCCTGACTACCCCAAAAACCTCACTTCAAACTAAATTTTATACCTAATTCATCTAAATAAACCTACAAAACTATGTTCAAGTTATTACTTACCCTTGTTGATGAATGCTGTAGGCGTATTGAAGATGGTGAGGAGGGGGAGGAGGAGAGGTGTTACTATTTGGAAGGGGAGTCCCTTTCCATTATAACATCAGGCAGTGAGGACTTCTATGGGGTGCATTCTCTGGCATGTTTTGCCTGCATACCACTACGTCCTGGTTGTGGCTCACTTCTCAATTTTCTCACAACAAATCTGTCCATGGAAGATTGTTTTTCCCTTCTCCGCAAGATGTCTCTGTTGTGAGGCATCACATTCTTTTTCTAATTTTTTCTACATTTTTCAAACCATCCCCTGCTTGCCTTAAAGTCTATCGTATCTGCACTCGTTCCAGGGGTTTTCTTTACAAGGTCTTCGTGCAATACCCTGGCTTTCTCACAAATGATGGCCTCTGAAACACTATCATCCGCTAACTCCTTGTTATGTATCCAAATTAATAACAACTTTTCCACTTCCTCAAGTATTTGTGGTCTTTGTTTCGTGATTGTTCTTACGCCTTTTGCCACTTTAGCACTTTAGCATATCGTTGACGTGGCTTTGTTGTACTGCCTACAAAGTTCAACAACACGTGTACCATTTTTACGCTTCCGAATGATCTCTTGTTTTTCCTCTATTGTCATCCTCACATGAGCTTTCTTGCCTTGATCCTTACCACTGGCTTTCTTGGGACCCATAGTGAGATATATAACAACAACTTTTATGGTCAAATGACCAAAAATCCAACAAAACACTGAAAATCCGGGTGAAGAATTGACGTGGGATAGACACTGGGCGCTAGGCACTAGTAAACTGAGGGGTGAGGGGCGACGATTGCCGTACCACCACGCGCTAGGTCGGCCTATACGCGTATCAACAAACTCGCCTTCCGAGGCACATTTTCTGAGCAAATCCTGCCCGTATTCCGAAAAACTCATATTCAGGGACACTCGTATTCCGAGGTACCACTGTATATAAAATCCAGAACTTCCCCAGTATCTAGGGGGCAATGACTAGAGAGAAGATGAGCAAGAGCAGCGTATGACCTACGA
Source organism: Procambarus clarkii (assembly GCF_040958095.1). Lineage (NCBI taxonomy): Eukaryota > Metazoa > Arthropoda > Malacostraca > Decapoda > Cambaridae > Procambarus > Procambarus clarkii. The sequence continues at coordinate 28,215,707 of NC_091156.1, read as the reverse complement.
TAAAGGATGCAGAACACCAACACTTGTTTACACTGCTCATAAGCAAAACAAACACCCTCGGTGCATGTGCCTGAGGACCGAGCTGCACCACCCATCTTCCAGATGTGTGGTGCAGCTTCAAACTTCAAAACAGACAATATTTTATTAATTATAACAACAAACAATATTATTTAAAAACAATTTGTAAATATATTTAAATTAAATTTTGAGTAGGCCAATAAAACAAGCACAGGTCGTGTGAACGTTAGGCCTTGGTGAGGTGGCTGGCATCATTTCAGGTGGTGTCAGGGGAGGCAGGTGGTGGCAGGGGGAGGCAAGTGGTGTGAGGTGGTGGAAATGGTTGAAGGATGGAGGGAAATGGTTGAAGGGTGATAAAATAGTGTCAGGGGAGGCAGGTGGTGTCAGTGGAGGTAGGTGGGGTCATTGGTGGAAGATGTCAGGGAAGACAGGTGATGGAAGGTGTCAGGGAAGACAGGTGGAGGAAGGTGTCAGGGGAGGCAGTTGGTGGAAGGTGTCAGGGGAGGCAGGTGGTGGAAGGTGTCAGGGAAGACAGGTGGAGGAAGGTGTCAGGGGAGGCAGGTGGTGGAAGGTGTCAGGGGAGGCAGGTGGTGGAAGGTGTCGGGGAAGACAGGTGGAGGAAGGTGTCAGGGGAGGCAGTTGGTGGAAGGTGTCAGGGGAGGCAGGTGGTGGAAGGTGTCAGGGGAGGCAGGTGATGGAAGGTGTCAGGGGAAGCTGGTGGTGGAAGATGTCAGGGGAGGCAGGTGATGGAAGGTGTCAGGGAAGACAGGTGGAGGAAGGTGTCAGGGGAGGCAGGTGGTGGAAGGTGTCAGGGGAGGCAGGTGGTGGAAGGTGTCAGGGGAGGCAGGTGGTGGAAGGTGTCAGGGGAGGCAGGTGGTGGAAGGTGTCAGGGGAGGCAGGTGGTGGAAGGTGTCAGGGGAGGCAGGTGGTGGAAGGTGTCAGGGGAAGCTGGTGGTGGAAGGTGTCAGGGGAAGCAGGTGATGGAAGGTGTCAGGGGAAGCTGGTGGTGGAAGGTGTCAGGGGAAGCTGGTGGTGGAAGGTGTCAGGGGAGGCAGGTGGTGGAAGGTGTCAGGGGAAGCAGGTGGTGGAAGGTGTCAGGGGAAGCAGGTGGTGGAAGGTGTCAGGGGAAGCAGGTGGTGGAAGGTGTCAGGGGAAGCAGGTGGTGGAAGGTGTCAGGGGAAGCAGTTGATGGAAGGTGTCAGGGGAAGCAGGTGGTGGAAGGTGTCAGGGGAGGCAGGTGGAGGAAGGTGTCAGGGGAAGCAGGTGGTGGAAGGTGTCAGGGGAGGCAGGTGGTGGAAGGTGTCAGGGGAAGCAGGTGGTGGAAGGTGTCAATACACCTCATGGATGATGTGGGTGGTGTGGTGTGGGTGGTGTGGTGTGGGTGGTGTGGTGGGTGGTGTGGTGGATGGTGTGGTGGGTGGTGTGGTATGGGTGGTGTGGTGGGTGGTGTGGTGGGTGGTGTGGTGGGTGGTGTGGTGTGGGTGGTGTGGTGGGTGGTGTGGTGGGTGGTGTGGTGGGTGGTGTGGTGTGGGTGGTGTGGTGGGTGGTGTGGTGTGGGTGGTGTGGTGGGTGGTGTGGTGGGTGGTGTGGTGGGTGGTGTGGTGGGTGGTGTGGGTGGTTGTGGGTGGTGTGGGGGATGGTGTGGTGGATGGTGTGGTGGATGGTGTGGTGGATGGTGTGGTGGATGGTGTGGTGGATGGTGTGGTGGATGGTGTGGTGGGTGGTGTGGTGGGTGGTGTGGTGGATGGTGTGGTGGATGGTGTGATGGGTGGTGTGGTGGGTGGTGTGGTGGGTGGTGTGGTGGGTGGTGTGGGTGGTTGTGGGTGGTGTGGTGGATGGTGTGGTGGATGGTGTGGTGGGTGGTGTGGTGGATGGTGTGGTGGGTGGTGTGGTGGGTGGTGTGGTGGGTGGTGTGGTGGGTGGTGTGGTGGGTGGTGTGGGTGGTTGTGGGTGGTGTGGGGGATGGTGTGGTGGATGGTGTGGTGGATGGTGTGGTGGATGGTGTGGTGGATGGTGTGGTGGATGGTGTGGTGGATGGTGTGGTGGGTGGTGTGGTGGATGGTGTGGTGGATGGTGTGGTGGGTGGTGTGGTGGATGGTGTGGCGGGTGGTGTGGGTGGTGGGGGCGAATTGTGTTAGTGGTGTGGGGGATGGTGTGGGGGTGTGGGTGGTGTGGGGAATGGTGTGGGTGGTGTGAGGGATGGTGTGGGGGGTGGTGTGGGGCATGGTGTGGGTGGTGTGGTGGGGTGGTGTGGTGGGGTGGTGTGGTGGGGTGGTGTGGTGGGGGGGTGTGGTGGGGTGTGGGTGGTGTGGGGGATGGTGTGGGGGTGGTGTGGGTGGTGTGGTGGGGGGTGGTGTGGGTGGTGTGGTGGGGGGTGGTGTGGGTGGTGTGGGGAATGGTTTGGGTGGTGTGGTGGATGGTGTGGGTGGTGTGGGGGATGGTTTAGGTGGTGTGGGGGATGGTGTGGTGTGGGGGTGTGGGGGATGGTGTGGGTGGTGTGATGGGTTATCTTGAGATGATTTCGGGGCTATTAGTGTCCCCGCGGCCCGGTCCTCGACCAGGCCTTCACCCCCCGGGAAGCAGCCCGTGACAGCTGACTAACACCCAGGTACCTATTTTACTGCTAGGTAACAGGGGCATAGGGTGAAAGAAACTCTGCCCATTGTTTCTCGCCGGCGCCTGGGATCGAACCCAGGACCACAGGATCAAGTCCAGCACAAGTCCAGCGTGTTGTCCACTCTGCCAACCGGCTCCCCCGGGGGGGTGTGGGGGGGTGTGGGGAATGGTGTGGATGGTGTGAGGGATGGTGTGGGTGGTGTGGGGGATGGTGTAGGTGGTGTGGGGGATGGTGTGGGTGGTGTGGGGGATGGTGTGGGTGGTGTGGGGGATGGTGTGGGTGGTGTGGGGGATGGTGTGGGTGGTGTGGGGGATGGTGTGGGTGGTGTGAGGGATGGTGTGGGTGGTGTGAGGGATGGTGTGAGGGGGTGGTGTGAGGGATGGTGTGGGGGGTGTGGGGGATGGTGTGGGGGGTGTGGGGGATGGTGTTGGGGTGTGGGGGATGGTGTGGGGGTGTGGGGGATGGTGTGGGGGTGTGTGGGATGGTGTGGGTGGTGTGTGGGATGTTGTGGGTGGTGTGGGGGATGGTGTGGATGGTATGGGGGATGGTGTGGGGGATGGTGTGGGTGGTGGGGGGGTGGTGTGGTGGGTATGGGGGATGGTGTGGGGGTGTGGGGGATGGTGTGGGGGTGTGGGGGATGGTGTGGGGGTGTGGGGGATGGTGTGGGGGTGTGGGGGATGGTGTGGGTGGTGTGGGTGGTGTGGTGGGTGGTGTGGGGGGTGGTGTGGGGGTGGTGTGGGGGTGGTGTGTGGGGGTGGTGTGTGGGGGTGGTGTGGGGGTGGTGTGGGGGTGGTGTGGGGGGTGGTGTGGGGGGTGGTGTGGGGGGTGGTGTGGGGGTGGTGTGGGGGGTGGTGTGGGGGGTGGTGTGGGGGTGGTGTGGGGGTGGTGTGTGGGGGGTGGTGTGTGGGGGGTGGTGTGGGGGGTGGTGTGGGGGGTGGTGTGGGGGGTGGTGTGGGGGGTGGTGTGGGGGGTGGTGTGGGGGGTAGTGTGGGGGGTGGTGTGGGGGGGTGTGGGGGTGGTGGGGGGTGGTGTGGGTGGTGTGGGGAATGGTTTGGGTGGTGTGGGGGATGGTGTGGGGGATGGTTTAGGTGGTGTGGGGGATGGTGTGGTGTGGGGGTGTGGGGGATGGTGTGGTGTGGGGGTGTGGGGGATGGTGTGGGTGGTGTGATGGATGATGTGGGTGGTGTGATGGGTTATCTTGAGATGATTTCGGGGCTATTAGTGTCCCCGCGGCCCGGTCCTCGACCAGGCCTTCACCCCCCCGGGAAGCAGCCCGTGACAGCTGACTAACACCCAGGTACCTATTTTACTGCTAGGTAACAGGGGCATAGGGTGAAAGAAACTCTGCCCATTGTTTCTCGCCGGCGCCTGGGATCGAACCCAGGACCACAGGATCAAGTCCAGCACAAGTCCAGCGTGCTGTCCACTCTGCCAACCGGCTCCCCCGGGGGGTGTGGGGGGGTGTGGGGAATGGTGTGGATGGTGTGAGGGATGGTGTGGGTGGTGTGGGGGATGGTGTAGGTGGTGTGGGGGATGGTGTGGGTGGTGTGGGGGATGGTGTGGGTGGTGTGGGGGATGGTGTGGGTGGTGTGGGGGATGGTGTGGGTGGTGTGGGGGATGGTGTGGGTGGTGTGGGGGATGGTGTGGGTGGTGTGGGGGATGGTGTGGGTGGTGTGGGGGATGGTGTGGGTGGTGTGGGGGATGGTGTGGGTGGTGTGAGGGATGGTGTGGGTGGTGTGAGGGATGGTGTGAGGGGGTGGTGTGAGGGATGGTGTGGGGGGTGTGGGGGATGGTGTGGGGGGTGTGGGGGATGGTGTGGGGGGTGTGGGGGATGGTGTTGGGGTGTGGGGGATGGTGTGGGGGGTGTGGGGGATGGTGTGGGGGTGTGTAGGATGGTGTGGGTGGTGTGTGGGATGGTGTGGGTGGTGTGGGGGATGGTGTGGGTGGTGGGGGGGTGGTGTGGTGGGTATGGGGGATGGTGTGGGGGTGTGGGGGATGGTGTGGGGGTGTGGGGGATGGTGTGGGTGGTGTGGTGGGTGGTGTGGTGGGTGGTGTGGGGGGTGGTGTGGGGGGTGGTGTGGGGGTGGTGTGGGGGTGGTGTGTGGGGGGTGGTGTGGGGGGTGGTGTGGGGGGTGGTGTGGGGGGTGGTGTGGGGGTGGTGTGGGGGGTGGTGTGGGGGTGGTGTGGAGGTGGTGTGGGGGGTGGTGTGGGGGGTGGTGTGGGGGGTGGTGTGGGGGTGGTGTGGGGGGTGGTGTGGGGGGTGGTGTGGGGGGTGGTGTGGGGGGTGGTGTGGGGGGTGGTGTGGGGGGTGGTGTGGGGGGTGTGGAGGATGGTGTGGGTGGTTTGGGGGATGGTGTGGTGGGTGTGGGTGATGTGGGGGATGGTGTGGGGGATGGTGTGGGTGGTGTGGTGGGTATGGGGGATGGTGTGGGGGGTGTAAAGGATGGTGTGGGTGGTGGGGGGGATGGTGATTCCCGCATCTCAGATTATTATCGACACCTAAAGAGCATGAAAGATATTATAATGAAGCACCGCACAACGAAGAAACAAACTAAAATTCAAAAGTTTTTGTTACGGTTTCACAGTAGGCCTACAGGACCAGCACTAACAAGGACTCTCTTCATGAGTCAGATGCAATGTTTCCTAATGCCAATGTGTCCTGGCATATGTAAACAATAAAAAAAAAAAAAAAAATGATAAAGGTTGTTGGGGCTGGACGGATGGAACGAACTCCGCACTGAAACGAATCGGCTTCACCCCATATAGTTCGTTCAAGTGAGGACACACTGTACTGTTCAAGGGCAGACTGGCATTCGAGCAGTACATCCCTTCAAAGCTGCACCGTTTTGGATTGAAGTTTTTCGTGCTGTCCGACTGTGAGACTGGTATCGTCCTGGACATGATCATGTATTCTGGTACAGACATCGACAGATTAATTCATATACGAACCCATATTCAAGATGAATATGGGTTCTCCGGTAGTGTCGTTAAAACCCTGATGACCCGTTGCTGAACAGGGGGCATATACTGTTCACCGACAACTATTACACCAGCCCCTTGTTGACCAGATACCTCCTTGCCCACAACACTGGCATATCTGGCACTGTGAAGGTCCTCAAGGAAGGAAATGCCAGTGTCCGGTATAGGTATATCCATGGGTATAGGTGGACATTTGGAAGTGGTGGACATTGGGAAGGTCCACTTTCAGACGCGCAACCCCATGTATAAGCCGGACTGTGTCATAGACTATAATGTGAACATGCGTCTCGTCGATAAATATAACATGATGCTTGGTGGTGTGGAATGCGTGGGCAGCTCTGTGAAGTGGACGAAAAAGTTCTTCTTCCACCTCATGCATGTTGCAGTGCTAAACTACTTCAATATGTACCTAGTAAAGTCCAGCAGGAAACCGTCTATACATACCTTCAGTGAAAGCGTTGTGTCACTGCTGCTGGTAAAGTATGGCAAGGAGGGCTCTGTTGTACCGTGCAGGGTGCAAGCAACAATGACACATGCAGCTCCAGACAGACTGCGGCGTAATGAGAACTTCAGGGTACACATGCTCGAGTATATGTCAGGCACAGCATCATGGGAGAAGGGTAAACGTGCGTGCATAGTATGCAGGAACACTACCCGCAGAGAACAAAAGCGAAGATGCATCAGCACCTGAGGTAATTACACTTAGGTAATTACACAAGTGTAGTTACAGGATGAGAGCTACGCTCGTGGTGTCCCATCTTCCTAGCACTCTGTCATATAACTCTCTGAAACTACTGACGGTCTTCGCCTCCACCACCTTCTCACCTAACTTGTTCCAACCCTCTACTACTCTGTTTGCGAAAGAGAACTTTCTTATATTTCTTCGGCATATGTGTTTAGCTAGTTTATATCTATGACCTCTTGTTCTTGAAGTTCCAGGTCTCAGGAAATCTTCCCTATCGATTTTATCAATTCCTGTTACTATTTTGTACGTAATGAAAATATCACCTCTTTTTCTTGTCTTCTAGTTTTGGCATATTTAATGCCTCTAACCTCTCCTCGTAGCTCTTACTCTTCAGTTCTGGGAGCCACTTAGTAGCATGTCTTTGCACCTTTTCCAGTTTGTTGATGTGCTTCTTAAGATAAGGGCACCATACAACGCTTCATATCCTAGCTTTGGCCTAACAAAAGTCATGAACAATTTCTTTAGTATATTGCCATCCATGTATTTAAATGCAATTCTGAAGTTAGGAAGCGTGGCATAGGCTCCTCGCACAACGTTCTTTATGTGGTCCTCAGGTGATAGTTTTCTATCTAGAACCACCCCTAGATCTCTTTCTTTATCAGAATTCTTTAACCCTTAAATTGCGCATCGCATCATATGATGCTTTGACCAACTTGCAGTAAATTGCGCATTGCATCATGTGATGCTTTGAAGTACTACGCAAGATTTCAACGGCCCGCGGATACACAGGGTCCACCACACCTTCATCAGAGCTCTTGTAAACAGACGCCATTTAAAAAAAAAAACGTGGGCCAAATTCCCGGGTGTTAGGGGCCTCAGTATTGAGTCAGCTACCAAGCCTGACGCACACAGCATGAGCTCACACACTGCTGTTCAGCTTGTGACCACAGCATCGCCTAAAAATGACATAATATACTGGTTCATGCCATTATGTAGCGATGATATTACAGAAGACCCCTGACTGTGATAAAACTGACCAGGGATCTGATAACAGCAGGATTGTGGTGATATTTAGCGCTGTGCGCCATGGAGGGAGGAGTAATGCTGTGGGAGGGAGGGTGGTGGCGATGTCTTCTGACTATGTGTGGCCACCTTTTATTGACTGCACTCACCATACCAGCCTAGTGGTTTGCTATGGTGGACACAAATGTAGAGACTTATATATAACGTGTATATAGAGGGTATAAACAGCAAAGAGAGTAGGTTGGGAGCCGCCATTTTGGTGAGGGTGGTGGCTTCGTCTGCACGACTTATCATGTCGTTTACTTTTTACCACGATGGTCTTTGGGCACCATACCAGTTTACTTGTACAAGTATGGTGAATAAAACAGGTAGATATTTATATATAATGTGTGTATACAGCGTAATAACACCACAAACAGTATTGTTGGAGGAGAAATATTAGTGCATCTGGCCTTGAGGGCGGCAGCCAGCTGACTATGTGAGGTCCTACGTCTTTGTGCCTTTACTCACCATACAAGCTTAGATGTACAGTTATGGTGAACAAAACATGTAAATACTTATATATAACATCTGTATATAAAAGCAAAAACAGTATGGTGGGTGGCAAGTCAGGTGAGGTGAGGGAGGGAGGGAGTGGCAGCCAGTGGCGGGCTGCCACTGGCTGCCACTGCCACTCAGCATACCAACTTAGTGGTTCGTTATGGTGAACACGAATGTAGATATTTATATATAGTGTCTGTAAATAGTGAATAAAAGCAAAAACAGTATTGTGGGAGGAAAATGTGGGTGAGTCAGGTGACTTGAGGGAGGGCGTGAGTGGCTGGCTGGTACACAGCGGTCACTCCTTGTTACTTTTTGACTCATAATAGCAACTTAATGGTTCGTTATGGTGAACAAAACATGCAGATACTTATATATAACCTGTGTATATAGTGTAATAACCGACAATATATTTGTTCACTGTTTGATGAACATAATTGAATCAACAATATGCACACCATATTTTTGAGTACAGTGATGATTCACTCATTTTATTATATAAATATATCACACTACACACTATTGAATAATATTAAAGTACAACCTCGATTCAACGTACCCTGATTCAACGAATCTCCGGCTAGTTCACTCACTTTTCAGGCCGGATTTACTCACCCGGTTCAACGAACAATGGTTCGCCGAAGCGGGGGATGTTCAGATTTGCTTACGACGTCGAGACAGAGTTCACAAACTGGTGGAAAACTTTCCCATTCTATCACAGATTACAATTATTAATTCCTTCATATGACAAGTTCGATCACACAAGTGAACCACACACGTGGACCGCACAAGTGGTCCACAAGTGGTCCACAAGCTTACGATGTTGGGACAGAGCTCACAGAGTGGTGGAAAACTTTACCATATCCTCACAGATTACAAATAATAATTCCTTTATATGACAAGTGGACCACAAGTGGACCACAAACGGTTCACAAGCTTACGATGTTGGGACAGAGTTAACAGAGTGGTGAAAAACTGTCTCAATTTATCACAGATTACTATTAATAATTCCTTCATAAGTTGGATCACACAAGTAGACCACACAACAAGTGAACCATATGAACCAAACACCAGCCAAAATGGTCCATACAAGAAGTGACGCATATTAACCAAACACCAGCCAGAGTGGTCCACACAAGTGAACGACTGAGTTTCAATGATTCTCGTTCACCGATTTGTGGCACACACGTATCTTTGTAAATTAATTTAAAGGCTGAAGCGTGAATAGCTAGCTAATGTGTTGAAATCTTCTTATATACATTTTCTGTGATGAAACAAGACGAGTGAGGGTGGACAGATAAGGGAATACTGTACAGTAAACCTCACTTTACAGTGAGGTTTCACTCACTTTCGTCTGTGTTGTCATAGTTGTTTCCCATGACTTTGAACGTTTCACATTAATAAATCATTTCTAAAACTGGTGTTTTAATAACTCTTAAGTATCCTAATTAAACTAAACTAAATAAAACCAAAAATATACTGTAATATGATAGATATCTGCTATTTGAGAAATTATTCACGTTATTGGCGGCACAACTCCAGCACAATGATGGTGATATCCCTGTCCACACAACACCATGCTTGTTTTGTTCGATTTCGTCGCAACAGTTCAGTGATCTACGGCTTCAAAATAATAAAATAAATAAATCAGTTCCAAAGTAAGTATTTTTTTATAGCTCTTATTACTGTAATAATGTTGCTAAACTAAACATGTAACCCAAAAATATATAATTTGATGTAAACCAAATATTTAAGAGAAATTTATGTTACTGGAAATGGAACACAACACTAGGCGTGTTTTGTTCGATTTCGTCGCTACACTTCAGTGACCTACGGCTTCGAAATAATAAAATTAATAAATCAGTAATAAATAAGTAATAATTGTAATTACGAAGCAATAAGATGCTTAACTTAACATACTAAGAAGGTTAGGTAAGGTCGGTGTTTTCTATGAAGCTTTTCAAGGTAAACTAGTATGTTTAGTATGTCACATATGCACGTATTTAATAAGTCAATATTGACTATACGAAAGTGCGAGAACAGGTTGTGAGCTCAGATGCACATTCTCTCAGAACCCATGGTGAAACTCCATCTGGGCCAACTGCTTTGTTCTTACTGAGCTCCTTTAGCATATTTTCCACTTTGTCTCTAGACACCTCTATACGCTCTATGTTGTTCTCTGGAATTCTTATCGTGTCTGGTTCTCTGAAGATTTCATTTTGTACAAACAAACTTTGGAACTTTTCGTTTAATGTTTTACACATTTCATTTTCATTTTCCGTGAATCTGTTTCCCATTTTCAACCTCTGGATATTATCCTTTACCTGCAACTTGTTGTTTATGAATTTGTAGAATAGGCTCGGTTCTGTTTTACATTTATCCGCTATTCATTTTTCAAAATTTCTTTCTACCTCTCTCCTTACTGCCGTATAGTTGTTTCTCGCATCTTTGTATCGTTGGTATGTTTGGAGGTTTGGCCTCTTCCTATACTGATTCCTTTTTTGTGTCTTTTGGACTCTGGCCCTCTCGCAATTTCTGTTAAACCAATCCTGTTTTCTGGCCCTGCATCTCTGTTTTGGTATGAATGTTTGTGTGCCTTCATCGTATATTTTGCAAAATTTGGCATACATTCCATTTACTTCCCTGCCTAGCAACAAGTCTGTCCAGTTACACTCATTAAAATTTTTTTGAAATTCCCCATAGTGACCTCTCCTTAAATCAAGTTTATCATCTGTTTCAATGTCCCCATTTTCTTTTAGATTATATCTTAAAGCATATTTAATGTCTAACAGGACGTGATCACTCTTTCCCAAGGGTGGAAGGTACTGGATGTCAAATATCTCTTCTTCTTTCCTGGTGAATACTAGATCCAATACTGATGGTACATCTCCTTCCCTCATTCTTGTGGCCTGCTTTGTGTTGATACCAGAATGTCTCCAGAATGAGGTTCACAAATCTGCATGTCCAAAAGTCCTCTGTTCTTGCTTCATAGGCCTCCCAGTCTATTGCTTTAACCCTTAAACTCCGCAACACGTCATATCACGTGTTAAGTAACTTACCGAAAAAGTGCGCATCACGTCATATGATGTGTTGGAGTACAGTACAACCTCGATTCAACGTACTATATGGGACCACCCCCAGTTCGTTGGAGCGTTGGATTCGTTGCAAGAGGTGACCTTCAAGAGGCGTTTGCATCAGTGTCTTTTTTTTTCTTGTACACAATAAAAATGCATTGTATCATATTACTTACTGTACCTATATTTTACTACTCTACTAAAAATACTGTAATTCATGTATTTACCTTATTGTTGGAGTTATGTCCATCTTGAAGTTTTGTGAAGTTGTGAATGCTCTACAGTAAATAGGTACTGCAGTGCATTAAGCTGTTAGCACTGTATTATTAAAAGTGGTTTTGCTGTATGTTGAGTACTACAATACAGTTCTTGAAAACTATTGTACATTAGAATTATTGCAACTTTAATTTTAACACTATGTACACACTTAAATTTAACACTTATTCTAATTGTTCACTTCACACACGATGTTTTTAGATGTTTGCATCAGCTTTGCTGGTGCTCGCTGCTGCTGTGTTGGCTTTGGCTGCTTTTGTGCTGGTGCTGGGTACAGCTGTGCTGGTGCTGGGTACGGCTGTGCTGGTGCTGGGTACGGCTGTGCTGGTGCTGGGTACGGCTGTGCTGGTGCTGGGAACGGCTGTGCTGGTGCTGGGAACGGCTGTGCTGGTGCTGGGAACGGCTGTGCTGGTGCTGGGTACGGCTGTGCTGGTTGATTTGCTGTGCTGGTGCTGGGTACGGCTGTGCTGGTTGATTTGCTGCTAGTTCGTGAAAAATATTGACTCATTTTCATTTGTTTCCTTCTTTTTGTCATGTCCTTGAGACAAATATCTTTCATCGTCCTTAGGTGTTGATAAAAGCCTGGTAGCTCTGGATTGTCAGTTTGTGAAACAATATCAAGGAGTTTTTCAACATGGAACAATGCGTCAGCACACGTAGCAGATTGTAAACTGCTATCATTCTCATCCTCATCTTCCTCTCCGTCGTCGTCAACAGTGCCAGTAACATTTTGTATAATCTCATCATCTGTTAAATGACCAATGGGTGGATCGACTGCATCAATATCTAACCACTCCTCCACATCGTTCAGCGTCAACTCCACCTCACCAGCGGCATGCAGTTCTTGATAAATATCATTTGAAAATCCTTCAAAATCCATTTCTTCCTCAGTCACTTCATCAGCATGATCAAGCAACAGGAGTTTTTTCCAACAATTTCTTAATGTTGACTCTTGAACTTCATCCCAAACTTTAGCCCAGTTGTAAATGCCTTCCTTAATTGAGTATTTTTTGTAACGTTCCAGTGTTGCTTGACCTCGCGAATCGGTTCCTTGTCTTTTGTCTTCATCTGACTCAAACACCACCATGATTTCTTTATTCATTGCTCGTTTGTAGAGCCTTTTCATTCCATATATAACACCCATATCCATTGGCTGGATCAGAGAGGTGGTATTGGGAGGCAAGGCCATACATTTGATGCGTCCATCATGAGACGTTAATTTGTCGAGCCCTACATGAGCTGGGGCATTGTCAACCAAGAGTAATGCCTTGACATCATTCCGTCTCACTCCACACTTCTTTATCTGAAAATCTCTTACTTCTTTGCAAAAATGATTTTTGAACCAGTCTACAAAAATATCTCCAGTAAACCAAGCTGTTTTAGAGCTGTAGTAGACCACAGGTAGCTTGTTCATTAAATTTTTCAAAGCACGTGGGTTTTTTGACTTCCCCACAATGGCGGACTTTGTTCTGTGACTTCCGTCTGCATTTGCACACAGCATGGCAGAAACTTTTTCTTTGTTTACCTTACGGCCAGGAACACACTCATCTAGCCTAGATGCCAAAGTGTTGTTCTGCAAGCATTTCCAATTAAAGCCTGTTTCATCGGCATTGTATACCTGAAAACGCCTTAGATCATTTGTTATTATGTAATCATTTAATTTACGCTTAAATGGCTCGACTGAATCCGTATCTGCACTTAATGATTCTCCACAAACTTTCCTGTTCTTAATATTATGTCTATTCTTAAATCTTTGCAACCATCCTTCACTTGCTCGAAAATCTGGAATGTTCATCTTTTGTGCAAATTTATCGGCTGCTGTCTTAATGGCGTCGCCGCCAAGTGGCATCCCCACAGAACGCTCCTGGTTAAACCATTTATACACAGCTTCGTCCAAATTCGTATTTGCAGAACCTTTTATTGTTTTCCTTTTATTTAATGCACCACTATCACTCGAAGCAAGAAACTTCCTAATGTCATCTTTCTGTCTCTTGATATCACACACCATACTTTTCCCGACATTAAATTCTGCTGCCAGCCTAGTAACAGAGTAGCCACATTCATGTTTCTCTATCATGTCTAATTTCTGCTCAATGGATAAAAAACTTCTCTTCCTCTTTGCAGATACAGCACGATTAGCAAGCCCTTGAGACATCTTGCTGTATATTAATAAAGCTGTAGTAAAAAAAATGGTAAATTCCATGATTATTCTTTCACCGGCGGACAAACACGTCACTCGCACGCAGACAAAGCTAACGGCACTGGGTGCCTACTGTATAAACGCAGACTAGGTCTATACACCCTCCAGTAGGCTGGTGTTCAAGCCAGATCCAGTAACATAAATTTATCTCAAATATTGGATTTACATCATATTATATATTTTTAGGTTATATATTTAGATTAGTAACATTATTAGGATAATAAGAGATATAAAAAACTTATTTTAGAACTGATTTATTAATTTTATTATTTCGAAGCCGTAGTCACTGAACTGTGGCGACGAAATGAAACGAGAAACGCATGGTGCTGTGTGTACGGGGATTAGACCCGTCCACTCGCTCACACTGGAGTTGTTCCAATAACAAATAATTTCTCAAATAGCAGATGTCTATCATATTACAGTATATTTTCGGTTTTATTTAGTTTAGTTTAATTAGGATAATAAAAAGCTATTAAAGCATTGGTTTTAGAAATGATTTATTAGTCTTAAACTTTCAAAGTCATGGGTCACTGAACTATAACGACAAAGACGAAGGAAAACCAAGTGAGGTTTACAGAACAGTATTCTCTTATCTGTCCACCCTCACTCACCTTGTTTTATCACATAAAATGTCTATAAGGAGATTTTACGACATGTAGCTAGCTAATCACGCTTCAGCCTTTAAATTAATTTACAAAGATACGTCTGCCACAAATCAGTGAACGAAAATTATGGTACCTCGATCGTTCATTTGTGTGGACCACTCTGGCTGGTATCTGGTTCATGTGGTTGACTTGTTGTGTGGACCATTCTGGCTGGTGTTTGGTTCATATGGTTCACTTGTTGTGTGGTCCGCTTAATTGTGTGATGCAACTTGTCTTATGAAGGAATTATTAATTGTAAACTGTGATAGAACGAGACAGTTTTCCACAACTCTGTGAACTTTGCAACATCGTAAGTTTGTGGATCACTTGTGCGGTCCACTTGTGCGGTCCAATTGTGTGATCAAACTTGTCATATGAGGGAATTATTAATTGTAATCTGTGATAGAATGAGAAAGTTTTCCACCACTCTGTGAACTCTGTCCCAACATTGTAAGCTTATGGACCACTTGTGCAGTCCACTTGTGCGGTTCACTTGTGTGATCAAACTTGTCATATGAGGGAATTATTAATTGTAATCTGTGATGGAATGGGAAAGTTTTCCACCAGTCTGTGAATTCTGTCTGGACATCGTAAGCAAATCCGAACATCCCCCGCTTCGTCGAACCGGGTGAGTAAATTCGGCCTGAAAAGTGTGCGAACTAGCCGGAGATTCGTTGAATCGGGATATGTTGAATCGAGGTTGTACTGTACTACGCAAGATTTAAACGGCCCGCAGATACACGGGGTTCACCACACCTTCATCAGGGCTCTTGTAAACAGACCCCATTTCAAAAAAAAAAATCGTGGGCCAAACTCCCGGGTGTTAGGGGCCTCAGTATTGAGTGAGCTACCAAGCCTGGCGCACGCAGCACAAGCTCACAGCACTGCTGTTCAGCTTGTGACCACAGCATCGCCTAAAAATGACATAATATACTTTTCATGCTATTATGTAGCGATGATATTATTACAGAAGACCCCTGACTGTGATAAAACTGACCAGAGTTCTGATAATAGCAGGATTGTGGTGATATTTAGCGCTGTGCGCCATGGAGGGAGGAGTAATGCTGTGGGAGGGAGGGTGGTGGCGATGTCTTCTGACTGTGTGTGGCCACCTTTTATTGACTACACTCACCATACCAGCTTAGTGGTTCGCTATGGTGAACACAAATGTAGATACTTATATATAACGTGTGTATAGAGGGTATAAACAGCAAGAGGAGTAGGTTGGGAGCCACCATTTTGGTGAGGGCGGTGGCACCGTGCAGACGACGGTGTTGTTTACTGGTTACCACGATGGTCTTTGGGCACCATACCAGTTTACTTGTACAAGTATGGTGAATAAAACAGGTAGATATTTATATATAATGTGTATATAGCGTAATAACACCACAAACAGTATTGTTGGAGGAGAAATATTAGTGCGTCTGGCCTTGAGGGCGGCAGCCATCAGCTGACTGTGTGAGGTCCTACGTCTTTGTGCCTTTACTCACCATACAAGCTAAGATGTACAGTTATGGTGAACAAAATATGCAAGTACTTATATATAACGTCTGTATATAAAAGCAAAAACAGTAAGGTGGGTGGAGAATGGTGGCAAGTCAGGTGAGGTGAGGGAGGGAGTGGCAGCCAGTGGCAGGCTGCCACTGCCAGTCAGCATACCAACTTAGTGGTTCGTTATGGTGAACACGAATGTAGATACTTATATATAGCGTCTGTATATAGTGAATAAAAGCAAAAACAGTATTGTGGGAGGAGAATGTGGGTGAGTCAGGTGACTTCAGGGAGGGCGTGAGTGGCTGGCTGGTACACGGCGGTCACTCCTCGTTAATTTGTGACTCATAATAGCTACTTAGTGGTTCGTTATGGTGAACAAAACATGCAGATACTTATATATAACCTGTGTATATAATGTAATAACCGACAAAGTATTTGTTCACTGACTGATGAACATAATTGAATCAACAATATACACACCATATTTTTGTGTACAGCGATAATTCACTCATTGTATTATATAAATATATCAAACTACACCCTATTGAATAATATTACAGCAAAAAACTACGAAAAATCAATCAGAGACATTGAAATAATTAGGTAATTATCTCTTTGTGGCAACTCCGGCCTGACAGCTGGCGATCATCAAACCGCCTGGGATGCACGCTGAGTCAGCGTCGGTTTTTTGCCAGACTTCCCCGCCCTATAGCGGGCAATATATGCCACTTACGATTTTTTTATTATTTTTCCCATGATCAGTGAACACAAATTAACAGATTATCAAGAATTTTTTTTTTTTTTTTCAAAATTACATGCGCCTGTGGGGAACAAAGGATATTATACCCCTGGCATGTTAAGGGTTAAAGTTGAAGTCCCCCAGTATCAACAGTTATGATTTATCTTTATCTGCTTGTACAATAATATCTCTCATGATCATTATGAGGCCTTCTCGTTTGTCATCCAGTTCTTCCTTTGTCCATGTGTTGCTTGCTGGTGGGCTGTAGGCAATTAAAATTACCAGCTTATCATCCTGATTCCAGACCTGCAATGCCATTATGTCAATATCTCAAGGGTTTTCAAATATTAACTCTCTTACCTTCAGGTGTTCTTTCACCAGCACAACCACTCCTCCTCCCATCCTAGTTTTCCTGTCACGTCTCCAAACTGAGTAGCCTTTTGGGAATATGACTTCATTTATTTATTTCCTTCAAGTTTTGTCTCTGATAATGCGACCATATCTGGGACCCTAAGCTGAATTATATCTTGCAACTCCAAAGTTTTTGACCTCACTCCATCTATGTTGGTATATACAATTTTCAGGAACATGTTCCCTTTCCCTTTGCTCTTTACTCCCCCTTCCACTACTGATTTTGTTGCTTTGTTTTAATATACCATTTCACAAGCTTTCCAGTCCCTGACTCTTTGTAGAAAAAAGAATTTCTGTCTTCTTCATTTCTATCCTCATTTAGACATTTTGCTTCAATTAGGTTCATTTTCAGCTTTTCTCTGTCTTCCTTTGAGAGGTCTTGTCTTATTGACCAAAGTTTGCCAACCTCATCACATTGCAATTTCCTGGCATTTCTAACAAAAATATATTCGCAGCAGCGTGCGCATCCCACCCGGGGAGCTTACGCCATGGGTGCGCGGGGAATGATGATTTCACGCGCCACCTTACGGACCCCATAGCAGCCAAAGTACAATTTCAACATTCCGTTGCTATACCCATATTCAGGGAGGGGTTTTTGACACTTTCAAAACAAAAAAACAAAAAATTTCCTGAGAATTTATTAACTGCGCACTAGGGGGTATCATATTTGGAGGCCGTGCAGTTAAGGGGCTAATAAAACTGAAAAAGAAATTCTTTATATTTAAAACTTGTGTATATAGAATTGAACATGAAAACTTCATCCTAAAATTCTGAGTGTTTAACAAAAAACGAGGATAATATATAGGGAGGTAAATGTAATGGAACAAGTAATTGTAATTATGTACTATGCCTAGTAGTCACGAATTGTACTTATTACACTTAGTATTAACCCTTAACATGCTAGGGGTATAATATCCTTTCTTCCCCACAGGCGCATGTTATTTTGAAAAAAAAAAAAGTTATTTTTTCTTCCTAACCTGTTAATTTGTGTTCACTGATCACGGTAAAATAATAATAAAAAAATCGTAAGTGGCATATATTGGCCGCTATAGGGCAGGGAAGTGTGGCAAAAAATAGGCGCTGATTGAACGTTAGTCCCAGGCGGTCTGTTGATCGCCAGCTGTCAGGCCGGAGTTGCCATAAAGAGATAATTACCTAATTATTTCAATGTCTGATTGATTTTTCATAGTTTTTTTTGCTGTAATATTATTCAATAGTGTGTAGTTTGATATACAGTGGTACCTCGCATAACGATCGCCCCAAAAGACGAACATTTTGGGTAACGAACGGCCCGATCGGCGTCAAATCGTCCCGTATGACGAACGCTGGTTTGAGTAACGTCAACACCACATGGTGGGGTTGCGCTGCTTCTTGCACATTCTTAGATGGCTCCGACGATGCACATAAATTATGTTGTTCTTGTTTAAAGATGCTAATGATGCTGGGATATAAAAGGGTGACTGCTGAGATGTTGCAAAGCATTGACGTTTTTGTAGGAAAAAAGAAATGAAATGTCTGATATACAACAAATGTCAAAAAGGTTTGTTCGGTGTTCGGCAGGTAAGCTGCTCCATTATAACAATCTTTCTCTGTTTCAAATGTGTTCCATTTGTTTTGTATTTGTCATTTACGTCTTAATAATGGAGACGCCTACCTTACATACACTGAATAAACCATTATGACATTTTCCTTTCTTCAAATGTGTTCAATATTTATTTTTCATTTGTCTTATAGCAAAAGGTTCGTTCGGTGGTCGGCAGGTAGGCTGCTCCATGTTTCTTACATACAAAAAACGTAAATAATAACAAAAATGAAGAATTTTGAAAACCAGTACAAATGTCAAAAAGGTTTGTTCGGTGGTCTACAGGTCGGCTGCTCCATGTTTCTAAAATAAAAAAAAAAAGAAAATAAAAGAACTGTTGAAACAATTTGAAAAATGAACAAATGCCATAAAGGTTCGTTCAGTGTTTGTCGGGTAGGCTGCTCCATTATTGAGACGTAAGTGACAAATACAAAACAAATGAAACACATTTGAAACAAAGATTGTCATAATGGAGCAGCTTACCCAACAAACACTGAATGAACCTTTTGTTATAACGAATATGAAAGACAAGGGCTGCTGGCTGGGTTAGTACTGCGTGAGCAAACCATTTGTGGCACACGTGCCTCTGGCTCTCAAACACCTGTCCGACACGGTGTTGAAAGACTGTGCTCAGTCGGTGAAATTCAGACCCTATTGTTTGAAGAACATAAGGGTCATAACATTGGTGAAGCTAGGCGCAATAAGGGCTTAACACAACGGTCGGATGCCAGTGATACAGCACCTATGAGGATGCTACAGCACCTATGAGGATGCTACAGCGAGCATATCCAGTTGTAGCTCTGAGCCCCACCCTTGCCATCTCGAATTTATATAGATGATACATAGATGAATCGTTTTCTGCGTTCAGTGATGATGCATCTGATACAAATAGCATAGATGAACAGTGTTAGCGGCTTCCATGGTGGTGTTGTTCATTGATATTTTCAAGAATACCTGAATCTCTTCCTGACTGATGGACACTCTTTGAGGCTAGCTGAATCTCTTTCTGACTGATGGACACTCTTTGAGGCTAGCTGAATCTCTTCCTGACTGATGGACACTCTTTGAGGCTAGCTGAATCTCTTCCTGACTGATGGACACTCTTTGAGGCTAGCTGAATCTCTTCCTGTGTGGGACCTTACAAAGCGATCTTTTCAGGACTACCTTACAAATTGAGCTTTTCCTATAATCGTTTCAATACTACCTTATGCTTTACAAGCTTGGCTACATACCACCTACAAGTACTAAAGCCAAGGGTGCACGCGAGTGCGTTATTTGCAAGCACACAGAACGATGAAATAGGAAACGAAAATCTATCTGTAGCTGGTGCAATGAGAGCAAAGTCGCGCTGTGTACCATGGACTACTTCGTTGACTATTACGCACCTCCAAAGTACTGAGTGTGTAATACAGTGTGTTACTGTGTAAATAGTATGTGAAACTGTACATATTGTAATTTTAGTGAATTTTTACCACGTAATATTGTGACAATAAACATTTGTTGTGGACACATTACTGACACATGTATCACAGTTCCATGGAAAATTATGAACATTCTACTGTATACATATTGTAAAGGTCACAAATATGCATCATATACGATAAAAGAAACAAATAAAACCGCATTGGAAATGCATAGAAAAAATATTTGAAAATATATTTGTGGCAACACGCGGTGCTTGAATGGCCTGCGCGACCGTGTCTGGGAGCTTCACACATGGGCGACCAGGCCCTGATGACATCACAGCGCACCTTGTCCACGCCCTCACAGCCAATGTAAGTGGAATTTGGTAATTATTTTTACAGAGACATGTTCAGGGACGGTAATTTATCATTTTGCAAAGAAATATTATATTTTGGGGAACATTTGATGTCATGCACACTGGGGGAATTCCACAATAAACACAGTGCATTACACTGGTTACATGGGGGACACTCGTTTTGTATGGCGTCCATTTCACATGACGAACATGGAACGGATTAAATTCGTTATGCGAGGTACCACTGTATTTATATAATAAAATGAGTGAATCATCGCTGTACTCAAAAATATGGTGTGCATATTGTTGATTCAATTATGTTCATCAGTCAGTGAACAAATACTTTGTCAGTTATCACACTACAGGCATACCTCAGAATGCGAGTTTAATCCGTTCCTGGAGACGCCTCGCCTTCCGAAAACTCGCATTCCGAAGTTAATTTCCCCATAAGAAATAAAGGGAAATGAATTAATCCGTTCCTGACTACCCCAAAAACCCCACATCAAACTAAATTTTTATACCTAATTTACCTAATTCATCTAAATAAACCTACAAAACTATGTTCCAGTTATTACTTACCTTGCTGTCGAGTGCTGTAGGCGTATGGAAGATGGTGAGGAGGGGGGAGGAGGAGAGGAGTTACTGTTTGGAAGGGGAGTCCCCTTCCATAATCACATCAGGCAGTGAGGACCTTTCTGGTGTGCTCTCCCTGGGACGTTTAACCTGATTGCCACTAGGTCCTGGTTGAGGCTCACTGCTCGATTTCCTCACCACAAATCTGTCCATGGAAGCTTGCTTTTCCCTTCTTCGCAAGCTGTCTCTGTAGTAAGGCATCACATTGTCATTGAAAAGATTAAGACAACGGCCTACTACAGCTTTCTCTGGGTGAGTCTGTTCAATAGTTGTTTGAATCTCTTCCCACATCTGACACACCTTCTTAATTACTGCAGAAGGGACATTCGCTGGTGCTGTTGGTGCTGCTGCCACCTCCTCCTCCACTGCAGAATCATTCGCTGCTGCGTTGGCTTGCTGTTCCTGTTGAAGGGCTAGGAGTTCTTCGGTGGTCAGTTCTTCGTTGTGTTCTTCCACCAACTCCTCCACATCATCACCATCCAATTCCAAGCCCATTTGCTGGCCTAGACTAACAATTTCCTCAACAATAGGCGCATCATTTATAGGCTCAAACCCCTCAAAGTCTAGTTCTCTCACACCTTCAGGCCACAATTTTCTCCAGCCAGAGATCAGGGTTCTTTGAGTCACTTCTTGCCAGGCTTTGTCAACGAGTTTTAAAGCACTACAAATGTTAAAATGCTCTCTCCAGAACTCTTTGAGGGTGAGGTTTGTGGCTTCAGTCACTTCAAAACATTTCCGGAAAAGTGCCCTTTCATACAGTTTCTTAAAATTCGCTATGATTTTCTGGTCCATAGGCTGAATTAGAGGAGTGGTGTTAGGAGGAAGGAATTTAACTGTGAGGAATTTATTGTATTTAGGCAACAAATCATCTTCCAAGCCTGGAGGATGAGCAGGAGCATTGTCAAGGAGAAGCACGGCTTTGAGTGGCAATTGTTTCTCCTGCAGATATTTTTCTATGGCAGGGCACAGCACTTCATTCACCCACTCCGAAAAAATAAGCCTAGTCACCCATGCTTTTTTATTAGACTTCCACATCACACACAAATGGGTTTTCTGCACATTATACTGTTTGAAAACCCTTGGATTTTCAGAATGATACACTAGCAAGGGTTTAATTTTCAAATCGCCACTCGCATTTCCACACAGCACAAGCGTAAACCTATCTTTCATAGGCTTGTGTCCAGGCAAGGATTTTTCCTCCTTGGTAATGTATGTCCTCTTAGGCATTCTTTTCCAAAACAGTCCTGTTTCATCACAATTAAACACTTGTTGCGGTAGGTATCCCCCAGTCTCTGCAAACTCTTTAAATTCTTCAATAAATCGTCCAGCGGCTGGTTTGTCTGAGCTGGCTGCCTCCCCATGCCTTGTAACACTATGGATACCACTTCTCTTTCTAAATTTTTCAAACCAGCCCCTGCTTGCCTTAAACTCTTTCTTATCTGCATCACTCGTTGCAGGGGTCTTCTTTAGAAGGTCTTCGTGCAACACCCTGGCTTTCTCACAAATAATGGCCTCCGAAACACTATCACCCCTCAACTCCTTGTCGTGTATCCAAATTAATAACAACTTTTCCACTTCTTCAAGTATTTGTGGTCTTTGTGCCGTTAATGTTCTTACTCCTTTTGCCACATTAGCACCCATAATCTTATTTTTCTTCTTAAGTATAGTGCATATTGTTGATGTGGCTTTGTTGTACTGCCTACAAAGTTCAACAACACGTGTACCGTTCTCATGCTTCCGAATGATCTCTTGTTTCTCCTCTATTGTCATCCTCACATGAGCTTTCTGGCCTTTATCCTTACCACTGGCTTTATTGGGACCCATGGTGAGATATATAATAACAAATTGTATAGACAAATCACCAAAAATCCAACAAAACACTGAAAATCCGCGAGAAGAATTGATGTGGGGGTAGTCACTGAGCGCGAGACAATGGTAAACTGAGGGGCAGCGGGGCAGAGGGGCGCCGATCGCCGAACCACCACGCGCTAGGTCGGCCTGTACGCGTATCAACAAACTCGCGTCCCGAAGTAACCATCGCCTTCCGAGACAAATTTTTGGAGTAAATACTGCTCGCCTTCCGAAAACCTCGCATACAGGGACAATCGCATTCCGAGGTACCACTGTATATACCAACCCGTTCTCGCAAATTTAATAAGTCAATATTGACTTATTAGTTGCGTGCATAGGTGACATACTAAACATAATAGTTTCCCTTGAAAAGCTTCATAGAAAACACCGACCTTACCTAACCTACTTAGTATGTTAAAATAAGCATCTTATAGCTTCGTAATTACAATTGTTACTTAACCTATTATAGGTATAGGTTAGGTAATAATTGTAATTACGAAGCAATAAGATGCTTATCTTAACATACTAAGTAGATTAAGTAAGGTCGGTGTTTTCTATGAAGCTTTTCAAGGGAAACTATTATGTTAAGTATGTCACCTATGCACATATTTAATAAGTCAATATTGACTTATTAAATTTGCGAGAACGGGTTGCTATATACACAGGTTATATATAAGTATCTGCATGTTTTGTTCACCATAACGAACCACTAAGTTGCTATTATGAGTCAAAAAGTAACGAGGAGTGACCGCCGTGTACCAGCCAGCCACTCACGCCCTCCCTGAAGTCACCTGACTCACCCACATTCTCCTCCCACAATACTGTTTTTGCTTTTATTCACTATATACAGACGCTATATATAAGTACAGTGGTACCTCGGAATGCGAGTGTCCCTGTATGCGAGTTTTTCGGAAGACGAGCAGGATTTACTCCAAAAATATGTCTCGGAAGGCGAGGGTTACCTCGGGACGCGAGTTTGTTGATACGTGTACAGGCCGACTGGCGCGTGGTGGCATGGCGATCGCGCCTCAGTTTACCAGTGTCTTGTGTCCAGTGACTATCCCACCTGAATTCTTCACAAGGATTTACAGTTTTTTATCGGTTTTTTGGCCATTTGAGCATAAAAGTTGTCATTATATATCTTGCCATGGGTCTCAAGAAAGCCATTGATAAGGTTCAACCTAAGAAAATAGCTGTGAGTAGAGGCAGTAGAGGATGTCCCTTCTTGATTAAGAAAATGTGTGAAGTATGGGAAGAACTGCAAAGTTTTGTTGAAAAAACTCACCCAGATAAAGCTGTAGCAGGCCGTTGCATTGACCTTTTAAATGATAATGTGATGTCTTACTACAGACAAGTGTTAAAATGTAGGGAAAAACAAGTGTCATTAGACAAATTCTTAGTAAAACAAGCAAGTCCTAGTGGTATGCAGGCAAAATGTGGCAGAGTGTGCATACCAGTGAAGTCCTCACTGCCTGATGTGATAATGGAAGGGGACTCCCCTTCCAAACAGTAACTCCTCTCTTCCTCCCACCTCCTCACCATCTTCCATACGCCTACAGCATTCAACAGCAAGGTAAGTAATAACTTGAACATAGTTTTGTAGGTTTATTTAGATGAATTAGGTATAAAAATTTAGTTTGATGTGGGGTTTTTGGGGTAGTCAGGAACGGATTAATTCATTTCCCTTTATTTCTTATGGGGAAATTAGCTTCGGAATGCGAGTTTTCGGAATACGAGGCGTCTCCAGGAACCAATTAAACTCTTAAACTGAGGTATGCCTGTATCTACATTCGTGTTCACTATAACGAACCACTAAGTTGGTATGCTGAGTGGCAGTGGCAGTAGCAGCCCGCCAGTGGCTGCCACTCCCTCCCTCCCTCACCTCACCTGACTTGCCACCATTCTCCACCCACCATACTGTTTTTGCTTTCATATACAGACGTTATATATAAGTATTTACATGTTTTGTTCACCATAACTGTACATCTAAGCTTGTATGGTAAGTAAAGGCTCAAAGACGTAGGACCTCACACAGTCAGCTGATGGCTGCCGCCCTTAAGCCAGACGCACTAATATTTCTCCTCCAACAATACTGTTTGTGGTGTTATTACGCTATATACACACATTATATATAAATATCTACCTGTTTTATTCACCATACTTGTAGAAGTAAACTGGTATGGTGCCCAAGGACCATCGTGGTAACCAGTAAACAACACCGTCGTCTGCACGGTGCCGCCCTCACCAAAATGGCGGCTCCCAACCTACTCCTCTTGCTGTTTATACCCTCTATACACACGTTATATATAAGTATCTACATTTGTGTTCACCATAGCAAACCACTAAGCTGGTATGGTGAGTGCAGTCAATAAAAGGTGGCCACACACAGTCAGAAGACATCGCCACTACCCTCCCCTCCCACAGCATTACTCCTCCCTCCATGGAGCACAGTGCTAAATATCACCACAATCCTGCTATTATCAGAACCCTGGTCAGTTTTATGACAGTCAGGGGTCTTCTGTAATATCATCATCGCTACATAATAGCATGAACAAGTATATTATGGCATTTTTTGGCGATGCTGTGGTCACAAGCTGAACAGCAATGCTGCGAGCTGATACTGAGTGCGTCAGGCTTGGTAGCTCACTCAATACTGAGGCCCTAACACCCGGGAGTTTGGCCCACGATTTAAAAAAAAAATGGCGTCTGTTTACAAGAGCCCTGATGAAGGTGTGGTGAACCCCGTGTATCCGCGGGCCGTTTAAATCTTACGTAGTACTCCAAAGCATCACATGATGCGATGCACAATTTACTGCAAGTCAATCAAAGCATCATATGATGCGATGCGCAATTGAAGGGTTAATGTTAAAAGGTAAGCCTGGGTCTTCCTTCACTCCTCCATGGGTCTAGGTCGGAATTGCTAATAGCAGTTTCCCCGTGACTGACTGAAGGGCTCCCAAGGTGAATCGGTGGCAACCCCAGAGGTGGGAGCAAAGACCTGCTGTGGTATGTATTACTGGTCTTCTCCTGTGGGACCAAGTGATTCTGGTAAGTCACGTGATTGGAGAGACTGAGTACTCTGTCTCCTCAGCCCCTTGCTAGCAGGGCCCCAGCCCCCCCCCCCTGACAATACTTATATATAACATCTGTGTATAGTGAATAAAAGCAAAAACAGTATGGTGGGAGGAGTATGTTGGTGAGTGAGGAGTGGTGGCGAATAGCTGACTGGCTGGTGAATGAAGGCCACTCTTTGTTGCTTTTTGACTCACAATGCCAACTTAGTGGTTTATTATGGTGAACAAAACATGCAGATACTTATATATAACATGTGTATATAGTGTAATAGGAGCAAAACTATTTGTTTATTGTTTTATGAACATACTAATTGAATCACTAATATGCACACCATAATTTAGAGTACAGCAATGGTTCACACATTTTATTATATATATACAGTAGTACAGGCATACCTCAGTTTAAGAGTTTAATTGGTTCCTGGAGACGCCTCGTATTCTGA
Source organism: Procambarus clarkii (assembly GCF_040958095.1). Classification (NCBI taxonomy): domain Eukaryota; kingdom Metazoa; phylum Arthropoda; class Malacostraca; order Decapoda; family Cambaridae; genus Procambarus; species Procambarus clarkii. The sequence continues at coordinate 28,189,665 of NC_091156.1, read as the reverse complement.
AAACTCGTATTCCGAAGCTAATTTCCTCATAAGAAATAAAGGAAAATGAATTAATCCGTTCCTGACTACCCCAAAAAACCCACATCAAACTAAATTTTTATACCTAATTCATCTAAATAAACCTACAAAACTAGGTTCAAGTTATTACTTACCTTGCTGTTGAATGCTGTAGGCGTATGGAAGATGGTGAGGAGGGGGGAGGAGGAGAGGAGTTACTGTTTGGAAGGGGAGTCCCCTTCCATTATCACATCAGGCAGTGAGGACCTTTCTGGTGTGCTCTCCCTGGGACGTTTTATCTGAGTGCCACTAGGTCCTGGTTGAGGCTCACTGCTCGATTTCCTCACCACAAATCTGTCCAAACCCTGGCTTTCTCACAAATAATGGCCTCCGAAACACTATCACCCTTAACTCCTTGTCGTGTATCCAAATTAATAACTTTTCCACTTCTCCAAGTATTTGTGGTCTTTGTTTCGTTATTGTTCTGACTCCTTTTGCCACTTTAGCACTCATAATCTCATTTTTCTTCTTAAGTATAGTGCATATTCTTGATGTGGCTTTGTTGTACTGCCTACAAAGTTCAACAACACGTGTACCGTTCTCATGCTTCCGAATGATCTCTTGTTTCTCCTCTATTGTCATCCTCACATGGGCTTTCTGGCATTTATCCTTACCACTGGCTTTCTTGGGACCCATGGTGAGATATATAATAACAAATTGTATAGTCATATCACCAAAAATCCAACAAAACACTGAAAATCCGTGAGAAGAATTGATGTGGGGTAGTCACTGGGCGCGAGACAATGGTAAACTGAGGGGTGGAGGGGCGGAGGGGCGACGATCGCCGAACCACCACGCGCTGGGTCGGCCTGTACGCGTATCAACAAACTCGCGTCCCGAGGTAACCCTCGCGTTCCGAGACATATTTTCCGAGGAAATCCTGCTCGTATTCCGAAAAACTCGCATACAGGTACACTCGCATTCCGAGGTACCACTGTACCTCGAATAACGAATTTAATTCGTTCCGTGTTCGTCATGTGAAATGGACGTCATACAAAACAAATGTCCCCATTTAAGCACTGTGATGCACTGTGTTTATTGTGAAATTTCCCCAGTGTGCATGACATCAAATGTTCCCCCAAAAAATCATTTTTCTTTGTAAAATTATAAATTACCTTCCCTGAACATGTCTATGTAAAAATAATTCCCAAATTCCAATTACAGTACTTTGGCTGTGAGGACGTGGACAAGGTGCGCTGTGACGTCATCAGGGGCTAGTCGCCCGTGTGTGAAACTCCCAGACACGGTCGCGCAGGCCATTCAAGCACTGCAGTTTGCCACAAATATATTTTCAAATATTTTTTCTATGTATTTCCAATGCAGTTTTATTTGTTTCTATTATCATATATGATGCATATTTGTGACCTCTACAATATGTATACAGTAGAATGTTCATTATTTTCCATGGAACTGTGATACATGTGTCCACAATAAATGTTTGTCACAATATTGCATGGTAAAAATTCACTAAAATTACAATATGTTCAGTTTCACATACTATTTACACAGTAACACACTGTATTACACACTCAGTACTTTGGATGTGCGTAATAATCAACAAAGTAGTCCATGGTACACAGCACCACTTTGCTCTCGTTGCACCAGCTACAGATAGATTTTCGCTTCCTGTTTCATCGTTCTGTGTGCTTGCAAATAACGCACTCGCGTGCACCCTTGGCTTTAGTACTTGTAGGTGGTACGTAGCCAAGCTTGTAAAGCATAAGGTAGTATTGAAACAATTATAGGAAAAGCTCAAATTGTAAGGTAGTCCTGAAAAGATCACTTTGTAAGGTCCCACACAGGAAGAGATTCAGCTAGCCTCAAAGAGTGTCCATCAGTCAGGAAGAGATTTAGGTATTCTTGAAAATATTTATGGAAAACACCACCATGGAAGCCGCTAACACTGTTCATCTATGCTACTTGTACAGGGATGCCAGATTGGGCTACAAGTAGCGAATTGGGCTACTTTTCAGAGCCCCGCGCTCCCAAATTTTTAATTTCGCTACTTGCGACTTTTTGGGCTACTTTAAAAACAAGTTGGGCTATTAATGTTACGAAACTCAATGATGATTTTTATGCTTTTTATAATGTCATGTGTACAAATCACAGCCACGTCCAACAGCTTGATTGAATAGACCACTTACCGCAGGAGGCCAGGTCAGCGACCAACCCCCTGGGGACGTTGATCCCAGGAACTTCCCAAAGAAAAAGTAACCGCAAGGCAAGATAATCCTCCCCAGGGGCTATAGATTTCCCAACCTTAACTGCCATTAATACTTTATCCTGGGTACTGTCTATGTTAAGTGACCTCCCACTGTTGCCTACTGTAAATATTAGGTTTCTCTTTAGGTGTTTCCAAGAATCAAATGACTGTCGTTAGAGCAGATTAGCATACAGTGAACTTGGCAGCTTCATCTGTGCTTGCATTGTTAGTGTACGTGGCTCTGACCTCCAGGATAGTTCGACACAAGTTACCGCATATAGAAAAGAAGTTACCGCTGTTACTTTTAGAATTTGCTTAAGTGTTAAGATAAAGAAGTGAAAAATGGGGAAGTGGTCTAAATACCAGAAAGCATTTCAGATGTCCTGGCTTAAGGATCCCGTGTTTGAAAAGTGGTTGGCTGAAGTGAAAGAAGATGGAAATAAGGCATATTGTAAAGTTTGTAGAACTGGGATAAGAGTTCATAGAAGTGGTTTAAAGAAACACAGTGAAACATTAAAACACAGACAAAATATATCGGAGGTAAGTCATCAGCAGATGAGCATCAAGTCTGTTCTATCAAAAAAGGAAGATAAACTTACTAAATTTGAATGTCGTCTGTCTGTATGTACTGTCGCTATCTAGAAATCTAACATTATGTTTGTAACTCATCTTGTATGTATGTACTGTTACCTAAATAAACATTTGATTTGATTCGATTTGACTAAACAAAAAATTGGGCTACTCTACTTGCAAATTCGCTACTTTTTGACCGTCAGCTCGCTACTTTTAGCAATTTGGATCTGGCAACCCTGTACTTGTATTAGATGCATCATCACTGAACGCAAAAAATGATTCATCTATGTATCATCTATATCGTTATGTATCATCATCATTGTTTTTTTTTATTTAAGAAGCATGGAGCAGCCTACCTGTAGACCACTGAACGAACCTTTTTAACATTTGTTCTGGTTTCCAAAATTCTTAATTTTTTGTTATTATTTATTTTTTTTTATGTAAGAAACATGGAGCAGCCTACCTGCCGACCACCGAACGAACCTTTTGCTATAAGACAAATGAAAAATAAATATTGAACACATTTGAAGAAAGGAAAATGTCATAATGGTTTGTTCAGTGTATGTAAGGTAGGCTGCTCCATTATTGAGACGTAAATGACATGTACAAAACAAATGGAACACATTTGAAACAAAGAAAGGTTATAATGGAGCAGCCTACCTGCCGAACACCGAACGAACCTTTTTGACATTTGTTGTATATCAGAAATTTTATTTCATTTTTCTACAAAAACGTCAATGCTTTGCAACATCTCAGCAGTCACCCCTTTATATTCCAGCATCATTAGCATCTTTAAACAAGAACAACATAATTTGTGCATCATCGGAGGCGTCTGAGAATGTGCAAGAAGCAGCGCGACCCCACCATGTGGTGTTGACGTTACTCAAACGAGCGTTCGCCATGCAGAACGATTTGACGCCGATTGGACCGTTTGTTACCCAAAATGTTCGCCTTTTGGGGCGATCGTTATGCAAGGTACCACTGTACATCACTATACACACTACTGAATAATATTACTGCAAAATAACTAAGAAAAAATCAGTCAGAGACATTGAAATAATTAGGTAATACTACCTTTGTGGCAAGTCCCGCCTGACAGCTAGGGCGGAGCAGACCTCATCTGGCGTCTGCTCTGTCAACGCAATAGGGGTGGGGAAGTCTGGAAAAAAAGCCAGACTTCCCCACCCCTATTACACTGAAAATATGCCACCTATGATTTTCTTTTTTTTTTTTCCCATGATCAGAGAACACAAATGGACACTTTTGTAAGACGAAGAAATTTTTTTATTTTTTTTTCTGTTGCATCTGTGGGTGTTGAAGGCTAAAAGCCCCTTAGCGGCCTGAGGGTTAAGCCAGATCCAGTAACATAAATTTCTCTCAAATATTGAATTTACATCAAATTATATATTTTTGGGTTATATATTTAGCTTAGTAACATTATTAAGATAATAAAGAGATAAAAAACTTATTTTAGAACTGATTTATTAATTTTAATATTTCGAGGCCGAAGGTCACTGAACTGTGGAGACGAAATCAAACAAAACACACATGGTACTGTGTGTACAAGTATTAGACCTGTCCCCTCACGCTGGAGTTGTTGTTCCAATAACATAAATAATTTCTCAAATAGCAGATGTCTATCATATTACAGTATACTTTCGGTTTTATTTAGTTTAGTTTAGTTTAATTAGGATAATAAAGAGCTATTAAAACACTGGTTTTAGAAATGATTTATTAATCTGAAACTTTCAAAGTAATGGGTCGCTGAACTATGACGACACAAAGGAAAACCAAGTGAGATTTACAGTACAGTAATCTCACTCCTCCAAGGAGTGCTGGACCAACCGGGCTGTGGTGGGTATGTGGGCCTGCGGGCCGCTCCAAGCAACAGCCTGGTGGACCAAACTCTCACAAGACGAGCCTGGCCTCGGGCCGGGCTTGGGGAGTAGAAGAACTCCCAGAACCCCATCAACCAGGTATCATTCCCTTATCTGTCCACCCTCACTCATCTTGTTTCATCACAGAAAATGTCTATGAGGAGATTTTACCACATGTAGCTAGTTAATCACGCTTCAGCCTTTAAATTAATTTACAAAGATACGTGTGCCACAAATCAGTGAACGAAAATCATGGAAACTCAGTCGTTCAATTGTATGGAACACTCTGGCTGGTGTCTGGGTAATATGCTTCACTTGTTGTGTGGTCCACTTGTGTGATCCAACTCGTCTTATGAGAGAATTATTAATTATATTCTGTGATAGAATGAGAAAGTTTTCCACCACTCAGTGAACTCTGTCTCAACATCGTAAGCTTGTGGACCACTTGTGTGGTTTACTTGTGTGGTCCACTTGTGTGGTCCACTTGTGTGGTCCACTTGTGCAGTCTACTTGTGTGGTCCACGTGTGCAGTCTACTTGTGTGGTCCACGTGTGTAGTCCACTTGTGTGGTCCACTTGTGTGGTCCACTTGTGTGGTCCACTTGTGTGGTCCACTTGTGCAGTCTACTTGTGTGGTCCACGTGTGCAGTCTACTTGTGTGGTCCACTTGTGTAGTCCACTTGTGTGATCCAACTTGTCATATGAAGGAATTATTAATTGTAACCTGTGATGGAATGGGAAAGTTTTCCACCACTCTGTGAACTCTGTCCCAACATCGTAAGCTTGTGGACCACTTGTGGTCCACTTGTGTGGTCCACTTGCATGGGCCACTTGTGTGGTCCACTTGCATGGGCCACTTGTGTGGTCCACTTGTGTGGGCCACTTGTGTGGGCCACTTGCATGGGCCACTTGTGTGGTCCACTTGTGTGGGCCACTTGTGTGGGCCACTTGTGTGGGCCACTTGCGTGGGCCACTTGTGTGGTCCACTTGTGTGGTCCACTTGTGTGGTCTACTTGTGTTGGCCACTTGTGTGATCCAACTTGTCATATGAAGGAATTATTAATTGTAACCTGTGATGGAATGGGAAAGTTTTCCACCACTCTGTGAACTCTGTCCCAACATCTTATGCTTGTGGACCACTTGTGGACCACTTGTGCGATCCACTTGAGTGGTCCACTTGTGTCATCTAACTTGTCATATAAGGGAATTATTAATTGTAATCTGAGAGAAAATGGAAAAGTTTTCCACCAGTCTGTGAACTCTGTCCCGACATCATAAGTAAATCCCAACATCCCCGCTTCGGCGAACCGTTGTTCGTTGAACCAGGTGAGTGAATCCAGCTTGAAAAGTGTCCGAACAAGCCAGAAATTTGTTGAATCAGGGTACGTCGAATCGAGGTTGTACTGTACTATAGACACTCGATAATGTATACTATACACACACACATTATATATAAGTATCTACATTTGTGTTCACCATAGAGAACCACTGAGCTGGTATGGTGAATGCAAACAATAACAGGTGGCCACACAGTCAGTAAACAATGCTATCTCCCTCCGTCTCTCAGCATCACTCCTCCCACAGCGCTAATTATTACAACAATCCAGCTATTATCACAACACTGGTTATTTATATCACAGTCAGGGGTCATCTGTAATATTGTCATCGCTAAATAATAACAATTATATATTTATTTTGACATTTTTCGGCGATGCTGTGGTCACAAGCTGAACAGCAATGCTGTTCACTCATGCTGCGTGCGCCAGCCTTGGTTGCTCCAACAATACTGTGCCTCTCACACCTGAGAATATTGCCCACAATTTAAAAAAAAATGGCATCTGTTTACAAGAGCTCTGAGGAACCTAATGTGAACCCCGTGTAGCCGCGGGCCATTTGAATCGGGCCTTCACCCTTGGGCGTATATATACGCCATGCGCACGTTGGGACATGTTACTCAGAGCTTATATATACGCCATGCGCAGTTTAAGGGTTAATGTAGGACTAAGAACAGATGCTTTTCCCTTACAGGGTTATCTTGAGGTTATCTTGAGATGATTTGGGGGCTTTTAGTGTCCCCGCGGCCCGGTCCTCGACCAGGCCTCCACCCCCAGGAAGCAGCCCGTGACAGCTGACTAACACCCAGGTACCTATTTTACTGCTAGGTAACAGGGACATAGGGTGAAAGAAACTCTGCCCATTGTTTCTCGCCGGCGCCCGGGTTATAAACCTATGGAACTGCCTACCTGCCAAAGCCACAAATGCCAAAACTGTTAGGTTTTAATATGTACCTGGAGAGGATCAAGGGAAATAAGGGGATCTTTGACAAGTTGCCGGCTTCCTGTCCTTGAGGCCACTAGGATTAGTGGCCCTCAGGTAAATCAGGTAACTCCAGGGGAACCTATTTACTGCTAGATGAACAGAGGCCTCAAGTGACCTCAATGTGCCCAACCATCTCTGTCCCACCCAAAAATCGAATCCAAGATCATTGACCAAGTTGAGAACATACACCATAGTACTATAGGGGACCCATAAATATTTACACATTTCTTAACAAGTGATCTGTGGATGACAGTATTACTACAAACGAAGCTGTGTACAAAACCTATATAAAACTATGCGAGTAAATATGTCAAATCAAAATGTTAGGCCACTGTTAGGTCACTTGGTAAACATTTTGATGATATAAATGCACTTCTTACAGCACTAGGTACTAAATTATCTTTCATCATTTTAACAGAAACTTGGCTAAGTAATGACTATACCCAACTCTACAATTTAGCTGGTTATAAAGCCATTCATAACTGCAGGCCTAATAAAAAAGGTGGCGGTACAGCAATATATTACTAAGATACCTTCACTTGCAATAGTGTCATTAGTGATAGAGACGACTTTTGTGAATATACCTTTGCCAAGTTCTCCAGTAAATCCCTTAAATCCTCCCTGATAATCGGTGCCATCTATAGATTTCCTAATACCAACATAGCTTTATTCTCTGACAATGTAAGGAATCTTATCATAAATAACAATCTCAACAAAAATCACATCATTCTGGGAGGTGATTTCAATATTGACCTGGGTCTTCAAAACAACCCTAAGTTGACTATTTCCGTAACAGCATGCACTCCTGTATGTTAATCCCCACAATCACCAAGCCCACCCGAGTCACTCAAACATCTGCCACTACCCTGGATCACCTATGGACTAATATAACAGCTCCCCTTACATCTGGGGTAATTTATGACAGAACAACTGACCACTATCCTACTTTCCTCTTAGCAAACATTGACACATCACCACCAGATACCAAAAAACTTTCATTCAGGCTACATAGTGAATCAGCTTTAGGCAATCTCTCTAATGCTCTCCACAATATTAACTGGGAATCTGAATTTAATAATTCACAGGATATAAACTCATCAACTAACCTCTTTCTCTCCAAAACTCTAAGCCTCTACAACACTCACTGTCCCCTCCTTACCAAACAAGTAACTGATAAAAGAAAAAATAACCCGTGGCTCACAAGTGGCATAATTAAATCAATCAACAAAAAACATGAATACGAAAAGAAATTTAGGAGTGGCCTAGTTTCAGTGGAAGTAGTTAAAAGGTACTCATCAGTGCTTACCAGTATCATAAGAAAAGCAAAACTTTCATATTATGAGACTAGAGTCAAAGAAGCAAAAGGCAACATGAAAAGCACATGGAAAACCATCTCTAACATCCTGGGAACTAAACAACACTCCCACAACCAGATAACACTCTCTAAGGATGGCCTTACACTATCATCTGACTTAGAAATGGCGAATGAATTTAATAGCTTCTTTTCATCGATTGGTGCTAACCTTGCAAGTAAAATCCCACAGACTCAGACACATATCAACACATATCTCTCAGGCAGCTATCCAAACTCTCTTCTCCTCTCACCAGTCAGTCCGTCAGATGTTGTGTCCATCATACACTCACTAAAAACCAAAGCTGGGAACATCAGTGAAATCCCATCCATTGTATACAAGAGCGCCTCCCATGCCCTTGCGCCACCTATAGCTCTGCTGTTCAACAAATTCCTTGAGTGTCATACCTTCCCTGATATCCTTAAAAAAGCAAGAGTAACGCCAGTTCATAAAGGAGGTAATCCGTCAGACATAAACAACTATAGACCAATATCGAACCTACCCATACTATCAAAAATATTTGAAAAAATTATCTATAAACAGCTCTACTCCTATCTCGTAAAATTCGACATTCTTAGCCCCTGTCAGTTTGGCTTCCGCTCTCAAAAGAGTACCAACGATGCAATTATTAGTCTCCTTGATATAATTTACTCAGCTCTTGACAAAAATGAGTTTCCAATTGGACTCTTCATTGACCTGAGAAAGGCCTTTGATACTGTTAATCATGACTACCTCTTAAGTAAACTCCATCATTATGGAATCCGAGGCCATGCACTGGACTATATCCAATCCTATCTTAGTGATAGACACCAATGTGTAGCCATCAATAATATAACCTCTCCCATTCTACCAATAACTGTTGGAGTGCCACAGGGCAGCATCTTGGGACCTCTTCTTTTTCTTATATACATTAATGATCTGCCTAATGTCTCTAACATTCTGAAACCTATTTTGTTTGCTGATGATACTACCCTCATCTACTCCCACCCCAACCCACATACACTAAATGGTGTTGTTAATAATGAACTAAAAAAAGTCCACTTATGGATGTCAACCAACAAACTAACACTTAACATAGAAAAGACCTACTACATCCTATTCGGAAGCAAATCTACAAATACAATTCAACTTCAGATTGACAATGTAAACATTAGCAATAAAAATGATGGAAAGTTTCTTGGCATATTCCTAGACAAGAGACTCAACTTCAGTACCCACATACAACACATAACTAAGAAAGTCTCTAAAACAGTTGGTATACTCTCCAAAATCAGATATTATGTTCCTAACTCTGCTCTCATCTCTCTATATTATGCACTAATCTATCCATATCTCAACTATGGTATCTGTGCATGGGGTTCAACCACTGCAAACCACCTCAAGTCCATCATCACCCAGCAAAAATCTGCTATCAGAATAATATCAAATTCTGCTTTCAGACAACACACAGCCCCCTTGTTTAACTCCCTAAACATGCTAAACATAATCTCACTCCACAAATTCTCTTGTGTCAACTACATTTACAAAACCCTGTTCTTAAATGCAAATCCTTGTCTGAAACTCTTCTTGGACAGATGTAATAGGACCCATTATCACCACACCAGAAATAAATATCTCTTTGATATCCCCAGAGTTAAACTTAATCTGTGTAAACACACTATGCAAATAAAGGGACCCAGTTTATGGAACTCACTCCCTACTGAATTGAAAAGCTGTCCAACTTTCACATCATTCAAAATCAATACTAAAAAGTACCTAATTTCATCTTCATAGTTTTTCACTTTTTGCCTTAAAATTGCACTGTATCAATTGCTACCCAATCTCCCAACCTTTATGTTCCCAATTTGAACATCTTTACCATTGTGATCATTCTGTTTTCTTATATGTGCTGCCAATCTGTTGTATGGTGTTTATAAATCTTGTTTATCTGTATCTTTTGCTACCCAGTCTCCCAATCTTTATGTACCCAATCTGAACATCTTTACCATTGTGATCATTGCTGTCTTATATGTGCTGTCAATCTGCTGTATGGTGTCTATTAACCTTGTTTAAATTACTAATCAAGCTGTCAATGTAATCAATCAGAGCTTTAATATAACAATATGCTTTAATATACCTACTTATCTCTCTCATCTCATTTTTCTCTTGTAATGCATCTTTATCATTTATCAATTCTGATTGAAATTACCTACTTCAAATTATCTGCTAGATTAAGGACCTGCCCGAAACGCTGTGCGTACTAGTGGCTTTACAAGAATGTAAATACTGTACTATCCAATGTATTCTCACAAACCCAATGTACCTTCTTGTATATATATAAATAAAATAAAATAAAAATAAAATAAATAGTTGAAGGTGGAGCTTTATCCTATAAACAAACAATTGTGACAAACTGGACCAGTTGAAGTTGGGGCGGAGGAACACCTAGGCATTTTCAGCCCTCTGAAGCCACTGTCAACTTTTAAAAATAACAAATCAATGTGCAGACATTGTCACTCACCTTATTTATCAGTATATAAAGAAGAAACGTCCAAACTTGCCATATATAGATGATAATTGGGCCGGGACAAGACGATAAAATTTTACCAATTGCTACAAATGGCTGAATATTGTGGTCGGTTGTTATCCGGCGTAAGTGCATCACTCTCACGTTTTCTTTTATATTAAAATTCAGACATTAATTTTGAAGTTGTTGTATTGATTTAGGGGCGACGACGATTAATTTTGAAGTTAAGAATAATAAGAATAATAATAATAATAATAACTATAACTATAACAATGATAATAATAATAATAATAATAATAATAATAATAATAATAATGATAATAATAATAATAACTCGCGGCCCTAAACAAGGGGTAAAGCCACATCTCTCGGTGAAGATGATATCACTTATGACATATTGCGTCTACTTCCTTTCTGACAATGGGCGATGGCTTCTACTTTGAGTGGGGAGTCCGTATAAACAATTGGGCCTCTACCCTTCAGACCGAACTATTTGCCTTGATCCTTGCACTGAAATGTGTACAAGTCTCCAAACTTGATACATTAATTGTAAGTGACTCCTTATCATCCTTAAATGCTCTCAACTCTTTAAGACATAACTGTAACATGCTCGTGTCCGAAGCTAGACACAAATACAACAAAATTATTAAGGATGGTAACAGAGTCCATTTCATGTGGTCTCCATCTCATGTTGGCCTCCGAATGCATGATAGAGCTGATAAGTTAGCTAAAGAATCTGCCTTTAAAGGAGCCGTTGAGTTTTTTGTTTTGAGATATATACAAGAGTTGTTACATTCTTGTACAGCCACTAGTACGCGTAGCGTTTCGGGCAGGTCCCTGGAATACGATCCCCTGCCGCGAAGAATCGTTTTTTCATCCAAGTATTCACACACATCTATGGATCATCCAATAAAATCAGCAGACTTCTAGATGTTACTACTGCTCGGCTTAGACTCGGTTACAAGTATCTCTGGGAATTCTCATTATCTGCTGATGTAGACCTGACCAAATGTAAACTGTGTCAACAAAATTATTCGCACACCCTCCGTACTATGTGATGGAGTGCGAAAAGATACGTGAATTTAGAGACAATTCTATAACCAATGTTCCAGCGATGTGTCAATATTTCATTCAAAATGATCTGCTACCAGAAATTTTAGCCAAATATCCCCAGTTTGCTAACTGCAGGTAGTAACTAAGTGATTGTAACCTATCCACCGCTGCCCACTGGATGGGGGGCGGTGTGCAGGACAAACATAAATTTTGGCACTAGCTCTCCACATATGTCAGTTGCTTAATTTAGAACCTGTACTTGAGGTCGATCTTGAACCCATTGTTGATGTGACGACTTATATTGAATTTTGTAACTAGCTCATCAAGATTGTAACTTGCTTAGCTAAATGAATTGTGGGGTTCAGTCCCTGAGCTCATTATGTGCCTCTGTAACCCTTTCCACTACCGCCCACAAGATGGGTATGGGGTGCATAATAAATGAACTAAACTAAACTAACTGTTAAACTCTGTACCGAGCAAACCTAACGTCCACATCATTAGCTATGCTGATGATATAATGATACACACCACTGGGTAAGTTAACATGCAGAAGACTCTTAACTCTGTATTAGACTCATGTCAGGACCTAGGTTTAATTATCTCAGCAGAGAAAACAAAGATACTAAATCGGCGCCCACCCAGGCAGGGAGGAGCTGTTCGCAAGATGCAACTGTCTGATGGCTCCCAGCTTGACTATGTAAATAGATTCAAATACCTTGGCCTTGAGGTGCCACTGTATGGTCCTGTTGTATTCAGACTCTGTCGTCAGTAAAAAGAGAGGCTCCGAGCTCTCAAGGCTGTTGCAGGTTATCACTCAGGCTATGGTGCCAATGTCAGAATTGTCAAAATGATGTACCTTGCATACATCAGATCTTTAGTGGATTATGCTGCACCTCAGCTTGTTTTGATGCCTGAAAGAAAGCTTGGAGGGCTTGAAAAATTGCAGAACGAAGCCTTGAGGATAATCCTTGGATGCCCTCGTACCACAAAGATACTTAATATTCAAAAATTCAAAATTCAAATTTAAATGTTTATTCAGGTAAAGTACATACATACAAGAGTTTATACAAAAATTGATAGATTTATAGATAGAGCTAGTACATACAATGCCTAAAGCCACTATTACGCAAAGCGTTTCGGGCAGGAAAAACATTAAAGACTAAAACTTAATACTATTTGAGATTAAAGTATAAAATGTGTTGAGAACAAATAAAAATAAAAAAGGGGGGAACATGGCAGAGAAAACAGCACAAATACAATTAGGTCGACAAACAGCGTTGTTTCAAAAATAGCAGACATGGGTTGACAATATAAGGGTAAGGTAGGTTACAGGGAATATATTAGGTAGTGCTTAGTTTTTATCTTAAACTGGTTGAGAGAGGTACAGTCTTTAACATGATTGGGAAGGTCATTCCACATTCTGGGTCCCTTGATTTGTAGAGCATTTCTAGTTTGATTAAGTCGTACTCATGGAATATCAAAACGGTATTTGTTTCTGTAGTGGTGCTCATGGGTTCTGTTACAACCTTCAGTGAAGCTTTTGAGGTTATGCTGAATATTAGAAAGGAACTTAATATTCCGAGCGTTGTTGATCGTGTTACTGAAATTAACTGCCAAATTAGTATAAGAATGCTTAGGCTAACTCATCCTAACCCATGCACAGAAGCCCTCCAGAATTTCTTTATTGAAGATCAGCATTGTTCCAAATAATAAATAAATAAATAAATGTTTATTTAGGTAAGGTGCATACATACAAGAGATTTTACAAAGATTGATGGATTTATAGATAGAGCTAGTACATACAATGCCTAAAGCCACTATTACGCAAAGCGTTTCGGGCATGAAAAACTTAAATAATAATAATAATAATTTTTATTTAGGCAAAGGTACATACATAAAGAGATTTTACAAAGTTTGTTGGCTTTATAGATAGAGCTAGTACATACAATGCCTAAAAGACTAAAGCTTAATACTAATTGAGTATAAAGAATAAAATGTGTTGAGAACAAATAAAAATAGAGATAAAAAAGGGGGGAACATGGCTGAAAAAGCAGCACAAATACAATTAGGTCGACAAACAGTGTTGTTTAAAAAAAAAATTATTCGTACACCCTCCGTCACTATGTGATGGAGTGCGAAAAGATACGTGAATTTAGAGACAATTCTATAACCAATGTTCCAGCGATGTGTCAATATTTCATTCAAAATGATCTGCTACCAGAAATTTTAGCCAAATATCCCCAGTTTGCTAACTGTAGGTAGTAACTAAGTGATTGTAACCTATCCACCGCTGCCCACTGGATGGGGGCGATGTGCAGGACAAACATAAATTTTTGATATACTTAGAATGTGTCCCTGGAAATTCAGCTTGTGGTCAATGAGAACGCCAAGGAATTTGCCATCTAATTTGTTACAAATTTGGGTACTGTTTATTTTGAGATTTATTTGATTAGAGGATTTATTGCCAAACAGAATAAAGAAAGTTTCGTCAATGTTAAGGGTGAGTTTGTTGGCAGTTCGCCAAAGATAGACTTTATTTAGCTCAGTATTTACTGTGGCATTTAGAGCAAGGGGGTCAGGACTGGAGTAAATGAAGGTTGTGTCGTCAGCAAATAGATTTGGTTTGAGGTGTTGGGAGGCATTTGGAAGGTCATTAATGTAGGTGAGAAAGAGGAGAGGGCCAAGTATGCTGCCCTGAGGAACACCAAAGTTGATGAGTAGGGTGGAAGAAATTGAATTATTCACAGAAACATACAGTCAGTAAAGTAAGATTTGAGGTATTGCAGGGAGTGTCCTCTGACTCCATAATAATGTAATTTAAGAAGAAGGTTTTGGTGGTTGACAGTGTCAAAAGCCTTACGCAGGTCCGCAAATAACCCAACAGGGAACTCATTTTTATCAAGAGCTGCATGAATCAAGTTAATCATACTAATAAGTGCATCGTTAGTGTTTTTTTTTGGTCTGAAGCCATATTGGCAAGAGCTAAGTATATTGTGTTTGGCTAGATAGGAGTAAAGCTACTTGTAGATTAGTTTTTCAAATATTTTTGACAAGTTAGGCAGGATTGATATAAGTCTGTAGTTGTTAACATCTGTGAGATCACCACATTTGTGGACAGGGGTTACTCTCGCTTTTTTTTAGAATATCTGCAAAGGTTTGGAGTTCAAGTGACTTGTTGAAGAGCAATGCAATAGCAGGGGCTAAAGATCTGGATTTTTTTTCGTAAATTAAAGTTGGTATCTTCTCAAGGGCACTAGACTTGGTTTTAAGGGAAAGGATTATCTCATTGACGTCAGTGGAATTATAGTAGGCTTTAGGTATAGAGACTGTGGATAGTTACCTGTAAGATAGTCCTTAACATCAGTACTGGAAGATGGAATATCATTTGCAAGGGATGACCCAATGGAAGAGAAGAACCTATTGAACTCAATAGCAGAATCAGAGGCTGAAAGCTGACCATCGTTATTGGACAGGAGTGTTGGTTTGTTATTTAAACTCTTCTGGATCAAATGGATAACTAAAACTGGAACTCAACTCAGAATGTACCAGGTTCATAATTTGTACCAAGAGAAACAACAACGGCACTTTCCTGCACCGTGGGAGATTACACCCTTTCCAGTTTTAATCCCTCCCTCTCCACCCAAGAAGCTAATTAGAGATCAGCCCAAGCTTCGTCTTGAGGCAAAGCTCAACGCCTTAAGCCGTATTGATGCTCTGTCCACAGAGCATTCTCTCTCTCTCAAATCATATACAATGATGGTTCCCTACACCGCCCCACGGTTGCAGTTGTAAGTGCAGTTGTCCTGACAATGGGTGATGGCTTATACTTTGAGTGGGGAGTTCGTATAAACAACTGGGCCTCTACCCTTCGGACCGAACTATTTGCCTTGCTCCTTGCACTGATTCCAAGGGGTTCCAAGGGGTTGTCATAGCCAGGGGGTGGTAATGGGGGACGATCAAGCTCCCATGACCTATACAATGCTCCTATACGGCATGCGTCTCCAATAGCCTCTGACAACCAAGTAAAACTCCTGGCCTGCACGGGCGGCTTAGTCTTTAAGTCCGGCGGAACTGCTTTTACCGACAGGAGAAGGGGCGAGGGCGTGCCTCTGGCGCCTTAAAACCAGCTGCTCCGGGTAGATGGGACTCGATAGCCTGAGAAGGCAGCCCATCTAGGGGAAGGTAAACCCTGATTTTAAACCTTCGCTGCCTTGCGGCCATACCCCTTTTTTTGGGAAAGGCTTCAGGAGTCAACCTCGAGTAAAAATCTGGAGTTGGAGCCCCTAAGGCAGTTCGTTGTTGACGTCGACCTCGTTCTGGCAGCTCTTGCGACGTTGCTGGAACCATGTGTATTGGCATTTGCCTTTCTATTGGATAATTTCAGCAACGTGGAGAGGGGGGGACCTGCTGCATGGGTAACAGCTTCTCCTCCATATCTACCTACCCAGGCTTTGCGCCCTGTCAGGGCGCAACTCCATAGTCTTCCGAGACTGAAGGATGCCTACTACTACTACTACTATTACTACTACTACTACTACTACTACCTTGCACTGAAATGTGTACAAGTCTCCAAACTTGATACATTAATTGTAAGTGACTCCTTATCATCCTTAAATGATCTCAACTCTTTAAGACATAACTGTAACATGCTCGTGTCCGAAGCTACCTTACCTTGAGGTTACCTTGAGGTGCTTCCGGGGCTTAGCGTCCCCGCGGCCCGGTCGTCGACCAGGCCTCCTGGTTGCCGGACTGATCAACCAGGCTGTTGGACGCGGCTGCTCGCAGCCTGACGTATGAGTCACAGCCTGGTTGATCAGGTATCCTTTGGAGGTGCTTATCCAGTTCTCTCTTGAACACTGTGAGGGGTCGGCCAGTTATGCCCCTTATGTGTAGTGGAAGCGTGTTGAACAGTCTCGGACCTCTGATGTTGATAGAGTTCTCTCTCAGAGTACCAGTTGCACCTCTGTTTTTCAACGGGGGTATTCTGCACATCCTGCCATGTCTTCTGGTCTCATGTGATGTTATTTCTGTGTGCAGGTTTGGGACCAGCCCCTCTAATATTTTCCACGTGTAAATTATTATGTACCTCTCCCGCCTGCGCTCAAGGGAGTACAGTTTTAGGCTCTTTAGTCGGTCCCAATAGTTTAGATGTTTTACTAAGTGGATTCTAGCAGTAAAGGATCTCTGCACGCTCTCCAGGTCAGCAATTTCTCCAGCTTTGAAAGGTGCTGTCATTGTGCAGCAGTACTCTACTCTAGAGAGCACAAGCGTTTTGAAAAGTATCATCATCGGTATAGCATCTCTAGTGTGAAAAGTTCTTGTTATCCAACCTGTCATTTTTCTTGCAGTTGTGACGGCTACTTTATTGTGTTCTTTAAAGGTAAGGTCTTCCGACATGAGTACACCCAGATCCTTTACATTGCCTTTTCGTTCTATGTTATGATTTGCCTGAGTTTTGTACGTGGTTTCCGTTTTTATATTTTCATTTTTTCCATAGCGCATGAGCTGGAACTTATCTTCGTTAAACACCATATTATTTTCTGTAGCCCATAGAAAGACCTGATCTACATCTGACTGGAGGTTCGCCGTGTCCTCTATGTTGCCTACTCTCATGAAGATCCTAGTGTCATCTGCAAAGGATGATACAGTGCTATAGGTTGTGTTCTTGTCTATGTCCGAAATGAGGATGAGAAAAAGTACTGGAGCAAGCACAGTACCCTGGGGGACTGAGCTCTTCACGGTTGATGGGCTGGATTTTATTTTGTTGACTATTACACATTGGGTTCTGTTGGTCAGGAAATTGTAGATCCATCAGCTAGACACAAATACAACAAAATTATTAAGGATGGTAACAGAGTCCATTTCATGTGGTCTCCATCTCATGTTGGCCTCCGAATGCTTGATAGAGCTGATAAGTTAGCCAAAGAATCTGCCTTTAAAGGGGCCGTTGAGTGTAACCTTGGATTGTCAGTGAGCAATCTGAGAGCAGCAGTACACCGAGAACTTCAACAAGATCTTGTAGATCTGAGGCAAAGTGAAATTGACACCAGTAATTCCATCTATCATCATACTATCATGCAAGAGGAGCCACACTTGTGTTAGGGGACACATGTGGAAACTGAGTGCCTAAATGAGCCACAGAGATATTAAAAAGAACTTTTTTATTGTCAGAGTGGTTGACAAATGGAATGCATTAGGAAGTGATGTGGTGGAGGCTGACTCCATACACAGTTTCAAGTGTAGATATGATAGAGCCCAATAGGCTCAGGAATCTGTACACCTGTTGAGAGGCGGGACCAAAGAGCCAGAGCTCAACCCCCGCAAACACAACTA
Organism: Procambarus clarkii; assembly: GCF_040958095.1. Classification (NCBI taxonomy): domain Eukaryota; kingdom Metazoa; phylum Arthropoda; class Malacostraca; order Decapoda; family Cambaridae; genus Procambarus; species Procambarus clarkii. Next base: position 28,171,393 of record NC_091156.1, on the reverse strand, counting down.
GGTGAGTACTAGGTGAGTACACATCTATGGTTCATCCATTAAAATCAGCAGACTTCTAGATAATTATTTTTTATTTTATTTATTATTATTTTATTATTATTATTATTATTTATTATTATTATTTATTTATAATTATTTTATTTTTTATGATATTTATTTATTTTTATTTATAATAATAATAATAATAATAATAATAATAATAATAATAATAATAATTATTTTTTTTTATTTAGGTAAGGTACATACATAAAGAGATTTTGCAAAGTTTGTTGGGTTAATAGATAGAGCTAGTACATACAATGCCTAAAGCCACTATTACGCAAAGCGTTTCGGGCAGGAAAAACATTAATGACTAAAGCTTAAAACTAATGGGTAAAAAGAATAAAATGTGTTGAGAACAAATAAAAATAGAGGTAAAAGAGGGGGGAACATGGTTGAAAAAGCAGCACAAATACAATTACAAATTATTACAGAAAATTACATTCAAACAGCGTTGTTTTGAAAAAAAAAAACATACATGGGTTGACAACAGCGGGGTAAGGTAGGTTACAGGGAATTTATTAGGTAGTGCTTCGTTTTTATCTTAAACTGGTTGAGAGAGGTACTGTCTTTAACATGGTTGGGAAGATCATTCCACATTCTGGGTCCCTTGATTTGAAGAGCATTTCTAGTATGATTAAGTCGTACTCTAGGAATATCAAAACTGTATATGGTGTGGACACCACACCATTTCTGGTGTGGTGCTCATGGGTTCTGTTACAACCTTCAATGAATCTTTTGAGGTCAGGATTGGCATTACAGTTCAGCGTTTTATATATGTGCTTGGTAGGCATTGCTATGGTAAGCATTGCTTACCATATATATATGGTAAGCATAGTATGGTAAGGTAGGCATGTATATGGTAAGCATTGCTTACCATATATATATGGTAAGCAATGCTTACCAGTATCATAAGAAAGGCAAAACTTGCATATTATGTGAATAGATTCAATGAAGCAAAAGGCAACATGAAAAGCACTTGGAAAACTATCTCTAGTATCCTAGGAACTAAACAACACTCACATAACCAAATAAAACTCTACAAGGGGATATACCGTCAACTGATTTAGAAATGGCAAATGAATTTAATAGTTTCTTTTCATCGGTTGGTGCTAATCTTGCCAGTAAAATCCCACAGACTCAGACACATATTAACACATATCTCTCAGGCAGCTATCCAAACTCTCTTCTCCTTTCACCAATCAGCCCGGCAGATGTTGTGTCCATCATACATTCTCTAAAAACCAAGGCAGGGAACACCAGTGAAATTCCGTCCATTGTGTACAAGAGAGCCTCCCATGCCCTTGCCCCACCCATAGCACTACTGTTCAACAAATCTATAGAGTATCACACCTTCCCTGATATCCTAAAAAAAGCAAGAGTAACGCCAGTCCATAAAGGAGGCAATCCAGCGGACATAAACAATTATAGACCAATATCAAATCTACCCATTCTATCAAAAAGTTTGCAGTCTCCGTGGTGTACTGGTAAGACACTTACCAGTGTCTGGCGTTCCGCGAGCGCTATGTCATGGGTTCGTATCCTGGCCGGGGAGGATTTACTGGGCGCAATTCCTTAACTGTAGCCTCTGTTTAACGCAACAGTAAAATGTGTACTTGGATGAAAAAACGATTCTTCGCGGCAGGGGATCGTATTCCAGGGACCGTAGGATTAAGGACTTGCCCGAAACGCTACGCGTACTAGTGGCTGTACAAGAATGTAACAACTCTTGTATATATCTCTCAAAAAAAAAAAAAAAAAAAAAAAAAAAAAACATTTGAAAAAATTATTTACAAACAGCTCTATTCCTACCTCGTAAAATTCGACATACTCAGCCCCTGCCAGTTTGGCTTCCGGTCCCAAAAGAGCACCAACGATGCAATCATTAGTCTCCTTGACATTATTTACTCAGCCCTTGACAAAAATGAGTTTCCGATTGGACTCTTCATTGACCTAAGAAAAGCCTTTGATACTGTTAATCACAACTACTTCTTACTTAAACTCCAGCATTATGGAATCCGAGGCCTTGCCCTTGACTACATCCGATCCTATCTTAGTGACAGACACCAATATGTAACCATCAATGATACAACTTCTTCCACTCTACCAATTACCGTTGGAGTGCCACAGGGCAGCATCTTAGGACCTCTTCTATTTCTTATATATATAAACGATCTGCCTAATGTCTCTATAATATTCTCAAACCTATATTGTTTGCTGACGATACTACCCTTATCTATTCAAACCTCAACCCACATACACTAAATAATATTGTGAATAATGAATTAAAAAAAGTCCACTTATGGATGTCAACGAACAAACTAACATTAAACATCGAAAAGACTTACTACATCTTATTTGGAAGCAAATCATCAAATGCAATTCAGCTACAGATAGACAACATTAACATCAGTAATAAAAATGATGGCAAGTTTCTTGGCCTATTCCTAGACAAGAGACTCAACTTCAGCACCCACATTCAACACATAACTAAGAAAGTCTCTAAGACAGTTGGTATACTCTCCAAAATCAGATATTATGTTCCTAACTCTGCTCTCCTCTTACTATATTATGCACTAATCTACCCCTATCTTAATTATGGTATCTGTGCATGGGGGTCTACCACTGCAAACCACCTTAAGCCCATCATCACACAGCAAAAATCTGCTATCAGAATAATAACTAACTCTGCTTTCAGACAACACTCAGCTCCCTTGTTTAAATCCCTAAACTTGCTAAATATTAACTCCCTCCACACATTCTCTTGTGTCAACTACATTTACAAAACCCTGTTCTTAAATGCAAACCATGCTCTGAAACTCTCCCTGGACAGATGTAATAGGACCCATTATCACCACACCAGAAATAAATATCTCTTTGATATCCCCAGGGTCAAACTTAATCTGTGTAAACACTCTATGCAAATTAAGGGACCTAGTCTATGGAACTCACTCCCTAGTGAATTGAAAAACTGTAAAACTTTTGCCTTATTTAAAAGCAAAACCAAAAAGTACCTAACTTCATCTTCTTAGTTTCCTACACTGAGCTTTAAATTTGCTCTGTACCTAGTGTTACCCAATCTTCTAATTTTTATGTAATATCAAACAACCTTATCATTGTGTTCATTGCTGTCTTCTTTTATGTGCTAGCCATATGCTGTATTGTGACTACCAATTTTTTTCAACTACCATTCAAGCTGTCATTGCAATCAATCTTATATTGTTTCTGCTGTATTGTGCCTACCAATTTGTTGTCAACTACCATTTTAAGCTGTCATTGCAATCAATCTTAGCTACCTATGTGCTTTAATATACTGTACCTACAATTTTCTCTCATCTTTTTTTTTTCATTTCATGTAATCTGTTATCATTTTTTGTCTATAAATTTTGCAAGTATTTACCTCCTTAAAATTTTCTTAGATTAAGGACCTGCCCGAAACGCTGCGCGTGCTAGTGGCTTTACAAGACTGTAATTACCATATTTGTATCCTCACATTCCTTATGTACATTCTTGTATGTGCATAAATAAATAAATAAATAAATAAATAAATAAATGTATAATACACATGAGAGAATGTGCAATGACTTAATATCTAACATATTCAGAGATTTGAGTAGGGGTACCGAGTTATGTCTGGGGCTAGAGTTGGATATTGTCCTAATAGCAACTTTGTGTTGAGTAATTAGAGGACGTAAATGATTTTGGGTAGTAGAACCCCAAGCACAAATACCATAGTTGAGATATGGATAGATGATCGAGGGAGTAATAGAGAGTCACCAGGGCAGATGAGTCACCAGATGTTACTACTGCTCGGCTTAGACTCGGTTACAAGTATTTCTGGGAATTCTCATTATCTGCCGATGTAGACCTGACCAAATGTAAACTGTGTCAACAAAATTATTCGCACACCCTCCGTCACTATGTGATGGAGTGCGAAAAGGTACGTGAATTTAGAGACAATTGGCTTTAGGCATTGTATGTACTAGCTCTATCTATAAAGCCAACAAACTTTGTAAAATCTCTTTATGTATGTACCTTTACCTAAATAAAAATTATTATTATTATTATTATTATTATTATAACCAATGTTCCAACGATATGTAAATATTTCATTCAAAATGATCTGCTACCAGAAATTTTAGCCAAATATCACCAGTTTGCTAACTGTAGGTAGTAACTAATTAATTTATTAAGTGACTGTAACCTATCCATCGCTCAACCCGTTCTCACACAAGACAGCACATATATGACTTAATGCTTAAAGTCAATATGTTGAATATGAATTAGTAAATATGTGATATATTCCCAGTTACTTTTTTTACCAAGGCCCAAACTCTTCCTCACGTACCAATTTACGTCTCACAGTACCCGTCCGTCAACATAGATAGCAGAAAATTCGTGATTGGTTCAATTATAAGGACAATTGTAGTTTTCAGGTCCCACATGGGTTATGAAATTTACCTACTATTGTCCATGCTCTTAGAATATTACAGATCAGCTACTTCCTATTGAAGGCTCGTAGTTTTGTCTTGAGAAATATTAGTTGTTCTTAGTAAATTATAATAAGCACTAAAAATTATTACATAGAATAACAGTCCTTCATCAATCAATATTATATACCATAGTTTGTGCTTTACAAATCTTTAAAGGATGTTTTGTAGGAACGCTAACAAAAAACGTTGTTACATTTGAATGTCTATAGGGTAAACTACTGCAAACAGGACGGTATTGTGTCTACTATACCAACTATAGCTAGGATGGGTATATTGTCACCTACCGCCTGTTAGGTGGGAAAGGGGTTCAATACCACCCACAGGATGGGTATGAGGGTCACATCCACCCACAGGATGAGTATGGGGATCACATCCACCCACAGGAAGGGTATGGGATCCAATACCACCCACAGGATGAGTATGGCGTCCACTACAACCCACAGGATGGGTATGGGGCTCCAACCACCCATAGAATGGGTATGAGGCTCCAACCACCCATAGAATGAGTATGGGGCTCCAACCACCCATAAAATGGGTATAGGGTCCAATAACACCCACTGGATATGTATTGCGTCCATTGCCGCGCGTCGAGCTCGAAAACCGCAGCATTCATCTCAGAACCATGCCTATTTCACACAGATTCCTTAATAAACGTAAGAGTTTTATATGTCACAAGAAAGATAGAAATATGAGCTTCATTCTAAATACCTTACCATGGGCATATTTAAATTTAAAGCGAAGATACGTGTACTTTTATAATAGCCGAGCTCCGACCCCAGACAGATCGATCGACCGAGCAACTCTCTCGCAGAACAATGTTTATTTCACGTGAATTCGTTAATAAACATATGTGTTTTATATGTCTCAAGAAAGGCAGACATATAAGCTTCACTTTAAACACTTTACCATAGACATATTTAAAGTTCTAATGAAGATACATGTATTTTAAAAATTACGGAGCTCCCACCTCGTACAGACTGAACGACAGAGCAACTCGCTGTTAGATCAATGTTTATTTCACGTAAATTCGTTAATAAACACAAATGTTTTATATGTCTTAAGCAAGATAGAAATAAGAGCTTCATTTTAAATACATTACAATAGACATATTTATAGCTCAAGTGAAGATACATATGTTTTTATAGTAGCGCTCAGTAGCTTGTCGGGCATGGAGTGCAGACGCCTACGCATTTGCCGATATATTGTATAATTAACAAAGATACGCTAATAAAGCCTATAATCTTATATGCCTCCAGAAAGACCGAGATATGAACATTATTATGATTGCACCAAATGAAATATATCATGTTCGAGAACAAAGATATATCAATTTTAAATTAAGTTTCGACTCTCTCTCGGGTGAGACAGATGGGGCGACTCTCGCCCCATCTATTGGAGATTCTGTGCACTAAAGACCCAAAGCTACTCAAACCCTCCTAGCATTATTTAAGTAATGACGTAATATGGTATATTTACTCACTATAATGTGGGTGCTGAATGCAGAACATGAAAAAACATATATTTACTCCAAACTAATATAATTTCAATATGAAATAAGTAAATAAGTAGCATCAAAGGAAGTCGACGGTCCAAGCGTCAATGTTGTGGAACGACTTATCCAAGATATATCGTTGTTTGGAAAGTGTTTGTTGGCATATCCAGTTGTCGCACTTCTCTGCACAAATTATCACAAATTTAAATTATAATGTTAACAAGTAGAATACATATTTTTAATAAAATCTAACATAACTAGCCAGAAAACATTTAACATTTATTAAAAAAATATATGTTTGGAAGTTAAATCAACTTCATAGGACAATATATGCCCGAAACGCTTTGCGTAATAGTGGCTTTAGGCATTGTATGTACTAGCTCTACCTATAAGTCAACCAATCCTTGTAAAAATTTATTGTATGTATGTACCTTACCTAAATAAAATTGTATTGTATAAAATTGTATTGTATTGTATTGTATAGTTTTGTTATATATACTCGTTATTCGTTGACATGCGTTCGCTACTTAAACTACCATGTACTGTACTTATGTAAAATCTCCCATGTCTCTTCGCTCATCTCACCGAACCCTACAGGCTCTGTGATATATTGTTTAATTAATTGAGATTCACAAATAAAGCTAATAATTGTATATGTTATCAAAAAGGCAGAGCTTATTTTAGTTCATTTATTATGCACCCCATACCCATCCTATGAGCGATAGTGGAGTGTTACAGAGGCACATAATGGGCTCAGGGACTGAGCCCCACAATTCATATAGCCAAGCAAGTTATAATCTTGATAAGCTAGTTACAAAAGTCAATGCACATTGTCACATCAACAATGGGCTCGAGTCCGACCACAAGTACAGTTTATAATTTAAGCAACTGACATATATGGAGGGCTAGTGTCACAATTGATATGTTTATCCTACACATAACCCCCTCTCCCCCATCCAATGGGCAGCGGTGGATAGGTTACAATCAAGTCGTTTTTTGCGTTTTATTCAGAGATTAGATCTTATTGAGTGAGGAAAGATATTCATATTTTAAAGAAGGCTTCTTGGCTGATGCTCTCCATTGATGGAAAATATACAACCTTTTGAAAATCAATGTTAGTTTGATCTAGATATTGTAATTAACGAAAGTATTTATGTCATCTGAAAGGTAGAAATATAGGCTACATTTAAAATCCTTTGTCATAAATATAACTGAAGTGAAAACGAAGATATATGCGTTTTGATAGTTACTTGATGGCTAGCTCTGAGAGTGTGAAGCCCTGCACACCAGCCAATAAATTGTATAATTAGTTTCCATATATTTTAATTAATCTTAAAAATCTATGTCAGAAGAAAGGAAGATGTAGCCGTTAATGTGACAACATTTAAAAAAATATATATCTCTTAAGTTAAATAAATAATACCACCTTATCGCCGGTGTCTGGACACATGAAAACTACCTAGGTATCAGTATCCAGCCAGGCGGGGATCACAGGCTGCACAATACTGATAAATTATGTAATGCACTACTTGTGGTCAATCTCGAACCCATTTATGATGTGACGACTTATAGTGAATTTTGTAACAAGCTCACCAAGATTGTAACTTGCTTAGCTAAATGAATTGTGGGGTTCGGTCCATTCATTTTCTTTCTTTATTATGCAGCCCATAATACACATCCCGTGGGCGGTGGTGTAAAGGATTACAGAGGCACATAATCGGTTCAGGAACTGAACCCTCTAGTTCGTTTAGCTAAGCAAATAACAATCTTTTGACGCTAGTTAGAAAATTATTAATGTACACATACTTATGCATACATGTACATATTCATACGTATACATATATACATACACATACATATTTAATCACCCCCACAAATACACACATCAGTAATCTTTTGTGTCACAAGTAATTCAACAAGAGGCTCACAACAGTCACTATACAAGGCACTTTACATTTATGAAGAGTCGCACAGTTACTAGTCTTGCTCCACACCCACCCAACTGGGCGGCAGCTTTACAGTCATGTGCTCCACACCCACCCAACTGGGCGCAGCTTTACAGTCATGTGCTCCACACCCACCCAACTGGGCGGCAGCTTTACAGTCATGTGCTCCACACCCACCCAACTGGGCGGCAGCTTTACAGTCATGTGCTCCATACCCACCCAACTGGGCGGCAGCTTTACAGTCATGTGCATGCATTACCTACAGTAAGCAAATTTTGGATACTTCGCTAAGATTTCGGGCAGCACATCATTATGAATGACGTACTTACACATTTCATGGACACTATTGATGTTGTTATCTTTAAATTCCGCGATTTTTCACATTCCATTATATAATGACGCAAAGTATGCAAATAGTTCTGCTGACAGAGTTTACATTTAGTCAAATCTACATCATCAGATGTTACAAACTTCCAGAGGTACTTGTAGCCGAGCCTAAACCTAGCAGTGGTAACATCTAGAAGTCTGCTAACATTATTGGATGACCCATAGACGTTGAGCTTTGCCTTAAGACGAAGCTTGGGCTGATCTCTAATTTCTTAAGCCATATTGATGCTCTGTCCACAGAGCATTCTCTCTCTCAAATTATATACACTGATGGTTCCCTACACCGCACCACGGGTGCAGCTGGAAGTGCAGTTGTCCTGACAATGGGCGATGGCCTATACTTTGAGTGGGGAGTCCGTATAAACAACTGGGCCTCTACCCTTCAGACTGAACTATTTGCCTTGATCCTTGCACTGAAATGTGTACAAGTCTCAAAACTTGATACATTAATTGTAAGTGACTCCTTATCATCCTTAAATGCTCTCAACTCTTTAAGACATAACTGTAACATGCTCGTATCATGCTAGACACAAATACAACAAAATTATTAAGGATGGTAACAGAGTCCATTTCATGTGGTCTCCATCTCATGTTGGCCTCCGAATGCATGATAGAGCTGATAAGTTAGCCAAAGAATCTGCCTTTAAAGGAGCCGTTGAGTGTAACCTTGGATTGTCAATGAGCAATCTGAGAGCAGCAGTACACCGAGAACTTCAACAAGATCTTGTAGATCTGAGGCAAAGTGAAATTGACACCAGTAATTCCATCTATCATCATACTATCATGCAAGAGGAGCCACACATCTATGGATCATCCAATAAAATCAGCAGACTTCTAGATGTTACTACTGCTCGGCTTAGACTCGGTTACAAGTATCTCTGGGAATTCTCATTATCTGCTGATGTAGACCTGACCAAATGTAAACTGTGTCAACAAAATTATTCGCACACCCTCCGTCACTATATGATGGAGTGCGAAAAGATACGTGAATTTAGAGACAATTCTATAACCAATGTTCCAGCGATGTGTCAATATTTCATTCAAAATGATCTGCTACCAGAAATTTTAGCCAAATATCCCCAGTTTGCTAACTGTAGGTAGTAACTAAGTGATTGTAACCTATCCACCGCTTCCCACTGGATGGGGGGCGGTGTACAGGACAAACATATAAATTTTGACACTAGCTCTCCACATATGTCAGTTGCTTAATTTAGAACCTGTACTTGAGGTCGATCTCGAACCCATTGTTGATGTGATGACTTATATTGAATTTTGTAACTAGCTCATCAAGATTGTAACTTGCTTAGCTAAATGAATTGTGGGGTTCAGTCCCTGAGCCCATTATGTGCCTCTGTAACCCTTTCCACTACCGCCCACAAGATGGGTATGGGGTGCATAATAAATGAACTAAACTAACTAACCCATAGACGAGAGATTCATCAAAGTTTATACAATATTGTGAAATTGAGAGTCAGTGTATTAACATAAATTGGTAAATCATAAATATTGTAAGTTAAGAATCTGATGCATGTGTGTGTGTTGGGGAGGGGGAGGGGGTTATACCCTTGGTAAGCGAGAGTGGAAAGTAACCTTAGACGTACTGCGGTCAATGTGGGGGGGAGGGAGGGTGGGAGAGTCAAATTCACCCTCCAACATCTGGGCATAGTACCACCAGCCTCCACAACACTCCATCAGCCTCCAGCTGATGCTTGTAGATGCTTCATCTAACCTCACCTATGTCACACATTAACCTACAGTTCCTGTGATATTTAAACTCCTCATCACAGTGGCGTCTCACCAATATAAATTGTATTGGATTTTGTCCCGAAATAGCTATATGCTGACTGGACGTGTATGTATGTATGTATGTATGTATGTATGTATGTATGTATGTATGTATGTATGTATGTATGTATGTATGTATGTATGTATGTATGTATGTATGTATGTATGTATGTATGTATGTATGTATGTATGTTTGTATGTATGTATGTATGTATGTATGTACGTATTTATGTATGTATGTACGTATTTATGTATGTATGTATGTATGTATGTATGTATGTATGTATGTATGTATGTATGTATGTATGTATGTATGTATGTATGTATGTATGTATGTATGTATGTGTGTATGTATGTATTCCCAATCACGTTAAAGACTCCCCCTCTATCATCCAATTAAAGAGAAAAACAACTATGTACTAAATAATCAACTCCTTGTAACTTTAATTACACTGACCTTCCTATCTGTATTCAGACTGAGCCTACCATCATTATAGGTGATTATAACGCTAGACATAGGAATATGGGTAATTCGCAGTTCAATAATCGTAACGGCAACCAACTGGTGTCACTATTAGGTAGTCACGTGATGCACAGATTGTGGGTGACCTTGAACCGACGAATATCTACGGAGGTATTCCTGATCTATGTCTGGGTGTCAACGTCTCCCACACCGTGTGCGCCTCGTCAATAGTGCCAGATATGGCGTCTGGTCATCTGCCCATATTAGCCACTGTAAGCATTGGCAGCTCTATCCTCCCCGGTGGAGTGTTCAAGCGGAAGAGGCTGGCTGTGCCCATCGATCAACGAGACAATCTTGTTGCTCATGTGTCAGATTGGTACAGTTCATCTGAGCCTTCATCAGTTGAAGATTTTAACAATGAGCTCACAGATACTATCAAGCAGTTTACAGAATCACTTGATCCATCGTCCAGGCCACGTAACCCAAATTACACTGGTCATAGCACTTATGCTTATTATAATGATTCTAAATTGCATACACTAAAACGCACTGCCAGAATAATTGGACTAGCTTATAGAAGGACCCGCACTGCTGAAATGCTTCGGCTCTTTCAAGCGGCTCTGGCTAAGGCCAGGGAACGTATGGTGGAGCTGAGGTAGACAGACTGGGAAACTTTTGTCTGTGGTCTCACTCTCACACGCCACTAAGTCGGGCATGGAAGGATATCAACAAGATCAAAGGAAAAAATGCTGCAGAGATCTCGCACCCTAATCCTCTGCACAGAGCAAATGAGCTTGTTGGTGCTTGGGCCACGACTTCCAGCTTTGACAGTCTTCCTCTATCCTCACAAAATGAATTAAATGATAGATATACTTATAGGGCAAGGCTCCTTGACTTCATGCGTCATCAAGAGGATGACTAAAACATGCTTTTTACTGAATACAAACTAGATTCTGCTCTACATAAAGGCAAAGCTACATCACCCGGGGAGGATGGAGTTACTGACGGCATACTGCATATGCTTCTGTTAATTCCAGGGAATACCTTTCTTCAATTGTATAATATGAGCTATGTAACTGGGGAGCTTCCTAAGTCATGGACCAACAGTGTTATTATTCCCATTCCTAAACCTCACCAGCCGAGTGCTTTTCGCCCAATCTCCCTCACTAGTTGTCTCTATAAGTGTCTTGAGAGGATGTTCTCAACCGTCTCCTTTACAAAATTAATAATATGTTGTCTCCCCAGATATATGGCTTTACGCATGGAAAAAGTGTACATCACTGTATTACCACATTCCACACCCTGCATACTGATAGGTCATATACCACTTTCCTAGATCTTAAGTCAGCCTTTGACATTGCTAACCCACACGTCATTCTGAGAGAACTTGCTAAAATGAATGTAGGAGGATGGCTTCTACGGTGGATAAGAGGCTATCTATCCAACAGGAAGTCATCTGTACTGTTCCAAGGGCATAGGCGTGTAACGAGAGATTTTGAACTTGGCACTCCACAGGGAGGTGTCCTCAGTCGTACTCTGTTCAATGTGTTAATCAATGCACTTTTAAACTTAGTAACTAGAAGGTCCAGCGAACACATCATTAGCTATGTGGATGATATACTGATCCACACCAATGGGTATACCAACACCCAAAATGTTCTGAACTCTGTATTGTACACATGTCAGGAACTATGATTAGTCATCTCAGTAGAGAAAACAAAGATCTTGAACCGACACCCACCCAGACGAGGTGGGGCCGTTCGCAAAATGCAGTTGGATGATGGCTCTCTGCTCGACTATGTTAGCAGATACAAATACCTTGGTCTTGAGGTTCTACTGTACCGCAATGTTTTAGCCAGACTGGGTCGCCAATGTAGAGAGAGGCTCCGTGCTCTCAAGGCTGTGGCAGGCTGTGGCAGGCAAACACAACTGTACCGTACAGTGTTATATATTTATTTCAGTTTGAACAATTTTTAACATTAAAGGATAAATCCTTTAATTGGTTGAAATTGGTTTTAACATTCGAAATCTAATTTGTTGATGTTAAATAATATAAGGTTCAAATTTATTAAGATACATACTTTAAAAACTATTTCTATTTGATACCAACAGTATCACGTTAAGAGAAGCATCTCGCCTTGCTAACCCAAGTATAAAATACAGTATATAAAGAAACGGCGCAACTGTACTGGTATCTGCAGTACAAATATATGTCCCTATTTAAAGAAAAAATAAACTGCACCAATCACTGCCACTCCTCACACCAATGCAACAATAAGGAGAGTAATAACAGTGCTTCACATTCGACAATGTTAAATTATTTAACAGATGACGAGATAATGAACATTGGAACAAATGTACAGCTCTCTGACCTTCATATAAAATCTGCATGTGACCTCATCAAACAAACTGTGCCAAGCGTAGAAGGCCTTCATGACCCAGCGTTGTAGCGGGACCTCTCCTGGCCAGTTACAATTGGTGATTTTATTCAAATTATCCAAGTTGATGGTTGTCACTGGGTCACCGTTTCCAACATTAGAGTAACGGGACAAATTAACATATACGACACCAGGCATAAATTACCATCCAAATCTACTGAAGTTATCTTGTATGCTCTTGCTAACTGCCAGGATACCTGGTTGATACCTGGTTGATGGGGTTCTGGGAGTTCTTCTACTCCCCAAGCCCGGCCCGAGGCCAGGCTTGACTTGTGAGAGTTTGGTCCACCAGGCTGTTGCTTGGAGCGGCCCGCAGGCCCACATACCCACCACAGCCCGGTTGGTCCGGCACTCCTTGGAGGAATAAATCTAGTTTCCTCTTGAAAATGTCTTGGATGATAAGCTTGGATGATAAGCTGATATGCAATGTAATGAATGTCAGCAGACACAGGGACTCAAGTATGAGTGGGGTATATGCTGCGGCGTTTGATGCATCACTTGCAAGTGGTGTAGATCCGGTGAACCTCGTATGATGTGCAGAATATGAGACAACATCTTCAAGAGAACTTCAAAGGAAAGTGTCTCACCTCATTCCCTGCAGCTCAGACACTGAGAAGAAAACGAATCATCCGGTCATGCTCGATGGAAGTGTACTGCATTTGCAGAAAGCCAAATGATTTGAAGCTGAGGGTATGCTGTGACCGTTGCAATATTTGGCACCATGGATCATGTGTAGGTGTTACAGAATGTAATGATGATTCGTGGATTTGTTTCTTGTGCGCTAGCAAGTTGTGAATTATAATTTAAAATAATTAATACATTATTATTATTATTATTATTATTATAACTTTACCAAATGCTTTGCTGAATCAAATAATGTTATTACTTTCAATGTGTTACAATAGCATAATTAAGTGCTGCAAGTGTCAGGTCTTTTATATAGTCGGTATTTGTTATATTCTGTACTCTTTTTATGTTATTTAAATTTCAAATAGAAATAGTTTTTAAAGTATGTATCTTAATAAATTTGAACCTTATATTATTTAACATCAACAAATTAGATTTCGAATATTAAAACCAATTTCAACCAATTAAAGGATTTATCCTTTAATGTTAAAAATTGTTCAAACTGAAATAAATATATAACACTGTACGGTACAGTTGTGTTTAATTATGTTTTGTGATTCCTTTGGAAAAGGTATTTGTGCACCAAGTATTACTAGGTCATTATGAGATATGCTGAATGTTGTCAATATACCATCTGAATACGCATCACTTTGCGTTAATCATTGGACGTCCTAATGATTAAGGTCCCCAAAAGGACTTAATCAGACCTCAGTGGACATTTTTACTCTCACTCTCTCTCTCTCTCTCAGAGCATCCCCTTTTGTGTTGTATGTGGGTGCTGAAGTTCAGTCTCTTCTCTATGTATAGGTGAAGGAACTTTCCATAATTGTTATTGCTAATGTTTACTTGTAATACTGGGTATACATCCGGTGTTCTTACCCTCGACCGCGGCGAGGGTAAGCCGCGGCCGTATGGTCTGAAACCCACAAATATTTACAATGGGGGGGGGGGTGGGGGATAACATTTCCTCTTCAAGCATGCGCACACAAATGAACTATGTTACTTAACTGGAAGCACTCGTACAACATAATTTACACGATTTCTCAGGATAATTATACTTCTTTCCAGCATATATACAGTATAGTACCTAGGAGGTTCTCTTCAATGATATCTAAGATAATTAAAAGAACCCAAGCAAACTACTGTGGAAATGTGCAGGACAAACATATCAATTGTGACACTAGCTCTCCACATATGGCATTTTCTTAATTTAGAAACTGTACTTGTGGTCGATCTCGAACCCATGTTGTTGATGTGACGATGTATTATGAATTTTGTGGCTAGCTCCTCAAGATTGTAACTTGCTTAGATAAATAAATTGTGTGTTCAGTCCCTGAACCCATTATGTGATAAATTAACTAAACTAAAAACTATAGTAAGGCGACGAAACCTGAACTGCATAATGTAAATAGGGATTAACCAGAAAAAGATATAGGTGAAGAATAACACCAGGTAACTGTAAAGCTGCCGCCCAGTTGGGTGGGTGTGGAGCACATGACTGTAAAGCTGCCGCCCAGTTGGGTGGGTGTGGAGCACATGACTGTAAAGCTGCCGCCCAGTTGGGTGGGTGTGGAGCACATGACTGTAAAACTGCCGCCCAGTTGGGTGGGTGTGGAGCACATGACTGTAAAGCTGCCGCCCAGTTGGGTGGGTGTGCAGCACATGACTGTAAAGCTGCCGCCCAGTTGGGTGGGTGTGCAGCACATGACTGTAAAGCTGCCGCCCAGTTGGGTGGGTGTGCAGCACATGACTGTAAAGCTGCCGCCCAGTTGGGTGGGTGTGGAGCACATGACTGTAAAGCTGCCGCCCAGTTGGGTGGGTGTGGAGCACATGACTGTAAAGCTGCCGCCCAGTTGGGTGGGTGTGGAGCACATGACTGTAAAGCTGCCGCCCAGTTGGGTGGGTGTGGAGCAAGACTAGTAACTGTGCGACTCTTCATAGATGTAAAGTGCCTTGTATAGTGACTGTTGTGAACCTCTTGTTGAATCACTTGTGATACAAAAGATTACTGATGTGTGTATTTGTGTGGGTGATTAAATATGCATGTGTATGTATATATGTATATGTACATGTATGCATAAGTATGTGTACATTAATAATTTTGTAACTAGCGTCAAAAGATTGTTATTTGCTTCGCTGAACGAACTAGAGGGTTCAGTTCCTGAACCGATTATGTGCCTCTGTAAACCTTTACACCACCGCCCACGGGATGGGTATTATGGGCTGCATAATAAAGAAAGAAAATGAATGGACCGAACCCCACAATTCATTTAGCTAAGCAAGTTACAATCTTGGTGAGCTAGTTACAAAATTCACTATAAGTCGTCACATCATAAATGGGTTCGAGATGGACCACAAGTAGTGCATTACATAATTTATCAGTATTGTGCAGCCTGTGATCCCCGCCTGGCTGGATACTGATACCTAGGTAGTTTTCATGTGTCCGGACACAGGCGATAAGGTGGTATTATTTATTTAACTTAAGAGATATATATTTTTAAATGTTGTCACATTAACGGCTACATCTTCCTTTCTTCTGACATATAGATTTTTAAGATTAATTAAAATATATGGAAACTAATTATACAATTTATTGGCTGGTGTGCAGGGCTTCACACTCTCAGAGCTAGCCATCAAGTAACTATCAAAACGCATATATCTTCGTTTTCACTTCAGTTATATTTATGACAAAGGATTTTAAATGTAGCCTATATGTCTACCTTTCTGATGACAAATACTTTCGTTAATTACAATATCTAGATCAAACTAACATTGATTTTCAAAAGGTTGTATATTTTCCATCAATGGAGAGCATCAGCCAAGAAGCCTTCTTTAAAATATGAATATCTTTCCTCACCCAATAAGATCTAATCTCTGAATAAAACGCAAAAAACGACTTGATTGTAACCTATCCACCGCTGCCCATTTGATGGGGGAGATGGGGTTATGTGTAGGATAAACATATCAATTGTGACACTAGCCCTCCATATATGTCAGTTGCTTAAATTATAAACTGTACTTGTGGTCGGTCTCGAGTCCATTGTTGATGTGACAATGTGCATTGACTTTTGTAACTAGCTTATCAAGATTATAACTTCCTTGGCTATATGAATTGTGGGGCTCAGTCCCTGAGCCCATTATGTGCCTCTGTAACACTTCATTATCGCCCATAGGATGGGTATGGGGTGCATAATAAATGAACTAAACTAAGCTCTGCCTTTTTGATAACATATACAATTATAAGCTTTATTTGTGAATCTCAATTAATTAAACAAGGCGATGAGTCACAATAACGTGGCTGAAGTATGTTGACCAGACCACACACTAGAAGTTGAAGGGACGACGACGTTTCGGTCCGTCCTGGATCATTCACAATCGACTTGAGAATGGTCCAGGACGGACCGAAACGTCGTCGTCCCTTCAACTTCTAGTGTGTGGTCTGGTCAACTTAATTAAACAATATATCACAGAGCCTGTAGGGTTCGGTGAGATGAGCGAAGAGACATGGGAGATTTTACATAAGTACAGTACATGGTAGTTTAAGTAGCGAACGCATGTCAACGAATAACGAGTATATATAACAAAACTATTGTCCTATGAAGTCGATTTGAAGTTAGTGATAGACACCAATGTGTAGCCATCAATAATATAACCTCTCCCATTCTACCAATAACCGTTGGAGTGCCACAGGGCAGCATCTTGGGGCCTCTTCTATTTCTTATATACATCAATGGTCTGCCTAATGTGTCTAACATTCTGAAACCTATTTTGTTTGCTGATGATGCTACCCTCATCTACTCCAACCCCAACCCACATACACTAAATGATGTTGTTAATAATGAACTAAAAAAAAGTCCACTTATGGATGTCAACCAACAAACTAACAGTTAACATAGAAAAGACCTACCACATCCTATTTGGAAGCAAATCTACAAATGCAATTCAGCTTCAGATAGACAATGTAAACATTAGCAATAAAAATGATGGAAAGTTTCTTGGCCTATTCCTAGACAAGAGACTCAATTTCAGTGCCCACATACAACACATAACTAAGAAAGTCTCTAAAACAGTTGGTATACGCTCCAAAATCAGATATTATGTACCTAACTCTGCTCTCATCTCTCTATATTATGCACTAATCTATCCCTATCTCAACTATGGTATCTGTGCATGGGGTTCAACCACTGCAAACCACCTCAAGTCCATCATCACCCAGCAAAAATCTGCTATCAGAATAATATCAAATTCTGCTTTCAGACAACACACAGCCCCCTTGTTTACCTCCCTAAACATGCTAAACATAATCTCACTCCATAAATTCTCTTGTGTCAACTACATTTACAAAACTCTGTTCTTAAATGCAAATCCTGCTCTGAAACTCTTCCTGGACAGATGTAATAGGACCCATTATCACCACACAAGAAATAAATATCTCTTTGATATCCCCAGAGTTAAACTTAATCTGTGTAAACACTCTATGCAAATAAAGGTACCCAGTTTATGGAACTCACTCCCTACTGAATTGAAAAGCTGTCCAACTTTTACATCATTCAAAATCAATACTAAAAGGTATCTAATTTCATCTTCATAGTTTTTCACTTTTTGCCTTAAAATTGCACTGTATCTATTGCTACCCAATCTCCCAACCTTTATGTTCCCAATTTGAACATCTTTACCATTGTGATTATTGCTGTCTTCTTATATGTGCTGCCAATCTGCTGTATGGTGTTTATAAATCTTGTTTATCTGTATCTTTTGCTACCCAGTCTCCCAATCTTTATGTACCCAATCTGAACATCTTTACCATTGTGATCATTGCTGTCTTATATGTGCTGTCAATCTGCTGTATGGTGTCTATTAATCTTGTTTAAATTACTAATCAAGCTGTCAATGTAATCAATCAGAGCTTTAATATAACAATGTGTTTTAATATACTTACTAAGCTCTCTCATCTCATTTTTCTCTTGTAATGTATCTTTGTCATTTATCAATTCTGATAGAAATTACCTACTTGAAATTATCTGTTAGATTAAGGACCTGCCCGAAACGCTGCGCGTACTAGTGGCTTTACAAGAGTGTAAATACTGTACTCTCCAATGTATTCTGACAAACCCAATGTACCTTCTTGTATATATATATAAATAAATAAATAAAATAAATAAATTTAACTTCCAAACATATATTTTTTAATAAATGTTAAATGTTTTCTGACTAGTTATGTTAGATTTTATTAAAAATATGTATTCTACTTGTTAACATTATAATTTAAATTTGTGATAATTTGTGCAGAGAAGTGCGACAACTGGATATGCCAACAAACACTTTCCAAACAACGATATATCTTGGATAAGTCGCTCCACAACATTGACGCTTGGACCGTCGACTTCCTTTGATGCTACTTATTTACTTATTTCATAATGAAATTACATTAGTTTGGAGTAAATATATGTTTTCTCATGTTCTGCATTCAGCACCCACATTATAGTGAGTAAATATACCATATTACTTCATTACCTAAATAATGCTAGGAGGGTTTGAGTAGCTTTGGGTCTTTAGTGGACAGAATCTCCAATAGATGGGGCGAGAGTCGCCCCATCTCTCTCGCCCGAGCAAGAGTCGAAACTTAATTTAAAATTGATATATCTTTGTTCTCGAACATGATATATTTCATTTGGTGCAATCATAATAATGTTCATATCTCGGTCTTTCTGGAGGCATATAAGATTTTAGGCTTTATTAGCGTATCTTTGTTAATTATACAATATATCGGCAAGTGCGTAGGCGTCTGCACTCCATGCCCGACAAGCTACTGAGCGCTACTATAAAAACATATGTATCTTCACTTGAGCTATAAATATGTCTATTGTAATGTATTGAAAATGAAGCTCTTATTTCTAACTTGCTTTAGACATATAAAACATTTGTGTTTATTAATAAATTTACGTGAAATAAACATTGATATGAGAGAGAGTTGCTCTGTCGTTCAGTCTGTACGGGGTGGGAGCTCCGTAATTTTTAAAATACATGTATCTTCATTAGAACTTTAAATATGTCTATGGTAAAGTGTTTAATGTGAAGTATATATGTCTGCCTTTCTTGAGACATATAAAACACATATGTTTATTAACGAATTCACGTAAAATAAACATTGTTCTGCGAGAGAGTTGCTCGGTCGATCGATCTGTCTGGGGTCGGAGCTCGAAGTACACGTATCTTCGCTTTAAATTTAAATATACCCATGGTAAGGTATTTAGAATGAAGCTTATATTTCTATCTTTCTTATGACATATAAAATTCTTACGTTTATTAAGGAATCTGCGTGTAATAGGCATGGTTCTGAGATGAATGCTGCGGTTTTCGAGCTCGACGCGCGACAATGGACGCCAAACACATCCAGTGGGTGTTATTGGACCCCATACCCATTCTATGGATGGTTGGAGCCCCATACTCATTCTATGGGTGGTTGGAGCCCCATACCCATCCTGTGGGTTGTAGTGGACGCCATACTCATCCTGTGGGTGGTATTGGACCCCATACCCTTCCTGTGGGTGGATGTGGTCCCCATACTCATCCTGTGGGTGGATGTGACCCTCATACCCATCCTGTGGGTGGTATTGGACCCCTTACCCACCTAACAGGTGGTAGTGGACAATATACCCATCCTAGCTATAGTTGGTATAGTAGACACAATAATATCCTGTTTGCAGTAGTTTACCCCATAGACATTCCAACGTAACATCGTTTTCTGTTATTGTTCCTACAAAACATCCTTTAAAGATTTGTAAAGCACAAACTATGGTATATAATATTGATTGACTAAGGACTGTTATTCTATGTAATAATTTTTAGTGCTTATTATAATTTACTAAGAACAACTAATATTTCTCAAAACAAAACTACGAGCCTTCAATAGGAAGTAGCTGATCTGTAATATTCTAAGAGCATGGACAATAGTAGGTAAATTTCACAACCCATGTGGGATCTGAAAACTACAATTTTCCTTATAATTGAACCAATCACGACTATTCTGCTATCTAGGTTGACGGATGGATACTGTGAGACGTAAATTGGTACGTGAGGAAGAGTTTGGGCCTTAGAAAAAAAGTAACTGGGAATATATCACATATTTACTAATTCATATTCAACATATTGACTTTAAGCATTAAGTCATATATGTGCTGTCTTGTGTGAGAACGGGTTGCCATCGCTACCCACTGGATGGGGGGCGGTGTGCAGGACAAACATATCAATTGTGACACTAGCTCTCCACATATATCATTTGCTTAATTTAGGAACTGTACTTGTGGTCGATCTCGAACCCATTGTTGATGTGACGACTTATACCGAATTTTGTAACTAGCTCATCAAGATCGTAACTTGCTTAGCTAAATGAATTGTGGGGTTCAGTCCCATAGCCCATTATGTGCCTCTGTAACCCTTTCCACTACCGCCCACAAGATGGGTATGGGGTGCATAATAAATGAACTAAACTAACTAATAATGAAGCGAGTATATTGTTTACATAATATATACTCGCTATACATTTCAGGAAATAAGGAAGGACAGAAGAGAAGTTACTGGCACACATAGGCCAGAAAGCACAAGTATAAATAGTTATGGCATGTTTAGAACTCAGAAGTCCACTGCCAGTCTCCATGGTGTAGTGGTAAGACACTCACCTGGCGTTCCGCGAGCGCTTTGTCATGGGTTCGTATCCTGGCCGGGGAGGATTTACTGGGCGCAAATCCTTAACTGTACCTCTGTTTAACTCAACAGTAAAATGGGTACTGGGTTGTAAAAACGATTCTTCGTGGAGGTCGTATTTCAGGGACCTGCCCGAAACATGCAGTTGCATGATGGCTCTCTGCTCGACTATGTAACCAGATACAAATACCTTGGTCTTGAAGTTCCACTATACCGCAATGTTGTAGCTGGGTCGCCAATGTAGAGAGAGGCTCCGTGCTCTCAAGGCTGTGGCAGGCTACCATCCAAGCTATAGTGCAAATGTGAGAATTGTCAAAATGATGTATCTCTCATATATTAGATCTCTGATTGATTATGCTGCACCCATGCTTGCTCTAGTGCTCTAGTACCTGAGAGAATGTTTGGAGGCCTGGAAAAGATGCAAAACGAAACCATGAGGATTATCCACGGTTGCCCCTGTAACGTACGTTTTCTGATCAGGGGGAAAAAGACACTGACAGTATGGGGCTTAATTTTATTGTTAAAATAAATTCTGCAGAACATGTAGATATATAAAGTAAGAATTAACAAAAGTAACAATTCCAAGTCCGAGGACTAGTATTTACCTTAAAAGGTACACCCGTAGTAAGTATGAGATAAGCTTAGGCTAGTGACATGGTAAACGAATTCTGCAGAAACCTAATAGCTTAACTGGTACTAGAATTAAGGCCATGGGCAAATGTGTAGTAATTATATAACACTAGGATATAACAGGCAGGACACAAAGAGTAACTAATAAGTGAGAGACCACATAACACATAATGGACCCGACCAAGAGGCCGTAAAGACCTAATGAATAAGGAGAAGGTGTTCTTGACTAAAAGTAGGGCTTACTAGCACCTAGACTGGGCAAAGTATTAGCTGCGGAAAGCGGGACACTTGGGGACCGGCGCTGCACCCCCCTTCCCACTTGCAGTGGGGAAAACTGGAGAGACAACTGGCTTAAAGCATGACAGGGAAAACAAAGACAGCCGCTTGCAAAGGGGAGTAGGGTGGGATTTGCGAGGGCAGCGGCGAGGGCAGGCGAAGTGAGGGCAGAGCCCTCTTTACCCCAGTATTTATATGGCCCCAGACTGACCGCGCAACGCCGCGGGATGCGCTGCGCAATTGTTTCTTTCTCCCCCATCAGAAACATCTCCGCTTGCGAAGCAGAGGCCATTTTCTGATCAGGGGGAATAAGACACTGACAGTATGGGGCTTAATTTTATTGTTAAAATAAATTCTGCAGAACATGTAGATATATAAAGTAAGAATTAACAAAAGTAACAATTCCAAGTCCGAGGACTAGTATTTAACTTAAAAGGTAAACCCGTAGTAAGTATGAGATAAGCTTAGGCTAGTGACATGGTAAACGAATTCTGCAGAAACCTAATAGCTTAACTGGTACTAGAATTAAGGCCGTGGGCAAATGTGTAGTAATTATATAACACTAGGATATAACAGGCAGGACACAAAGAGTAACTAATAAGTGAGAGACCACATAACACATAATGGACCCGACCAAGAGGCCGTAAAGACCTAATGAATAAAGAGAAGGGGGTTCCTGACTAAAAGTAGGGCTTACTAGCACCTAGACTGGGCAAAGTATTAGCTGCGGACAGCGGGACACTTGGAGACCGTCGCTGCACCCCCATCGCAGGCCAGCGGCCGGACTCCCCCCCCCCTCCCCGAAGGACGAGTGCCAGCTGGCCGCGAGAGGCACTCAAAGTGGCAGAGCAACAACGTCCCGTCTGACGTAGGATGTAAAAGCACTACTCTTCCACCTGCCGACTGCCATTATTTCTGATGGGCGAGCCCGTCCTGAGACAGCTGGGTGCCCAGCAAACATTTTCATGTTTTTAAAACATCCTAAAAACGACATTTCATTGTTTTCAGCACGTTTATAATTACGTTTAGAAAAGGTTTTTTGAGAACTTTTATATACAACCTTAGAACGTAAATAATTAACATTTCTAAAAACTTTTTTATAATCTTTTAATTACCTACATTAAAACGTTTAGGGTAAATTAGGGTATAATAATTTTTTAATTCATATCTGAAATAGAAAGGGAGAGAAAGAAAGAAGACATATCTGAGAAAGAAATGGACATCCTATATATGTATGTGCAAATTACAAATAAATAGGGTACAAAAAGAGAATTAAAATATTATATTTATTTAATTAAGAATGAGTAATACAACAAAATATATGTAATAGCTCGAAATATATAGACTATATCTATTACAGAATATAAAAGTAAAAATTTAAAAATCTATAAAAATCTATATATGCAATATGTGAACACAATAGATTTTGTGATCAAGCAGCCTGTGATTCATGTCATGCTGAGATCAGTCTGACGTTACAAGCAGTTATTGTTACTTAAAACTAAAACAAGTAAAATTTTCCGAGTATACATATAACACTATAGTTTTTCTATGACTAATAATAAAAATCTATTAATCAAAAGTTTAGGACTAATTAACTAAAAATAAAAATCTACAAGTGAATGTAAACACAGTCAAGTATAATATTCATGTAGAAAGAGAAAGAAAGAGAGAGAGAGAAGGAAAGAAAGAGAAAGAAAGAAAGGGAGAAAGAGAGAGAGAAAGAAAAGAAAAAAGTCATGTATAATATTCATATTAGCACCATGCAATATAACTTAGATTAAGTAAAAATCTCAGACATTTTTAAATCAAATGAAATATGAGAGCCAGAGAGAGAGCGCCACAGAGCCAGAGAAAGAGAGAGCCAGAGAGCGAGAGAGTGTCAGAGCCAGAGAGCGAGAGAGAGTCAGAGCCAGAGAGAGAGAGAGCCAGAGCCAGAGAGAGAGAGAGAGCCAGAGCCAGAGAGAGAGAGAGAGAGAGAGAGCCAGAGAGAAAGAGAGAGCCAGAGAGAGAGAGCCAGAGAGAGAGAGCCAGAGAGAGAGAGAGCCAGAGCCAGAGAGAGAGAGAGCCAGAGAGAGAGAGCGTGAGCCAGAGCCAGAGAGAGAGAGAGTCAGAGCCAGAGAGAGAGCCAGAGCCAGAGAGAGAGAGAGAGAGAGCCAGAGAGAGAGAGAGAGAGAGAGAGAGCGAGAGCCAGAGAGAGCGAGAGAGCTAGAGAAAGAGAGAGAGAGCCAGAGAGAGAGCCAGAGAGAGAGAGAGCCATAGAGAGAGAGAGAGCCAGAGAGAAAGAGAGAGCCAGAGCCAGAGAGAGAGAGAGCCAGAGAGAGAGAGAGAGCCAGAGCCAGAGAGAGCCAGAGCCAGAGAGAGAGAGAGAGCCAGAGCCAGAGAGAGAGAGAGAGCCAGAGCCAGAGAGAGCCAGAGCCAGAGCCAGAGAGAGAGCCAGAGCCAGAGAGAGAGAGAGAGAGAGAGCCAGAGAGAGAGAGAGAGCAAGAGAGCCAGAGAGAGTGAGAGAGAGAGCCAGAGAGAGAGCAAGATAGCCAGAGAGAGAGAGAGAGCCAGAGAGAGAGAGAGCAAGAGAGCAAGAGAGCCAGAGAGAGAGAGAGAGAGAGAGAGAGAGCGAGAGAGAGAGCCAGAGAGAGAGAGAGAGAAAGAGCAAGAGAGCCAGAGAGAGCGAGAGAAAGAGAAAGAAAGAGAAAGAAAGAGAAAGAAAGAGAAAGAAAGAGAGAGAGAGAGAGAGAGAGAGAGAGAGAGAGAGAGAGAGAGAGAGAGAGAGAGAGAGAGAGAGAGAGAGAGAGAGAGAGAGAGAGAGAAAGAGAGAGACAGACAGAGACAGAAAGACACACACACAACAAAAGAGGAGACAGAACAAAATTAAGGCAAGGAGAGAGAAGACAGAACAGAAACAACAGAGAGAGGAGAGAAATGAGAAATCATTGAAGAGAAGGGGAAGAGAAACACAAGATAAGAAAAAGATGCAAGAAAAATATACAAGATAAAAATGACATAAATGAATACCACAAATATAAAAAGTAAAGGAAGAGAGAAGCTAGAAGAGACAGGAAACGAGAGGTGTTAGAAGAGAGGAGGAAAGGAGAGATTAAAAGTTAAGAAAAACAGGAGAGAAACGTAAAAGAAATAAAAAAGGGGACATTTGTGAGGAGAGAAAATAAAGAGACCAGAGAAGACCATATATCAAGAGTGTGAGGATAAAGACTTATATATTTTCTTAGTAGACATCCTCTGGCTCTTGTTGCCTCTCTTGTATACGAATTGTACTTGCAAGTTTTCCCTGAAAAGATTTTAACAAAATTAATATTTAATTATTTATTTATATAAATTACACACACACAAACTTATATATATATATATATATATATATATATATATATATATATATATATATATATATATATATATATATATATATATATATATAAAAAGTTTGTGTGTGTAATTTATATAAAAGTGACCATGTCTTTTTGGGAATAAAGTATGCAATGCATTATAATCTGGAAGAAAATGAGCTTGAAGCAGTTGAAAAACCTGACTTGTGGAGAGGTCATTATGGGGAACTCAGATATTTCCTTAAGGAATTTGACAAACACTTTCTGTTAGGACATGAAGTAAATGAGATGTATGTCAAGTTTTGTGAAATATATGATAATGGCACAACAAAATTTATACTAAAGCAGAGATGCAGAACTAGGAAAAGGGGAAAAATTGCCCAAACATACAAGCAATACACAGATGCGAGAAACAACAATAGCAGTAAGGAGAGGGGCAGAAAGACTATGACTTTCGGTCATATTCAACAACACAAATATACATACACACACACACATTATTGGAAAAAATTGGAATTGGAATATTGGAAAAAATAATTAAAACTAAATGGGTAGAACACCTGGAGAGAAATGATATAATTTCAGACAGACAGTATGGTTTTCGATTTGGAAGATCCTGTGTATCGAATTTACTCAGTTTCTATGATCGAGCAACAGATATATTACAGGAAAGAGATGGTTGGGTTGACTGCATCTATCTGGACCTAAAAAAGGCATTCGACAGTTCCACATAGAGAGGTTGTTCTGGAAACTGGAAAATATTGGAGGGGTGACAGGTAAGCTTCTAATATGGATGAAAAATTTTCTGACATAGAAAAATGAGGGCAGTAATCAGAGGCAATGTATCGGACTGGAGAAATGTCACAAGTGGAGTACCACAGGGTTCAGTTCTTGCACCAGTGATGTTTATTGTCTACATAAATGATCTACCAGTTGGTATACAGAATTACATGAACATGTTTGCTGATGATGCTAAGATAATAGGAAGGATAAGAAATTTAGATGATTGTCATGCCCTTCAAGAAAACCTGGATAAAATAAGTATATGGAGCACCACTTGGCAAATGGAATTTAATGTTAATAAATGCCATGTTATGGAATGTGGAACAGGAGAACATAGACCCCACACAACCTATACATTATGTGAGAAATCTTTAAAGAATTCTGATAAAGAAAGAGATCTAGGGGTGGTTCTAGATAGAAAACTATCACCTGAGGACCACATAAAGAATATTGTGCGAGGAGCCTATGCTACGCTTTCTAACTTTAGAATTGCGTTTAAATACATGGATGGTGATATACTAAAGAAATTGTTCATGACTTTTGTTACGCCAAAGCTAGAATATGCAGCTGTTGTGTGGTGCCCAACAACAGAAGTTGGCCCATATCTTAAGAAGCACATCAACAAACTGGAAAAGGTGCAAAGACATGCTACTAAGTGGCTCCCAGAACTGAAGGGCAAGAGCTACGAGGAGACGTTAGAGGCATTAAATATGCCAAAACTAAAAGACAGAAGAGGTGATATGATCACTACATACAAAATAGTAACAGGAATTGATAAAATCGACAGGGAAGATTTCCTGAGACCTGGAACTTCAAGAACAGGAGGTCATAGATTGAAACTAGCTTAACACAGATGCTAAAGAAATATAAGAAAATTCACTTTCGCAAATAGAGTGGTAGACGGTTGGAACAAGTTAGGTGAGAAGGTGGTGGAGGCCAAGACTGTCAGTAGTTTCAAAGCGTTATATGACAGTGCTGGGAAGATGGTCTCATCCTTTAACTACACTTAGGTAATTACACACACACACACACATACATATTATATTATATTATATTATATTATATAATATTATATTATATTATATTATATTATATTATATTATATTATATTATATTACATTATATTTATATTTATATATATATATATATATATATATATATATTTATATATATATATATATATATATATATATATATATATATATATGTCGTACCTAGTCGCCAGAACGCACTTTTCAGCCTACTATGCAAGGCCCGATTTGCCTAATAAGCCAAGTTTTCATGAATTAATATATTTTCTCTATTTTTTTTCTTATGAAATGATAAAGCTATCCATTTCATTATGTATGAGGTCAATTCTTTTTTTATTGGAGTTAAAATTAATAGATATATATGACCGAACCT
This sequence comes from Procambarus clarkii, assembly GCF_040958095.1. Lineage (NCBI taxonomy): Eukaryota > Metazoa > Arthropoda > Malacostraca > Decapoda > Cambaridae > Procambarus > Procambarus clarkii. The sequence goes on along the minus strand of NC_091156.1, from coordinate 28,143,585 downwards.
AACCTATCTTTATAGGTTAGGTTAGGTAGCTGAAAATGTTAGGTTAGGTAGTCGAAAAAACATTAATTCAAGAAAACTTGGCTTATTAGGCAAATCGGGCCTTGCATAGTAGGCTGAGATGTGCGTTCTGGCTACTAGGTACGACACATTATATATATATTTATATATATATATATATATATATATATCGGACAATTAGTAAAAAAAAAAAAAAAAAAAAAATTAAATTATTTTACCTTGTACCTAGATCCACCAGGCCTGTTTGGTGCCTGTTTCAGTACTTCAGAAATCTGGAAGGTCACATCCTCCTCCTCAACTTGTGGATGTGCGTTGATAGATGATTCTGTAAAATTAAGTTATTTATATAATAATAAATTCAGTATAACAATAATATTCTGTAAAATTAAAAGTAATTTATACATCAATCAGATAAAACTCTCCAGAGATGGTGATACACAACATATAAAGGACAAGTTTCAGAACAAAATATGTATTTAGGAATAAGGTTTTGTACATGTAGGTAGCACATGAGAAAATAAGTGGAAGGTGATCAAGTTTATATTAACATGTTAATGACTTTGTTAAGGCTTTGCAAGAATGAAAAAATATTAATATAATATCACCTACCAATTAATTGTACATCATTTATAAGTCAATTATTTGCATTATTATTATTCAATACTAATGATATAAAAATGCATTTTGTAATCTACTATTTATGCAAGTATTAAGCACAGGATCATGAAATAAACTGCAAAATACTGTAATGGATAAACCAATTAATTTTACATTTTCCTATAGCTAAGTCAGTCAGTTCTATTAGCAGCAGAGAACAATTATGCCCAACCTCTATTAAATGAAACAATCTTAAGAGCAAGTGATAGAAATATAATCATTTATGCTTGGGATTATGGAATGGTTCCAAATATGAAAAATATCAAGTTTTTTGGTTAAAATTTTTTAACTTAAAATTTACATTTTTAAGTGAATTTTAAACTTTAAAAAAATTATTTAATTTTTTGGTTACTTACTTAAAATAACATTATATAGTTCTTGTTTTTGTAGAAATGCCAATTTCTTCTTTTGCCCTTCCAGACTGTATAGTGACCACAGGCCGTTTGTTCATATCTTCATTATTCTTCGAACTGTGGTTTCACAATCAGACCCACGTACACTGGTTAAAAGCATCACCTAAAAGCAACAACAAAAATGTAGTACACTGACGAATTTTGAATATATATATATATATATATATATATATATATATATATATATATATATATATATATATATTAGTTGATTTTATACCCGCATTAGGTCAGGTGATAATACAATGAAGGTGATAATAAAGCCATTCACAACTGCAGGCCTAATAAAAAAAGGAGGTGGCATAGCAATATCTTACAAAGATACCTTCATCTGCAATAGTCTCATTAGTAATAGAGACGACTATTGTGAATATACCTTTGCCAAGTTCTCCAGTAAATCCCTTAAATCCTCCTTGACTATAAGTGCCATCTATAGATTTCCCAATACCGACATAGCTTCATTCTCAGATAACGTAAGGAATCTTATCATAAATAACAATCTCAACAAAAATCAAACCAACTTAGTGGTTTGTAATGGTGAACAAAACATGCAGATACTTATATATAACCTGTGTTTTTAATTGATCGAACCATATTCTTAGAGTAAAGTAAATGAGATGTATTCCATATTTTGCAAAATATACGATGAAGGCACACAAACATTCATACCAAAACTGAAGGGCAGGATTTATGAGGAGACATTAGAGGCATTAAATATTCCAAACTTGAAGACAGAAGGAAAAGAGGAGATATGATCACTACGTACAAAACAGTAACAGGAATTGATAAACTTGACAGGGAAGATTTCCCGAGACCTGGAATTTCAAGAACAAGAGGTTATAGATTTAAACGAACTAAACAAAGATGCCGAAGAAATGTAAGACAATTCACTTTTGCAAACAGAATGGTAAACGGTTGGAACATGTTAGGTGAGAAGGTGGTGGAGGCCAAATCCGTCAAAAGTTTCAAAGCATTATATGACAAAGAGTGCTGGGAAAATGGGACACCACGAGTGTAGCTCTCCATCCATCTGATTGATAACCCAAATGAATTTTTCATGGATATGATACCAACATCAAATCATAAATCAGATGTGATCCTATCCCCACTGGATTTTGAAGAAGCCATAGACAGTATGCCTATGCACTCTGCACCAGGCCCTGACTCTTGGAACTCTATATTCATCAAGAACTGTAAAAAACGTTATCGCAGGCCCTTCACATTCTTTGGAGACAAAGCCAAGATACTGGCATTGTCCCTGACATACTAAAAACCGCAGAGATAGCACCGCCCCATAAAGGAGGAAATAAGGCAGAGGCAAAAAACTACAGACCGATAGCACTAACATCGCACATCATAAAAATCTTTGAGAGAATGCTAAGAAGTAAGATCACAAAATACATGGAATCACAGCATCTCCATAACCCCAGACAACATGGTTTCAGAACAGGGCGCTCTTGCCTATCACAGTTGCTGGACCACTCTGACATGGCACTAGATGCCATGGAAGACAAACAAAACGCTTTGACAAAAAAAAGCCTTTGACAAATGTGACCATTGTGTTATTGCACATAAAATGCGTTCAAAAGGAATTACCGGAAAAATAGGCAGATGGATATACAACTTCCTGACTAATAGAACCCAATGTGTAGTAGTCAACAAAATAAAATCTGGACCATCAACCGTAAAGAGCTCAGTCCCCAAGCGTACTGTGCTTGCTCCAATACTTTTTCTCATCCTCATATCGGACATAGACAAGGACACAACCTATAGTACTTGATCATCCTTTGCAGATGACACTAGAATCTTCACGAGAGTAGGCAACATAGAGGACACGGCAAACCTCCAATCAGATGTAAATCAGGTCTTTCTATGGGCTACAGAAAATAACATGGTGATTAACGAACATAAGTTTCAGCTCATGCGCTACGGAAAAAATAAAAAATATAAAAACGGAAACCACTTACAAAACTCAGTCAAATCATAACATTGAACGGAAAAGCAACGTAAAGGATTTGGGTGTACTGATGTCAGAAGGCCTTACATTTAAAGAACACAATAAAGTAGCCGTCACAACTGCAAGAAAAATGACAGGATAGATAACAAGAACTTTTCACACTAGAGATGCTATACCGATGATGATAGTTTTCAAGACGCTAGTGCTCTCTAGAGTGGAATACTGCTGCATAATGAAAGCCCCTTTCAAAGCTGGAGAAATTACTGACCTATACTTATGCATTTATCTTCGGTTTAACACAACAGGCACCAGACACACGCTAGGCATCATACACACTAGGATAAAACAAACATTAGGCCAGAAGTCAGAAAAGAATTCAAAGAATTTTACTGGAAAGGCTTGCTGTTAGGAAAGGAAGTAATTGAGATGAATTAATGCACAGTATGTCAATTTTGTGAAATATATGATAAAGGAACAAAAACATTTATACCAAAACAAAGATGCAGAACTAGGAAACAGGATTTGTTCAACTGAAATTTCAAGACGGACAGAGACCAAAAGACACAAAAATGGAATCAATATACGAAGAGGCCAAACCCCCAAACATACCAGTAATACAAAGAGAAACAACTACACGGCAGTGAGGAGAGAGGCAGAAAGAAATTTTGAAAAAAAGGAACAAACAAATGTAAAGTAGAACAAATCATATTCTATAAATACAGCAACAACCAATTGCAGGTAAAGGATAATATTCAGAGCTTTTAAATGCATGGATGGCGAAATACTCAAGAAATTGTTCACGACTTTTGTTAGACCAAAGTTGGAATATGCAGCGGTTGTATGGTGCCCATATCTTAAGAAGCACATAAACAAACTGGAAAAGGTGCAAAGACATGCTACTAAGTGGCTCCCAGAACTGAAGGACAAGAACTATGAGGAGAGGTTAGAGGCATTAAATATACCAAATATACTACACAAATATATATACTACACATGCACAATAAACTACCCTACACAGGCTGAGTATGGTGTGTACAATAAATTATTAGCTAAAAGATAAGACTGAGTTTGTATAAATGGGGGTTAAGTCAGAGTGGGAAAATGTAAGTGGAGTGCCTAAAAACCCTGTCCTGGGACCTCTGTAATTCATAATATATACAAATAATTTAGACTCAGGTTTGATCAGCAATATTTGAAAATTTCCAGACGATACAAAAGGGATTTTTTTCTGGATTCAGGATTATTTTTTTATGGCTGAAAACAGGTTTTCAGCAATAAAAGAAATACAGTATTGCTGGAACAACCGTCGACATCTTCAAGAGAAAACCTGAACATCTTCAAGAAGTGAAGATGACCTTGAGAAGAAGTATAGGTTGGGAGAAGTATAGGTTAGGAATTGTCTCCAAAGAATTCTCAAAGAATTACTCGTTATTGCTATCCAAGATAATTAGACGAGCCAAAGCTAAATACTACGAAGATAAATTTACCCAAATAAAGAGTACCTTACCTAAAAATATGTATGTACCTTACGTAAATAAACATTTGATTTTGAAGTGCCGGACAAACAAGGCTGTGGTGGATATGTGGGCCTGAGGGGCCTGTCCAAGCAACAGCCTGTTGGACCAAGCTCTCACATGTCAAGCCTGGCCTTGGAAGGGCTTGGTGAGTAGAACAACTACCAGAACCCTATAATGCATGTATCAAGGTGTCCAGGCAGTGAGCACCACATAATGCAGTGCAGTCCTGTAAGAATAAGCACAGTAAGTATGGGCATGGAGGGGGTGCAGCAGTGGCTTGTGAAGGGCTGGAGAGTAAATGGACATGCCCAGGGGTAAAAAGCATTAGGGTAACAGAACATAGCCCATAAAAATAGTAATGACAATGAATGAATAATTATATGAATGCAATAATACTTCATATCTCGATAGGAATACTAAGCAGGATGCAAGACAAGGTACTGGTGGTGATAGTGGTTGGTACAAGTCCTCACATCCCCACAGACACCAGTAACAGCCCTCACCTCCCAACACAGTACCCTTGTAGCGAGTTAATCTTATACTCGCTTCATTATCTTATAGCAAACTAATTAACACTAATTACAGAAGCTACACAGGTGATACTTTGGTGTGAGTTGAGCGCACTGAGCGTCGGTATCGCTACACCCTTGTTCCTTAACAACCCTTTGGACCTTTATTACAGAAAAATAGAATCAATTAATTTAATAAAATATAAAATATAAGTGCTTACTTACGATAATACTATCGGTGGAACACAAAATCTTCTTCTTCTTGATAGTAGGTGCAGTTTGCATGAAGGGTTAGTCCTCGCCATGACTGAACTGACGACAAAATGGCCGATGTGTTGATATGGCGTCAGGTGACGCTGTGACGTCACAGGTGAGGGACGCTTTGCGCATTACTCCCTCGTACTTAAAAAGTACTACAGGTACTTTTTGGTTTTATTTTTGAATATGGCAGAAGTTGGACAGCTTTTCAAATCATTATAAGGGAGTGAGTTCCATAGACTAGGTCCCTTTATTTACATAGAGTGTTTACATAGATTAAGTTTGACTCTGGGGATATCAAAGAGATATTTATGTCTGGTGGGGACGTGGCCATGTGTTCTATTACATCTGTCCAGGAAGAGTTTCAGAACAGGGTTTGCAGTTAGAAAAAGGGCTTTATAAACGTAATTTACACAGGAGAATGTATGGAGTGAATTTGTTTAGCATGTTTAAGGATTTGAACAAGGGAGCTGTGTGTTGTCTGAAGGTAGAGTTATTTATTGTCCTGATAGCAGATTTTTACTGGATGATGATGGGCTTGAGGTAGTTTGCAGAGGTTGAACCCCAAGCACAGCTACCATAAGTAAGATAGAGATAGATAAGTGCATAATAGAGTGAGAGGAGAGCAGAGTAGGGTACATAATATCTGATCTTAGAGAGTATCTTAGAGAGTATACCAATTGTTTTAGAAACCTTTTTAGTTATGTGTTGTATATGGGTGCGGAAGTTGAGTCTCTTGTCTAAGTATAGGCTAAGAAACTTTCCATCATTTTTATTGCTAATGTTTACATTATCTATCTGAAGCTGAATTGCATTTGTTGATTTGTTTCCAAATAAGATATAGTAGGTCTTTTCTATGTTTTGTGTGAGGTTTGTTGGTTGACATCCACAAGTAGACTTTTTTTAATTAATTGTTTACAACATTATTTAACAGGATGGGGTCAGAGTAGATGAGTAGTATCATCAGCCAACAATATAGGTTTAAGTATGTTAGAGACATTAGGGAGATCATTGATGTATATAAGAAACAGGAGGTGGTCCTAGGATGCTGCTCTGTGGCACCTTTACGGTAATTAAGTGGTAGAGTGGGAGAGGTTATATCATTGATGGCTTCATATTGGTGTCTGTTACTAAGATAGGATCGGATATAGTTTAGGGCAAGGCCACGGATTCCATAATGGTGGAATTTAAGTAAGAGGTAGTTATGGTTAACAGTATCAAAGGCCTTTCTCAGGCCGATGAAGAGTTCAATTGGAAACTCACTTTTGTCAAGGGCTGAGAAGATTAAGTCAAGCAGACTAACAATAGCATCATTGGTACTCTTTTGGGAGCGGAAGCCAAACTGACAGGGACTTAGTATATTGAATTTTACAAGATTGGAGTAGAGCTGTTTGTAAAAAAAAAAAAAATAATTTTGATAATATAGGTAGATTCGATATGGGTCTGTAATTATTTATGTCTGCCGTGTTACCTCCTTTATGAACTGGCGTTACTCTTGCTTTTTTAAGGATATCAGGGAAGGTATGACACTCTAGGGATTTGTTGAACAGCAGTGCTATGGATGGTGCAAGGGCATGGGAGGCACGCCTGTGTACCATCGATGGTATTTCACTAATGTTCCCAGCTTTGGTTTTTAGCGAGTGAATGATGGACACAACATCTGTAGGGCTGACCGGAGAGAGGAGAAGAGAGTTTGGATAGCTGCGTGAAAGATATGTGGTAACATATGTCTGAGTCTCTGGGATTTTTCGGGCAAGGTGAGCACCAAACGATGAAAAGAAGCTATTAAATTCAGTTGCTGTTTCAAGATCTGTTGCAGGTGTATAACCATCCTTGGAGATTTTTATCTTATTATGTGAATGTTGTTTAGCTCCTAGGATGGTAGAGATGGCTCTCCATGTGCTTTTTATGTTGCCTTTTGCTTCTTTGAATCTATTCTCGTAATAGGAACGCTTTGCTCTTATTATACTGGTAAGCACTGATGAATACCTCTTAACTACTTCTTTTCCAACTAGGCCAATCCTAAGTTTTTTTTTCATATTCATGTTTCTTGTCGATTGCTTTAAGTATGCCATTAGTGAGCCAGGGATTATTTAACCTTTTTGCCAGTTACTTGCTTGGTGAGGAGAGGACAATAAGTATTGTAAAGGCTTTAAATTTTGGAAAGAGGCTAGTTAACGAATTATTATCCTGTGTATTGATAAATTTAGATTCCCAGTTTACATTGTGGAGGGCATTTGTGAGATTGCCTATTGCCGCTTCACATTGTAACCTAAAGGTAATTTTCTTGTTACCTGGTGGTGTTATGGCCATGTTCGCTACAAGGAAGGTAGGATAGTGGTCAGTTGTTCTGTCAGTGATTATACTTGATGTAAGAGGAGCTGTTATGTTGGTCCATCAGTGATCCAGGGTAGTCGCAGATGTTTGAGTGACTCGGGTGGGCCTGGTGATTGCGGGGATGAGCATACAGGAATTCATGCTGTTGAGGAAACAGTCTACTTGAGGGTTATTTTGTAGCCCTAGGTCAATATTGAAATCACCTCTGAGAACTATGTGATTTTTGTTGAGATTATTGTTTATGATAAGGTTCCTCAAGTTGTTATTGTATTTGTGTCTAGCTTCAGACACAAGCATGTTACAGTTATGTCTTAAAGAGTTGAGAGCAATTAAGGATGATAAAGAGTCACTTACAACTAATGTATCAAGTTTGGATACTTGTACACATTTCAGTGCAAGGAGCAAGGCAAATAGTTCAGTCTGAAGGGTAGAGGCCCAGTTGTTTATACGGACTCCCCACTCAAAATATAAGTCATATCCTATTGCCAGGACAACTGCACTTCCAGCTGCACCCGTTGGGCGCTGTAGGAAACCTTCAGTGTATATGATTTGAGAGAGAGAATGCTCTGTGGACAGAGCATCAATATGGCTTAAGACGTTGAGCTTTGCCTCAAGACAAAGCTGGGACTGATCTCTAATTTGCTCCTTTGATGGAAAGGGAGGGATTAAAATTGAAAAGGGTGTAATTTCCTACAGTGCAGGAAAGTGCTATTGTTGTCTCTCTTGGTACAAATTATAAATCTGATACTTTCTGAGTTCAGTTCCAATTTTATTTATCTATTTGAAACAATGTTTACATTCAATAAAGAAATTCTGGAGGGCTTCTGTGCAAGGGTTAGGATGAGCTAGCCTAAGCATTTTTATACCAATTTGACAGTTATTTTCAGTAACACGATAAACAACGCTCGGAATATTAAGTTCCTTTCTCATATTAAGTATCTTTGTGGTACGAAGGCACCCAAGGATTATCCTCAAGGCTTCGTTCTGCAATTTTTCAAGCCCTCCAAGCTTTCTTTCAGGATGCCTTAAAGTTAGTTTAGTTCATTTATTATGCACCCCATACCCATCTTGTGGGCGGTAGTGGAAAGGGTTGCAGAGGCACATAATGGGCTCAGGGACTGAACCCAACAATTCATTTAGCTAAGCAAGTTACAATCTTGATGAGCTAGTTACAAAATTCAGTATAAGTCGTCACATCAACAATAGGTTCGAGATCGATCACAAGTACAGTTTCTAAATTAAGCAACTGACATATGTGGAGAGCTAGTGTCACAATTGATATGTTTGTCCTGCACACCGCTCCCCATCCAGTGGGCAGCGGTGGATAGGTTACAATCACTTAGTTACTACCTACAGTTAGCAAACTGGGGATATTTGGCTAAAATTTCTGGTACCAGATCATTTTGAATGAAATATTGACACATCGTTGGTACATTGGTTATAGAATTGTCTCTGAATTCACTATCACATAGTGACGGAGGGGTGTGCAAATAATTTTGTTGACAGTTAACATTTGGTCAGGTCTACATCGGCAGATAATGAGAATTCCCAGAAATACTTGTAACCGAGTCTAAGCCGAGCAGTAGTAACATCTAGAAGTCTGCTGATTTTATTGGATGAACCATAGATGTGTGGCTCCTTTTGCATAATAGTATTGAACGAAAGTTAATCTCCCCAAACACTTTCGCGTTTTGGGCAAGTTACCCCTCCACTCTCTCCATTTTTGTTTGGACATTCCCAGGTAGTGCGCGGAAATACTGAAAAGTGTATACTCTTTTCAACTTTGTCACCTTAATTCTCGTCCTATGTCTTTCATTTTGGTATCAATGCGTTCGCAATAGAATTCCCAACAGAACTATGTGCATATAATGTCAAAGACAGCAGCGCGCTCCACCCGCCGACAAGATGAATGTAGGCCAAGGGTACCAGAAAAAGAAAGCTGAGCCACCCTCAGGCAACTCTCATTACATTAGAGAGCGTGATAATACTGAAAAGTGTATACCCTTTTCAACTTTGTTACCTCAATTCTCATCCTAGTTTTTTCAATTTGGCATCAATGTGTTCGCAATAGAATTCTCTACAGGACTAAAGGCATATAAACTCCAAAAGCCCGGCTTACCATCCGCAACAAACAGAGTAAGCGAGAGTGTGTTACCAGGGAGCGCACAAGAGCGATAAAATGTATACACTCTTTTCATTTTGGTCACCCCAATTGTCATCCTAGGTCTTTCATTTTTGTATCAATGTGTTAGCAATAGAATTATCTACAGGTTTAAATGCATATAAACTCCAAAAGCAAGGTGTACCATCCGCACAAAACAGAGAAAGTGAGAGAAAGTAACCCGGGAGCACTCTAGTGCAATGTAATGTGAACACTCTTTTCACTTTGGTTACCTCAATTCTCGTCATATGTCTTTCATTTTGGTATCAATGTGTTCGCAATTGTATCTGCTGGCATTTTACCCTTTGCTTGGATCTGAAGGGTTTTAGGCTCACCACGATGCAATCTGATAGTACCACAGGTGTATATACCTATCTTCAAGCAGCAATTCACTCATTCAAACCGACTTATAATAGTTATCCATATATAAATGGTAATCTTTGTTCTACCTGTTAACCTGTCATATGAAGAAAGATTGTCAAAGCTTATATTACATTCTCTAGAAAAGCAAAGAATTAGGAGTGACATATGGTAGAGGTGCACAATGGGATGAATGGACATAACAAAGGGGACATTAATGGGGTATTAAAAGTAGCAACACAAGACAGAACTCGAAACAAAGTGTAAAAATTGGAAAAATTTAGATTTAGGAAAGAACTGCATGGGTAAATACACTGGGTTTGTACCTTAAGGTTCATGTATGCAATATTACAGAGTTCCAGTTAACTCCCATGCATGCAATTAATTTATGTTATGTTTATGTTTTTTATGTTAAAATGTTTTTGTTGATTTGTTTGTATATTTTCATAAGTAAAGCATGCTTACCGTCTTATTCCAAGTTTTATGATAACTTTACAAGGTTTAAAACATAAAGTTCAATATATATTCTGGTTTTCACACAGGAATTATACGTTAATATAACATCATAATAACGTAATGATGTCGTGTAAATAACGTTATACTGACGTCATATAAATGTTATATTTATGTTATAAGAACGTAAATTGGATAGCTTTACAGAAAGTAAACAAAAAAAACTAAATGTTGACTGAAAATTATTTATTCTTAAATATAAAGCATGAAAACATTATAATACCATAGCATTCACTATTATTTTTAAATTTTTACATAAATCTTAAAAAACTGTGTCTCAAGAATATATGTTTTTAGTTATATCCTTTGGTTTTAAGAACATCAGATATACGTATTTATGTCAAAAGTTACAGTATTACCTTTGTGGAACCATTTAAAAACGTCCACAAACGTTCTGTGTTTGCTGGGTGGCCCTGCCGATACGAAAGGAAAGGAATGCGGGGCGTAGTCAGCTGGAGGCAAGCCTAGCGCCAAGAGGGCAGCGCGTAGCATCCTGGAGAAATCTCGCCTGGTGACAGGAGTGCCTGCGGCATGTTAGAATATGAGCCCCGGGCCCACGTCCCTGTAGTTAAAGTATTTAGACAGAGCACGGACCGGGCAGTACTTGCTGGAAGGGTTTGCTCTCAGGGAGAGGGTGGGCGTGCGACCTGCGCTGTGCTTGTAAGTGTTGAAGACGATATCTATTCCTGCCGTCGTAACTGATACCTGCTCAAGGTTGAGCGTGTGTCGTCCACGCTCCACGTAGACCGCCTCACCCGGGCGTAGGCAGGCGTGGAAAGCCAGGGAAAAGAGCGCCCTGTAGCAAGACTTCTCATAGGCAGAGTTACATACGCCTCCCAGTGCCCGCAGCAGGTGATGCAGGAGGCTCCTCATCACAGGGAGACGCCGCGCAGGGGCCCGCTGTGCGGAGTTACGTGCCTCTTTGAGGAGTTGAGTGACCAGGAACTGCCGTGTTGGATCCCTCCTACCGTGCAGCTTGCAGACGAAGGCGATGGCTGCTAGATAGGCATGCAGAGAACGGAAAGCCAGGCCCCACGAGAGCAGAGATTGCAGGAAGTTCACCAGGGTCGAAGGTGTAGCATCAAAGGGGCATTCTCCTCGCCACCCTGCCGAGACGTAGGCGGCGTACTCCACCCTCTTAGCCCTGTAAGCACGCCTCATCGCTGGCTGCAGGGAGTTGAATAGGATCCTCACAGTTGCAGGGTGAAGTTGCAGGGTAGAAGGTGCGCGGGAACTGTTGTCGGCGTCCCGGCGAGGCCTGCGTCTCGCAGGAACAAGGGCGGCAGCGTCTGTAAGCGGGAAAGAGCATCACAAACCCCGTTTAATTTGCCTGGGAGGTTGGAGGGTAGGAGTGTAATGTTATGAATGAGTAAGAGCACTGCCAAGGGCCTGATAATTTGCATTAGTAGGAGGCACCTAGCAGAGAGTGAGGTGAGCACGTTTACCACTGCACTCTTGTCCGATTTGCACACCAGCCTCTTATTGGCCAATACCGGGGTGAAAAGTGCTATACCCATGTAGAAAGGGTAGAGCTCGAGCAATGCAATGTTGAGCCGACCCCAGACCTGCGGCGACGTTCCCCTGAACCAGGCTGCCCCTAGCGTTAGGCCGTACCCCTTGGAAGAAGCATCGGCTCACATTGAAAGTGATGGAGCGCTTCCCCATCCGCCATCTGGGGGAAAGACTGTTACTCCATTGAAGTCGGTGAGGAAGGAGCGCCAGGCGACGAGGTCAAGCTTAGCCTAAGCGTCCAAGTGGTATAGGTGCGAGGGGCATTGAGCGCCTCGCGTGAGCGGGTGCAGATGACACAGGAAGGCCCGGCCGCCCGGGATTACCCGCGGTGGCGAATTGCAACTTGCCAATGATCGCCTGCAGGTCCCGGAGGGGAATGCGCTCCAGACTCAGCGCGACTTCCACTGCCGCCGTGTACTTCGTTCTCTTGTCCTCAGGGAGTCCCCAGCAAACACAAATCATATAGAAAACGTTCAACTATCTCTTCCCATAGGTGTAGGAATGACTTGCATTGGGAATGGTGCAGGAGAGCCTTTGAGAAACTTTTAATCCAAAAATCCAAACACATAGCTTTTATAATAAATTGTTTTTCCTACAACTATTTTGTTCCTAATGTATTACAAATACAATGACGTCAATGAGATAATCCTTTCCCTTAAAACCAAGTCTGGTGCCCTTGAGGAGATACCTACTTTAATTTACAAAAAAGCCTCCAGATCTTTAGCCCCTGCTATTGCTTTGCTCTTCAACAAGTCACTTGAACTCCAAACCTTCCCAGATATTCGACATACTCAGCCACTGCCAGTTTGGCTTCCGGTCCCAAAAGAGTACCAATGATGCAATCATTAGTCTCCTTGACATTATCTACTCAGCCCTTGACAAAAATGAGTTTCCGATTGGACTCTTCATTGACCTAAGAAAAGTCTTTGATACTGTTAATCACAACTACCTCTTACTTAAACTCCAGCATTATGGAATCCGAGGCCTTGCCCTTGACTACATCCGATCCTATCTTAGTGACAGACACCAATATGTAACCATCAATGATACAACTTCTTCCACTCTACCAATTACCGTTGGAGTGCCACAGGGCAGCATCTTAGGACCTCTTCTATTTCTTATATATATAAACGATCTGCCTAATGTCTCTAATATTCTCAAACCTATATTGTTTGCTGACGATACTACCCTTATCTACTCAAACCTCAACCCACATACACTAAATAATGTTGTGAATAATGAATTAAAAAAAGTCCACTTATGGATGTCAACGAACAAACTAACATTAAACATCGAAAAGACTTACTACATCTTATTTGGAAGCAAATCATCAAATGCAATTCAGCTACAGATAGACAACATTAACATCAGTAATAAAAATGATGGCAAGTTTCTTGGCCTATTCCTAGACAAGAGACTCAACTTCAGCACCCACATTCAACACATAACTAAGAAAGTCTCTAAGACAGTTGGTATACTCTCCAAAATCAGATATTATGTTCCTAACTCTGCTCTCCTCTCACTATATTATGCACTAATCTACCCCTATCTTAATTATGGTATCTGTGCATGGGGGTCTACCACTGCAAACCACCTTAAGCCCATCATCACACAGCAAAAATCTGCTATCAGAATAATAACTAACTCTGCTTTCAGACAACACTCAGCTCCCTTATTTAAATCTCTAAACTTGCTAAATATTAACTCCCTCCACACATTCTCTTGTGTCAACTACATTTACAAAACCCTGTTCTTAAATGCAAACCATGCTCTGAAACTCTCCCTGGACAGATGTAATAGGACCCATCATCACCACACCAGAAATAAATATCTCTTTGATATCCCCAGGGTCAAACTTAATCTGTGTAAACACTCTATGCAAATTAAGGGACCTAGTCTATGGAACTCACTCCCTAGTGAATTGAAAAACTGTAAAACTTTTGCCTTATTTAAAAGCAAAACCAAAAAGTACCTAACTTCATCTATTTAGTTTCCTACACTGAGCTTTAAATTTGCTCTGTACCTAGTGGTACCCAATCTCCTAATTTTTATGTAATATCAAACCTTATCATTGTGTTCATTGCTGTCTTCTTTTATGTGCTAGCCATATGCTGTATTGTGACTACCAATTTTTGTCAACTACCATTCAAGCTGTCATTGCAATCAATCTTATATTGTTTCTGCTGTATTGTGCCTACCAATTTGTTGTCAACTACCATTTTAAGCTGTCATTGCAATCAATCATAGCTACCTATGTGCTTTAATATTCTGTACCTATAATTTTCTCTCATCTTTTTTTTTTTTTTTCATTCCATGTAATCTGTTATCATTTTTTTGTCTATAAATTTTGCAAGTATTTACCTCCTTAAAATTTTCTTAGATTAAGGACCTGCCCGAAACGCTGCGCATGCTAGTGGCTTTACAAGACTGTAATTACCATAATTGTATCCTCACATTCCTTATGTACATTCTTGTATATGCATAAATAAATAAATAAATAAATAAATAAAAAAAGGGAGAGTAACGCCTGTCCACAAATGTGGTAATCTCACAGATGTTAACAACTACAGACCTATATCTATCCTGCCAAACTTGTCAAAAATTTTTGAAAAACTAATCTATAAGCAGCTTTACTCATATCTAGCCAAACTCAATATACTTAGCCCTTGCCAATATGGCTTCAGACCCAAAAAAAGCACTAACGATGCACTTATTAGTATGCTTAACTCGATTCATACAGCTCTTGATAAAAATGAGTTCTCTGTTGGGTTGTTTGTGGACCTGCGTAAAGCTTTTGACACTGTCAACCACCAAAACCTTCTTCTTAAATTACATCATTATGGAGTCAGAGGACACTCCCTACAATACCTCAAATCCTACCTTACTGACAGGCTCCAATATGTTTCTGTGAATAATACAATTTCTCCCACCCTACCCATCAACATTGGTGTTCCCCAGGGCAGCATACTTGGCCCTCTCCTCTTTCTCATCTACATTAATGACCTTCCAAATGCCTCCCAACACCTCAAACCAATTCTATTTGCTGATGACACAACCTTCATTTACTCCAGTCCTGATCCCCTTGCTCTAAATGCCACAGTAAATACTGAGCTAAATAAAGTCCATCTGTGGCTAACTGCCAACAAACTCACCCTTAACATTGACAAAACCTTTTATATTCTGTTTGGCAATAAATCCTCTAATCAAATAAATCTCAAAATAAACAATACCCAAATTTGTAACAAATTAGATGGCAAATTCCTTGGCATTCTCATTGACCACAAGCTTAATTTCCAGGGACACATTCTAAACATATCAAAAAAAGTTTCAAAAACTGTGGGTATTCTTTCTAAGATCAGTTATTATGTACCACGCCCTGCCCTGGTGACTATTACTCCCTTATCTATCCATATCTCAACTATGGTATTTGTGCTTGGGGCTCTACTACCCAAAATCACTTACATAAGAACATAAGAACAAAGGTAACTGCAGAAGGCCTATTGGCCCATACGAGGCAGCTCCTATTCTATAACCACCCAATCCCACTCATATACTTGTCCAACCCGTGCTTGAAACAATCGAGGGACCCCACCTCCACAATGTTACGCGGCAATTGGTTCCACAAATCAACAACCCTGTTACTGAACCAGTATTTACCCAAGTCTTTCCTAAATCTAAACTTATCCAATTTATATCCATTGTTTCGTGTTCTGTCCTGTGTTGATACTTTTAATACCCTATTAATATCCCCCCGGTTATGTCCATTCATCCACTTGTAAACCTCTATCATGTCACCCCTAACTCTTCGCCTTTCCAGTGAATGCAACTTAAGCTTTGTTAATCTTTCTTCATATGAAAGATTTCTAATTTGGGGAATTAACTTAGTCATCCTACGCTGGACACGTTCAAGTGAATTTATATCCATTCTATAATATGGCGACCAAAACTGAACTGCATAATCTAAATGGGGCCTAACTAGAGCAAGATATAGCTTGAGAACCACACCAGGTGTCTTGTTACTAACGCTGCGATTAATAAATCCAAGTGTCCGATTTGCCTTATTACGAACATTTATGCATTGATCCTTTTGTTTTAAATTCTTACTAATCATAACTCCCAGATCCCTTTCGCAATCCGACTTCGCAATCACAACACCATCTAGCTCGTATCTTGTAACTCTATCATCATTACCTAACCTCAGAACTTTACATTTATCAGCATTAAACTGCATCTGCCAATCCTTTGACCATTTCAAAACCCTATCTAGATCAACTTGAAGTGATAGTGAGTCCTCCTCCGAATTAATTTCCCTACCGATTTTCGTATCATCGGCAAATTTGCAAATGTTGCTACTCAAACCTGAATCTAAATCATTTATATATATTATAAACAACAGAGGTCCCAGGACAGAGCCTTGAGGCACTCCACTTACAACATTTTCCCACTCTGACTTGATTCCATTTATACTAACTCTCTGTTTCCTTTGGTATAGCCATGCCCTAATCCAGCTTAATATAGCACCCCCAATACCATGAGACTCTATTTTTTTAATCAGTCTTTCATGTGGCACTGTATCAAAAGCTTTGCTAAAGTCAAGGTATACAACATCGCAATCCTTACCACTATCAACTGCCTCAACAATGCTAGAATAAAAAGATAACAAATTTGTTAAACATGAACGGCCATTTATAAAACCATGTTGCGACTCAATTATTAATTTATGTTTTTCAAGATGAAGACGAATTTTATTTGCTATTATAGATTCGAGTAACTTTCCCACAATAGACGTTAGGCTAATTGGTCGATAGTTAGACGCAAGTGATCTATCTCCTTTCTTAAAAACTGGTATCACATTAGCAACTTTCCAAAACTCTGGCACTCTGCCTGACTCTATTGATTTATTAAATATGGTTGACAGTGGGTCACAAAGCTCCTCTTTGCATTCTTTAAGCACCCTAGCAAACACTTCATCCGGCCCTGGGGATTTGTTTGGTTTGAGTTTTACTATTTGTTTAAGAACATCCTCCCTGGTAACTGCTAAACTCGTCAACCTGTCCTCGTCCCCACCCACATAGACTTGTTCGGCTGAAGGCATATTGTTAAGTTCCTCTTTAGTAAATACAGATACAAAATATTTATTAAAAATACTACTCATCTCTTCATCACTATCTGTTATTTGACCTGTCTCAGTTTTTAATGGACCTATCCTTTCCCTAGTCTTAGTACGATATAACTGAAAAAACCCTTTAGGATTTGTCTTTGCTTGCCCTGCTATGCGAACTTCATAGTTTCTTTTTGCTTTCCTTATCTCTTTTTTAACATTTCTAACCAGTTGTACGAATTCCTGTTCTAAAGTGACCTCCCCATTTTTAATCCTTTTGTACCAAGCTCTCTTTTTACCTATAAGGTTCTTCAAATTCTTTGTTATCCACTTTGGGTCATTAGTATACGATCTATTCAATTTGTATGGTATACTACGTTCCTGTGCTTTGTTTAGAATATTCTTAAATAAGTTATATATTGAATCCACATCGAAATCCCCATTTAAGTCACCTATCGCTGGGTTCATGTCTCGCTCCAAGACCGGCCCACACCCCATACCCAAGCCTTTCCAATCAATTTGCCCCAAAAAATTTCTTAGGCTATTAAAATCAGCTTTTCGAAAATCTGGCACTTTAACAGAATTTTCTCCTACTGGTCTATTCCATTCTATGCTAAATCTGATTTCTTTGTGATCACTGCTCCCTAGCTCACTCCCTATTTCGATGTCATTAATTTGCGTTTCCCTGTTAGTTAACACTAAATCTAAAATATTATTTTCCCGTGTTGGTTCCTTAATGTGTTGCGTAAGAAAGCAATCGTCAATTAATTCTAGAAAATCATCTGCTTCCCTATTCCCTGTTTTGTTCAACCAGTTTATTCCGCTAAAATTAAAGTCACCCATGACATAAATACTGTTAGATCTAGATGCTCTAGATATTTCATCCCATAGATGCTTTGCTTCCATTCTGTCTAAATTTGGTGGCCTATATATTACTCCTATTATAATATTATTAGCTTTTTCGTTTAATTCAATCCAAATAGTTTCTGTGTGTGGCTCTGTTTTGATTCCCTCTTTGAGACAACATTTCAAATTATCCCTAACATATATGGCTACTCCACCTCCTCGTCTAATATATCTATCTGTGTGAAATAGTTTAAATCCATATATTTGATATTCAGCTAATAGTTCTCTATTTTCTACATTCATCCACGTTTCGGTAAGTGCAATAATATCTATTTTTTCTGTGCAGACAAGAGCATTTAATTCGTTAATTTTATTTCTTAGACTTCTACTGTTAGTGTAATATACCCTAAGTGAATTGTTATTTTGCGGACCTTCTCTTTCCCTGATCGTTTTGCCAATTCCTTTCTCCCACAAACACATACTTTTATTACCTCCTTCCTCCAAATCAATTCCCATACCTCTATCTGCTAACAGTTTAAACCCAAACAAACACCTCTAACCACTTTTTCTAGCGAGTTCACAACAGCAACAACCCCAGCTCTCGATAGGTGCACCCCATCACGAGCATACATATCATTTCTTCCATAGAAGTGTTCCCAGTTGTCTATGAAAGATATTGCATTTGATTTGCAATATCTTTCCAGCCGTCCTCTAATTACTCAACACAAAGCTGCTATTAGGACAATATCCAATTCTGGCCCCAGACATCACTCGGTACCCCTACTTAAATCTCTGAATATGTTAGACATTAAGTCACTGCACATTCTCTCATGTGTATTATACATATATAAAACGCTAAACTATAATGCCAATCCTGATCTCAAAAGCTTCATAGAAGGTTGTATCAGAACCCATGAGCATCACACCAGAAATAAATACAGTTTTGATATTCCTAGAGTACGACTTAATCAAACTAGAAATGCTCTACAAATCAAGGGGCCCAGAATGTGGAATGACCTTCCCAACCATGTTAAAGATTGTACCTCTCTCAACCAGTTTAAGTTAAAAGCGAAGCTATACCTAATAAATTCCCTGTAACCTACCTTACCCTTCTATTGTCAACCAATGTCTGTTTTTTTTCTTTAAAGAGCGCTGTTTGTCGACATAATTGTATTTGTGCTGCTTTTTCATCTATGTTTTCATTTCTTGTTTTCATTCTACTCATTATGCTCAATTAGTATTAAGCTTGTCATTTAAGTTAATCATGCCCGAAACGCTTTGCGTAATAGTGGCTTTAGGCATTGTATGTACTAGCTATACCTATAAGTCAAACAATCCTTGTAAATATTTATTGTATGTATGTACCTTACCTAAATAAAATTGTATTGTATTGTATTGTATTGTATTGTAAATAGTTTTTACATGTTTAAATATAAAATTTATGGAGTTTTTTTTGTAAAATTCATTAATAAATTGTGAATGATATTTAATGGCTGAATGAAACCTTCAAAATACATTTAGTTATTCTATGATCAGAAAAAGTAGTTTTCTAAATTTTCTAAAAATTGCTATTTTTAACACAATTTGACTCCTTATGTATTCCACTAAACACTAATATCATGTTTAAATATAAAATGTATGTATTTGTTACGACCCTGGGTTCTTCAGTGGAAACCAAAGGTCAAAATTTAACTAATAAGCTACGTTAGAGTAGTAAATCGCAACTCGATGTGTCTTTGTTTGTATCTTTCCTGCCAGACATAGGACTATTCTTGTTTCTCAAAGAGCATTTAAAGACTGAGCTGGGGGTTGATTATTAAATAATAACATAGGCACCAACTATGTTTACTAATACTCTAATCATTTGTAAAGTAAACCTGAGTAAACTTGGTATAGGGCTGCGGTACGATTAGTTGAGCAGTCTGCCGGCAGCAGCCAGCTGGGGGGAAGGAGAGGGAGACTCGATCTTTTTCTGAGCTGGCGTGGTGTGGACAGGATCCTCCTACCCTTCCTCTTCGTTTCCTTATTTCTGTGTCTTGTTCAAGATAAGTACCAACTGTGTTATTATTCCATGTCTGGCATACTCATGTTCTATATGTAGAGTAGTATAATTTGTGTGTAGTAGGTGTTTTTAGAGTTTATATTACTAGTTATTCTAAAGGGGGTCCCATTTGAACCACGTGGTCCCCTACCCTAAGCTGACTCTAACTTCAAGTTATTCAATAGTAGAGCTTTACCCTAGCTTGTGTTCAGTGTAAAACCTTGTATCCTGCTCATGTGGACCAAGGCTTTTAACGTAAGGTAGTGTGGTAAAGTTATTATTATTATTGTTATTGGTGTGAATGTATATGGGGGGCTGTTAAGGGGTTAATAAATAAGTACATGAATTATAAGAGTATCGTTCTTCCTGTGTAGGAGATCTTGATAATTTCCTAGACTGACCTTGTTGTGTAGCCAAGTAGTCAGCACTACTTCTAGTTTCCATGGGGGCCGGGCCTTACTGATCTCCCCAAATAGATACATCTTTATTCTGACTGACCTTACCTCTTAATAGCACCAGTTCCCCCATAGCATGCCCACCATTTTTTTATAACAAGTGGTTGGCCAGTCCGGGAGGAACACTATAAGTGTAAAATATTAGATTCTTGAGTGCCAAAACTAAAAATTGTTGTTTTCCGCAGAACGATTGTGTGCTAGCCTAGGGTCCAGCTCATCTAGCAAAGGACATTCTTGCACTGACTGGACACCCAGCTGGATCCCTTCACGATTAAGGTTAGTGTGGCCTTGTGTAAGGGGCCGTGCAAATTTTTGTTTTTTTACCAATTTTTATTTTTTAATTTTTTCTTTGGCTGGGAGCTAAAATTATTAGTGATGTCATCTGAAATGCAGAGACTGGCAAGGGAGCCTTCAGCAGTAGAGGTAAAGAAACTTACCAAGTCTAATTTAGTATTGTTAGGCAAGGAATTTGGCCTAGAATTAAATGACGCGGATAAAAAGTGGACTTTGGTGAATGAAATATTACAGCATTGTATTGATCAAGAACTATTGGAAAGTGATACACCTTTATGCCAGCCTACCCAAGCAGAAAGTGCAACTCATAGGGATAGAGAGTTAGCTCTAGAGTTAGCAAGAATAAAATTAGAGGAGCAAAGACTCAAAACCGAGGAGGCTAGAATTAGAGCGAATGCCATTGGACCTCCACCTGCCGGGGATTCAAACCCCAGGCATTATGAGAAAAAACATAATTTGCCTGAATTTTCCGAGTCGGACCCTGAAAGGTTTTTCAACCATTTTCAGATATTGGCCATGTCCATGAACTGGCCAAAGGAAGAGTGGGTGAAAATCCTACAGGGAAGACTTAGGGGTAAAGCACAAGATATTTTTATAAACATATGCCTGACGACGAGTGTTTTGAATATGATAAAGTCAGGGAACGTATTTTGTGGGCATATGAAATTACTCCTGAAGCTCACCGCCAAGCTTATCGCAACCTTAGGCCTACTCACAACCAACCGCTCACTGAATTTGCTAATGATCAAATTAGATCATTATTTTTTTTGTTTGCCATCTTTGCCTGTTTTATACTCTTAATTATTTGTTCTTAGTTAATCCCCTTGTCACTAAACCTAGGGCTTTTTATTACCCTGTTAATTAACCATTACTAAGCTAATTATCTTAAAGATCATTTTTTTTATGATTATTATTTTTCTTATTATTTTTTATTTTACATTTATATTGTCAGTCTCTACTGATTTTTTGTTTTTTATTTTATGTAACTTCTGTGTCCTCCCTGGCTATCTATTGGATCTTTATTTTACTTCTAAATTGTTACTATTTTATTGTATTTGCTTTTATTCTTGTGTTTTGCTTTATCGTGTATCTTGTATCGTGATCCCTCTGCATCCTATGCACACTGATATTGATCCTGATCAAAATCTTCTGTCTCATATCTACACCAACCAGCACATTGATCATCATTATTGCAAGTATTTCACAGCACACCAGTCTAAAAACAAACTTCAAAATAGCACCTGTCTATCAGTTTATAACCAAAATGTTAGATCACTTGGTAAACATTTTGACGATTTAAATGCATTACTCACAGCAATCGGTACTAACCTATCGTTCATTATTTTAACAGAAACTTGGCTAAATAAAGACTATACCCAACTCTACAACTTAGCTGGTTATAAAGCCATTCATAACTGTAGGCCTAATAAAAAAGGTGGTGGCACAGCTATATATTACCGAGATACATTTATCTGCAACAGTGTTATTAGTGACAGAGATGACTACTGTGAATATACTTTTGCTCAGTTTACAATTAAATCCCTTAAATCCTCTTTGACTAGTGGAGCCATCTATAGATTTCCCAATACTAACATAGCTTCTTTCTCAGACAACCTAAGGAATCTTATTATAAACAACAATCTCAACAAAAACCACATCATTCTGGGAGGAGATTTTAATATTGACCTGGGTCAACAAAATTGCTCTCAAGTTGACTATTTCCTTAACAGCATGAACTCCTATATGCTAATCCCCACAAACACCAAACCTACCCGAGTCACTCAAACATAAGCCACTACCTTGGACCACATATGGACAAACATAACAGCTCCCCTTGTATCTGGTATAATCTACGACAGAACAACTGACCACTATCCTACCTTTCTCATAGCGAACATGGACATAACACCACCAAAAAGCAAGAAACTTTCATTTAGGCTACACAGTGAATCAGCTTTAGACAATCTTACAGAGGCACTTTACAATATTAACTGGGATTCTGAATTCAATAATACCCATGATATAAATTCATTAGCTAACCTCTTCATCTCCAAAACTCTAAGCCTCCACAACCTTCATTGTCCCCTTCTTACCAAGCAAGTAACTGACAAAAGATTAAACAATCCATGGCTCACAAGTGGCATTCTCAACTCAATCAACAAGAAACATGAATATGAAAAGAAAGTTAGGATTGGCCTAGTTTCAAAGGAAGTAGCTAAAAGGTACTCATCAATGCTTACCAGTATCATAAGAAAGGCAAAACTTGCATATTATGTGAATAGATTCAATGAAGCAAAAGGCAACATGAAAAGCACTTGGAAAACTATCTCTAGTATCCTAGGAACTAAACAACACTCACATAACCAAATAAAACTCTACAAGGATGGGGATATACCGTCAACTGTTTTAGAAATGGCAAATGAATTTAATAGTTTCTTTTCATCGGTTGGTGCTAATCTTGCCAGTAAAATCCCACAGACTCAGACACATATTAACACATATCTCTCAGGCAGCTATCCAAACTCTCTTCTCCTTTCACCAATCAGCCCGGCAGATGTTGTGTCCATCATACATTCTCTAAAAACCAAGGCAGGGAACACCAGTGAAATTCCGTCCATTGTGTACAAGAGAGCCTCCCATGCCCTTGCCCCACCCATAGCACTACTGTTCAACAAATCTATAGAGTATCACACCTTCCCTGATATCCTAAAAAAAGCAAGAGTAACGCCAGTCCATAAAGGAGGCAATCCGGCGGACATAAACAATTATAGACCAATATCAAATCTACCCACTCTATCAAAAATATTTGAAAAAATTATTTACAAACAGCTCTATTCCTACCTCGTAAAATTCGACATACTTAGCCCCTGCCAGTTTGGCTTCCGGTCCCAAAAGAGCACCAATGATGCAATCATTAGTCTCCTTGACATTATCTACTCAGCCCTTGACAAAAATGAGTTTCCGATTGGACTCTTCATTGACCTAAGAAAAGCCTTTGATACTGTTAATCACAACTACCTCTTACTTAAACTCCAGCATTATGGAATCCGAGGCCTTGCCCTTGACTACATCCGATCCTATCTTAGTGACAGACACCAATATGTAACCATCAATGATACAACTTCTTCCACTCTACCAATTACCGTTGGAGTGCCACAGGGCAGCATCTTAGGACCTCTTCTATTTCTTATATATATAAACGATCTGCCTAATGTCTCTAATATTCTCAAACCTATATTGTTTGCTGACGATACTACCCTTATCTACTCAAACCTCAACCCACATACACTATATAATGTTGTGAATAATGAATTAAAAAAAGTCCACTTATGGATGTCAACGAACAAACTAACATTAAACATCGAAAAGACTTACTACATCTTATTTGGAAGCAAATCATCAAATGCAATTCAGCTACAGATAGACAACATTAACATCAGTAATAAAAATGATGGCAAGTTTCTTGGCCTATTCCTAGACAAGAGACTCAACTTCAGCACCCACATTCAACACATAACTAAGAAAGTCTAAGACAGTTGGTATACTCTCCAAAATCAGATATTATGTTCCTAACTCTGCTCTCCTCTCACTATATTATGCACTAATCTACCCCTATCTTAATTATGGTATCTGTGCATGGGGTCTACCACTGCAAACCACCTTAAGCCCATCATCACACAGCAAAAATCTGCTATCAGAATAATAACTAACTCTGCTTTCAGACAACACTCAGCTCCCTTGTTTAAATCCCTAAACTTGCTAAATATTAACTCCCTCCACACATTCTCTTGTGTCAACTACATTTACAAAACCCTGTTCTTAAATGCAAACCATGCTCTGAAACTCTCCCTGGACAGATGTAATAGGACCCATTATCACCACACCAGAAATAAATATCTCTTTGATATCCCCAGGGTCAAACTTAATCTGTGTAAACACTCTATGCAAATTAAGGGACCTAGTCTATGGAACTCACTCCCTAGTGAATTGAAAAACTGTAAAACTTTTGCCTTATTTAAAAGCAAAACCAAAAAGTACCTAACTTCATCTTCTTAGTTTCCTACACTGAGCTTTAAATTTGCTCTGTACCTAGTGTTACCCAATCTCCTAATTTTTATGTAATATCAAACAACCTTATCATTGTGTTCATTGCTGTCTTCTTTTATGTGCTAGCCATATGCTGTATTGTGACTACCAATTTTTGTCAACTACCATTCAAGCTGTCATTGCAATCAATCTTATATTGTTTCTGCTGTATTGTGCCTACCAGTTTGTTGTCAACTACCATTTTAAGCTGTCATTGCAATCAATCTTAGCTACCTATGTGCTTTAATATACTGTACCTACAATTTTCTCTCATCTTTTTTTTTTTTTTTTTTTTTTTCATTTCATGTAATCTGTTATCATTTTTTTGTCTATAAATTTTGCAAGTATTTACCTCCTTAAAATTTTCTTAGATTAAGGATCTGCCCGAAACGCTGCACGTGCTAGTGGCTTTACAAGACTGTAATTACCATATTTGTATCCTCACATTCCTTATGTACATTCTTGTATATGCATAAATAAAAAATAAAAAAAATAAATAAAATAAGATTGTTTGATAAATGGATTCGCTCGGCTAAAGCTGAAACATAGGAAGCACTCAAGAATAGTATGTTAATAGAACAGTTTATAGATAGTATGCCAGACATTGTCGCTCAGTATATAAGGGGAAGGGTAGAGGTAAATTCTAAAATAGGAGATTTGGCCAAGTTGGCAGAAAACTACCAATTGGCGGGCAAAAGGCCCAATAAAAATAATTATACCTCACAGAGTAACAAAACTTATACCCACAGCCAGCCCAGACCAGCTCATTCTAACCCTTTAACTAATGCACCTTCTGTTTCAGACATAACTAACCCTGTTAAAGTGTCTAGCCCCACGGTACCTAAGGGTGAACCGAAGGGTAATTCTGTTAGTAATGTCTTTTCTCCCCGACGTTTTTGTGGTCACTGTAAACGTCCAAACCACACTATTAGCCGTTGTTGGCAACTGTACCCGGAAAAAAGACCCAATGCTCTAGTTGGACACAGGGCTTGAGGCCTTCGGAAGGGTTAGGGAGTAAGACCTCCAACCCACAGTGGTTGGACTTGCTTACCTCATTCTTATCGAAAGGGAGACTACTTTTGTCTGAGGGTTCTTCCTAGAAGGATGTGGTGATCTTCCGAGACACCGGTGCCATCCAGACTTTAATTTTAGAGAGTGCGTTGCAAGGTGCCAACACTCTCGACACTGGAGAGGTGGTACTGGTCGAGGGTGTCACTAGTGATACTCGAGCAGTACCCCTCCATAAGGTTACCCTGGAATCTGATTTCCACAAGGGTGTTTGTACAGTTGGTGTCACTTCATACCTACCTTTCCCTAATGTTGATGTAATAGTTGGTAATGATTTAGCAGGGGATAAGGTAGGGGACTCCAGACTGCCTATTATGTTGCATACCCCTAAGGTTTGCCTGGATCCACCCGCGGCAGAGGATAATGTTGTGTACCCTGTGTGCGCGGTGACCAGGTCTATGGGACTTAAATGTAAGGGCAGCCCTGTGCTTGCCAAGGTGGTAAATCCCGAGGACACGAGGAACTTTCCGAGTGGTGAAAACCAAGTGGACCTCGCGGACACATTAATGGCCCGACTCGATGACGTGGCCGAGGACATTGTGGAGCGCCTGCCACCGCCATCTACCGAGAGTAGTGGGGAGGTGGAGGAGAACACTGTTGAGCCTCGGCCAATAGCATCTGACCAAGGCCTAGATGCCGCCTTGAGTGAGTTACAGAAAGCTGATCCCACTCTTGCAGATTGTCATGAGACAGCCATCTCTATGGAGGAAATTGTAGACGCAGCAACTGGGTACTACTACAATGATCGGATTTTGATGAGAAAATGGAGACCACAGAGTGCTCCCTTGTCAAATGAGTGGGAGGTAGTCCACCAGGTTATGTTGCCGACCTGCTATAGAGAAAGAATTTTGGCAGCTGCTCATGATGATCCTATGGGGGGGACATCAAGGTATTAATATTACGTATCACAAAATTTTAAAGTATTTTTTCTGGCCCAAGCTGAAAAGCGAAGTGGCAAAATTTTGTAATGCGTGTATTGTTTGTCAACTGGTTGGGAAACCAAACCAGACTCCACCTAAAGCTCCTCTAAGGCCTATTGTCGTGCCAGAGGAACCATTTTCTCATGTGGTAATGAACTGTGTTGGACCATTACCTAGAACTATGTCTGGTAATATTTACCTAATCATGATGATGTGTATTACTACTCGGTACCCAGAGGCTTTTGCTGTAAGGAACATCCGAGCAAAAACTGTTGTTGCTCGTATGTTGCAATTTTTTTCCACTTTTGGACTACCTCGGGTCGTGCAAACTGAGAATGGTACTAACTTTAAGTCTGATATTTTTGAGCAATTTTGTAAGGACCATGGAATAACTCATAAGGTTTCCAGCCCATACCATCCACAGAGTCAGGGGGTAATTGAACGTTTCCATCTAACTCTGAAGCAGATGTTGAAGACATCGTGCGAGAGTTCCCACACCTTCTGGGATGAGAATTTACCATATGTTTTGTTTGCGGCTAGAGAGGGATTACAAAGTTCACTGGGTTGTTCTCCTTTTGAGTTAGTCTTTGGCCATAAAGTTCGTGGACCCTTGCAAATGTTACAGGAGAATCTGTTAGGGAACGTAACGTTAACCGAAGGTTCGGCTTTCTTTGCGCAACACCACCAGAGACTCAAGGACTGCAAGGCGGCTGCACTAAAGTATCTTGGGAAGGCCCAAGAAAAGATGAAAGACCGAAACGATGCTAAGGCTAAGTTACGGGTATTTCAGCCTGGCGACCCTGTCCTGGTATTAAAGCCTCGACTAGGGAACACTATGTCCCACAAGTACGAAGGCCCCTACATTGTGACAGAAAAGACTGGGGACCTCACGTACAAAGTGAGGCACTCTGACAAACGTAACCAGGTAATGCTCGTACATGTAAATCGGCTGAAGAAGTTCCAGGGCCCCAGGCCCATTGCACTAACCAATGTTTCCATTTCCAGTGAGGGAGGGGATGATTGTTCTGGGGACCCAACTAATCTCATTTTCAATAATTCTAGTTCTGTGAATGCTGTGGAGGAGGGACTGTCCCATTTGCAGATGGCCCAACGTGAAGAGGTGCAGTCTTTGCTTGATGAATTCTCCAGTCTGTTCGGGGAGGTCCCGACCCAGACTGATGCCATTTGCTATGATGTCAAGTTGACGGACTACACCCCCATTCGCCTTCAACCCTATCGGATGAGTCCAGAAAAGAAGGCCATCGTACGGAAGGAGGTCGACTTCTTGCTCCAGCACGGCCTCATCCGGCCGAGCCAGGGCTCTTGGTGCTCGCCCTGCCTTTTGGTCCCCAAACCAGATGGCTCCTGGCGATTATGCACCGACTATCGGCAGCTCAACAAGGTGACCATTGTGGATGCCTATCTGCTGCCCCTCCTTGAGGACTGCATCGACGAGTTGGGAAACGCCAAGTATGTCTCGAAATTCGACCTCTTGAGGGGGTATTATCAAATCCCACCTACTGAACGTGCTAAACAACTAACTGCGTTCGTGACACCCGAGGGGGTTTTTGAGTATCAAGTGTTACCGTTCGGCTTGCGTAATGCCCCTGCCACGTTCCAGAGATTCATGAACTCTGCTCGCTAAGGTGCCAAATTGTTGGGCGAATTTAGATGATATCGTGCTTTTTGACAGTAATTGGGCTGACCACATAGCTAAGTTACGCCAGTTGTTCGCAATCTTGAAAAAGGCAAATCTTACCTTAAATGCTAAAAGTGTCATTTTGGCCAAGGCACAGTGACGTACCTCGGTTATGAAGTGGGCCAAGGAAAAGTGTTACCTCAGCAAGATAAAATCAGTGCCATTCTGGAGTATCCAGTGCTAAAGTCTAAAAAGGACGTTCAAAGATTTATCAGTATGTGTGCGTACTATTGATGCTTTTGTCAGAACTTTTCCAGTGTTGCCACTCCTCTCACAGACTTGTTGCAGAAGGCCGTTAAATTTAAGTGGTCATCAGACTGTGCAGAGGCATTTAAAAATTTGAAATTGATCTTAGCTTCCGCCCCAGTGCTTGCTAGTCCAAGGTTCGACTGACCGTTTAAAATTCATGTTGACGCGTCTGACTCGGGTGCTGGTGCAGTGTTGTTGCAAACTGGGGATGATCAGGTGGAACACCCAGTATATTATTACTCTGTGAAATTCGACAAGGCGCAACGCAATTATTCAGTGGTAGAAAAAGAGGCATTGGCGCTAGTGTTAACATGTTCAAAGTTTAGTTCGAAGTTTACCTCACAGGTAATATAGTGGAAGTGTACACGGACCATAACCCACTAGTCTTCCTGACTCAGATGAAGGGTAAGAATAAACGCATCCTCAGGTGGGCGTTGTATCTACAGGACTTCAATCTTTCCATTACCCACCTACCGGGCCGACTCAACGTGATGGCCGACGCTCTGGCCAGGTTGCCGGAATAACATTCATCTAGGCCACAGGAAGCCATTTACCAACTGTCATGCTTTAGTTATTTTTTTTTTAGGTTCTCCTGTGACATTAAATATTCCGTGTCCAATTTATTTACTTCCCTGTTTTTTTTTGTGTATGTTTTTTTTTCTTTCAGAGAACTCCTTTGTATTTTTCTTGCAGAGAAATTGTTATTTTTGATTGAATTTTTTTTGTCATATGTTTTTTCTTTTTATTCTCTGTATACTCTTACGAAAAAATATGACTACTATTCTAGTAGTCACATTTTTTTTTTCTCTGAAGGGGGAGGAGTGTTACGACCCTGGGTTCTTCAGTGGAAACCAGAGGTCAAAATTTAACTAATAAGCTACATTAGAGAAGTAAATCGCAACTCGATGTGTCTTTGTTTGTATCTTCCCTGCCAGACGTAAGACTATTCTTGTTTCTCAAAGAGCATTTAAAGACTGAGCTGGGGGTTGATTATTAAATAATAACATAGGCACCAACTATGTTTACTTATACTCTAATCATTTGTAAAGTAAACCTGAGTAAACTTGGTATAGGGCTGCGGTACGATTAGTTGAGCAGTCTGCCGGCAGCAGCCAGCTGGGGGGAAGGAGAGGGAGACTCGATCTTTTTCTGAGCTGGCGTGGTGTGGACAGGATCCTCCTACCCTTCCTCTTCGTTTCCTTATTTCTGTGTCTTGTTCAAGATAAGTACCAACTGAGTTATTATTCCATGTCTGGCATACTCATGTTCTATGTGTAGAGTAGTATAATTTGTGTGTAGTAGGTGTTTTTAGAGTTTATATTACTAGTTATTCTAAAAGGGGTCCCATTGGAACTACGTGGTCCCCTACCCTAAGCTGACTCTAACTTCAAGTTATTTAATAGTAGAGCTTTACCCTAGCTTGTGTTCAGTGTAAAACCTTGTATCCTGCTCATGTGGACCAAGGCTTTTAACGTAAGGTAGTGTGGTAAAGTTATTATTATTATTGTTATTGGTGTGAATGTATATGGGGGGCTGTTAAGGGGTTAATAAATAAGTACATGAATTATAAGAGTATCGTTCTTCCTGTGTAGGAGATCTTGATCATTCCCTAGACTGACCTTGTTGTGTAGCCAAGTAGTCAGCACTACTTCTAGTTTCCATGGGGGCCGGGCCTTACTGATCTCCCCAAATAGATACATCTTTATTCTGACTGACCTTACCTCTTAATAGCACCAGTTCCCCCATAGCAAGCCCACCATTTTTTTATAACAGTATTATTCCGTAAAATAATTTATATAAATTGTAAATGTTGCTCAATAGCGGTGTGAATGATTCTGAAGACTTTTTGTTGTCCTACATTCTCAATGTTTACATGTTTACATTCTCAGAAGTATAGTTGTCAAGGCTGTGTCCATCACTCTCACCACAGATTCTTACACTCCTCTGCATGCTCAACTATAATTGTTTCCATTCTGAATCTCCATGGACATTTGTATCCAAAATGAAACCAACGTGGTTTCCTTCAGCGCCTTCAGCAGCCAGCACATTTGCTTATTCATTTCCACAGATTCCACAGATTCAAGGAGGAGGAGGGCGAGAAGGAAGGACGAGGAGGGCGAGGAGGAAGGAGCAGGAGGGCGAGGAGGAAGGAGGAGGAGGGCGAGGAGGAGGGAGGAGGGCGAGGAGCAGGAAGGAGGGCGAGAAGGAAGGAGGAGGAGGAGAGCGAGGAGGAAGGAGGAGTAAGGTGAGGAGGAAGGAGGAGTAAGGCGAGGAGGAAGGAGGAGGAGGGTGGGGAGGAAGGAGGAGGAGGGCGAGGAGGATAGTGAGGAGGAAGGAGGAGGACGAGGAGGAAGGAGAATAGTGAGGAGGAAGGAGGAGGAGGAGGGCGAGGAGGAAGGAGGAGGAGAACGAGGAGTGCGAGGAGGAGGGCGAGGAGGAAGGAGGAGGAGGGCGAGGAGAAAGGAGGAGTAGGGCGAGGAGGCAGGAGGATGGCGAGGAGTAAGGAGGAGGGCGAGGAGGAAGGAGGAGGAGGAAAGAGGAGTAGAGCGAGGAGGAAGGAGGAGGGCAAGGAGGAAGGAGGAGGAGGGCGAGGAGGAAGGAGGAGGAGGGCGAGGAGTAAGGAGGAGGGCAAGGAGGAAGGAGGAGGAGGGCGAGGAAGAAGGAGTAGGACGAGGAGGAAGGAGGAGGAAGGAGGAGGGCGAGGAGGAAGGCGAGGTGGAAGGAGGAGGAGGGCGAGGAGGAAGGAAGAGGAAGACAAGGAGGAAGGAGGATGGTGAAGAGGAAGGAGGAGGGCGAGGAGGAAGGAGGAGGAGGAGGACGAGGAGGATGGTGAGGAGGAAGGAGGATGGTGAGGAGGAAGGAGGAGGGCGAGGAGGAAGGAGGAGGAGAGCGAGGAGGAAGGAGGAGGAGAGCGAGGAGGAAGGAGGAGGAGAGCGAGGACGAAGGAGGAGGAGAGCGAGGACGAAGGAGGAGGAGAGCGAGGACGAAGGAGGAGGGCGAGGAGGAAGGAGGAGGAGGGCGAGGAGGAAGGAGGAGTAGGGCGAGGAGGAAGGAGGAAGAAAGAGGAGGATGGCGAGGAGGAGGGCGAGAAGTAAGGAGGATGGCGAGGAGGAAAGAGGGAAGGGGGGATGAGAAGGAAGGGGAAGAGGAGGGAGTGGGGGTAGGGGGAAGAAGTAAGGGAATGGGGGGAGGGCTAAGGAGCGGTAGGGTTAAGGGAAGGGGGGAAGAGGAGGGGTAAGAGGAGGGGTAAGAGAAGGGGAAGAGGAGGGGTAAGAGAAAGGGAATGAGGAGGAGGAAGGGGAAGAGGAAGGGGGGTAAGAAGGGAGGAGAAGATGGGGGAGGGAGAGTAACAGGATCTGTGTGACGGCTGGGGCATGTACACTGTAGGCCTACAGAGTTGCCATGACGTGTTAGGGCGCTGGATTAAACAGGCATGTCTTGGTAGATGACTATGGTGTGTTCATCTTCATCAAATACAGTAAGAAAAATAACGAATAAGATAATAATGTTTTGCATAACTTTATCTCCGATTTTACTAATGAATTCAATTAATATTATTAAGTGAACAATTTTTGGTGAGGCAGCGACGGTTGTCGTAAGGGCCCCACCAGGCGAGGGCCAGTAGTAGCCATGCAGCTGACCATCACCCGGGTGGGACAGTGTTTATACCCGGGCTTAGTGACCATCTCCCCCTTCCCTCCCCTCCTCTTACCCTTCCTCCTCATCCCCCCTTCTCTTGCCCCTCCTCTCTAATTCCCCTTCCTCCTCATCCCACCCTTCTCTTTCCCCCTCCCTCTCCTCTTACCCTTCCTCCTCATCCGCTTCATTTCCCCCTCCCCTTTTCCCCCTTTCTCTTCCCCCTCCTCCTCATCCCCCTTCCTTTACCCCTCCCCCCTCCTCTTCCCCTTTCTTCTCATCCCTCCTTCCCTTGCCCCTCCTCTCTTCCCCTTCCTCCTCATCTCCCTTCTCTTACCCCCTCCCCCCTCTTTACCCACTTTCTCTTACCCCTCCCCCCTCCTCTTCCCCTTCTCTAACCCCTCCTCTCTCCCCTTCCTTCTCATCCCCCTTCTCTCACTCCTCCTCCTCTTTGCCCTCCCCCTATTACCAGTACTACGCCTACCCCTGCTATTCTTCCCCCTCCTCTTCTCCTCCGTTACCTAATTCCCCCCCAGACGTCCTGCTCCTTCCACCCTCCTCCTTTCCTCTCCCCCTTCTTCCTCTTAGACCTACTCCTTCCTCCTCTTTTTCATCCTCCTTCCTCCTCTGCCTCGACCTCCTCCTCCTCCTCCTCCTTCTTCCTCCTTGATCTTCTCCTTCCTGCTCGATCTCAGTAGTAGGGATGGCAACGCACAGGCCCTTTTTTTTTCTGGGGAAAAAAAGGGCCTGTGCGTTGCCATGGTTTTCAGGTGAATTTGGGGGGGGGGGAAAAAAGGGCCTGTGCGTTGCCATGGTTTTCAGGTGAATTTGGGGAGTCACAGATTTGGAATTAGGGAATTCTTATAATGAAAAATAATGTCATACGAGTTTGTTAAAGTTCTTATGAGAAAAATAATTTCCGAGACATAGAAGTTTGTTAAGGCCTTATGGGACAAATTCAAGTATCGTATGTAGCGCTTAGGGTTTCCAGGAGAACTCTACGGACATATTTTACATGTTTTCAACTTACAAAATCGTCTATGTAAGCCATAGTTATTCATATAAATTTAGAAAATCACCTGTGTAAGTCATGGTTTTCAAGTCTCGTACATCACACCCCCCTCCCTCCCTCCCCCCCTTACCTCGCAATCTGTCGCGTCACCTTTATTTACTTTACGCCCGGCCAGCCAGACCTCTTATCTTATCTTATCTTCTCATAATATCTGGACCGTCCCTCCTCTCTCTCTCTCTCCTTTCATTCAGTTCAACTATTTTCCAACATCGTATGTTTGCTCCTTTTCATTAAGCAAGTCAGTTTTACACAAATAAATCATGTTAGTAAGCATGTTCTAGCTCACGTTCCCCACCTTAGTCCCCTGTCGTATAATGAATACTATCATTCCAATCCCTCTAAAATTTAAAAATAATCATATTTCAAATGTAGTTCAATACAGTAATTTAGTTACCAAGCTCCAGCGCTTGTCCTCCGCCTTAGCTCTCTCTCGTATCTTCGTTAGTATCAGTCCAATTTCCCTGAAATTTTTACCCTCTGTATTTCAGGCACCATAAATAAGATCAAAACAGTTACCAAGCTCCAGCGCTTGTCCTCCGCCTTAGCTCTCTCTCGTATCTTCGTTAGTATCAGTCCAATTTCCCTGAAATTTTTACCCTCTGTATTTCAGGCACCGTAAATAAGATCAAAACAGTTACCAAGCTCCAGCGCTTGTCCTCCGCCTTAGTTCTCTTTCATATCTTTGTAAATAAACCACCAATTTCCCTGAAATTTTTACCCTCTGTATTTCAGACACCGTAAATAAAATCAAGTCAGTTATCGAGCTCCAGCTCTCGTCCCCGCCTTAGTTCTCCTTCGTATCTTTGTAAATAACCCATCAATTTCCCTAAAATTAAAAGCAGACATACTTCAAAGTTAGTAAATAAGATCAAGTCAGTTACTGAGCTCCAGCTCTCGTCCCCCACCCTCTTCCACCCTCAAGTCTTTGTAAATAAACCATCAATTTCCCCGAAATTTTTACCCTCTGTATTTCAGACATAGTAAATATGATGAAAACAATTATAAAACTCTAGCTCTTGTCCTCTGTCCAAGTTCACTCCGGTAAATTCATTACTATCAGTCCAAATCCCCCTGAGATTTAAACACTCAACTACATTTTCAGACATAGTAAATAAGATCAAGTCAGTTACCGAGCTCCAGCTCTTGTCCCCCTGTATTTGCATATTTTCTCTATATTCAGCTGTATTCTTCACTTTTTGTCCGTGTTTTCTGTGTTCATTCCATGTTCTACAAATGTTCACAGTCCCATTCAGTTCATATTTTCACAAGTATCTCCATTTTTTTCTATAATCTTTCTCTTAGTCTCATTACTTTCTCTACAAATTCTAGTCATATTTTCTATGTTTTCATGTTCATCACATGTTCTCTTTACAACTTTTATACTCAATATTCATGCTAACTTCCATATGTTGTGTTCTTTGTCAATATTCATGTTCCTCTACAAGTTCATATTCCCAGCATGTTCACTGTATTCATCAACTTTTTCTTACATATGTTCTTTGCCATGTTCCTCATATGTTCTCTGGGTTTTTCCCCTTACATGTTATCTAACGTTCCTTAACTAAAAAATCTTTCACCAATCAACTAAAAACATAGTCACTTTCGTCATTTCTCAACTAAACTTATTATCCAGTCAACTAAAAATAGTCAGAAATAGCCTCGTTCAACAATGTTCTTAACTAAAACAACCTTTCTCTTAGCTAAAAATTGTCAAAGGAAACTTTTTTCAGCACTTTCTTAACAGGCGCTATGTTTCATCAAGAAAAAATTGTCAAAGGAAACTTTCCAAAACTGTTCATAACTAGCTTTTATCCATCGTCAATCAACTAAAAATAATAACTTTCATCATTTCTTAACTAAACATATTCCCCATTCATCAGAAAATAACCGTGTTCATCATGTTTCATTGTCATTTCATAACTAAAATTATCTGCCAATCATCAGAAAAAGTCACTTTCATCATTTCTTAACTAAACTTATTCCCCAGTCATCAGAAAATAACCGTGTTCTTCATGTTTCATTGTCATTTCTTATCTAAAAATTATCCGCCAATCATCAGAAAAAGTCATGTTCATCATGTTTTGTCTTTTGCTCAACTAAAAGTATTCATCGGTCAACTAAAAATAGTCTCGTTCATCATTTCGTAACAACCATTATGTTTTCGTCAAATAAGAAAATATAGTCACAGATATCTATCATCGTCATTCTTAACTGACATTTTATACTTTGTTGAGCACTAAAATAGCCACTTTCGTCATGTCTTGTCTTTTTCCATAACTAAAAGTATTCATCGGTCAACTAAAAAATAGTTACTTCATCATGTTTCCTTGTCATTTCTTAACTGAAATATCACTTCTCTCATTTTAAAATAGTCAGAAATAGCCTCGTTCAACACTGTTCTTAACTAAAGTAACCTTTCACTTCGCTAGAATAGTCATATTCATCGTTGTTCCTAACTAAATTATAAGTCGTTAAATAAGAAATATAGTCAAAGACACTCTTCGAGACATCAAGGACTTACTCAAAGACATCAAAGTTGCACTCAAAGACATCCTTTTCATTCATCAGAGAAACTTTCTAAGACGTCTTTGTTCATCAAAGTTAATCTCTTGTCCACAAAGTTATTCTGAGCTATCAAACTTGTTCTCAAAGACATCAAATGTTATTCACAGAGTCATCAAAGTTACTTTGTAACTCACTTTGTCCACAAAGTTATTCTGAGCTATCAAAGTTGTTCTCAAAGTCATCAAATGTTATTCACAGAGTCATCAAAGTTATTTTGTAACTCACTTTGTTCATAAAAGTTATTCTCAGTCATGTTATGTTATTCTCTAACTCACTTCCATTCATCAAAGACATTCTCTAACTCCTCAAAGTTAATCTCTAAGACAACAAAGTCTTTCTCAGAGCTAACAAACTTGTTCTCAAAGTCATCAAAGTTATTCTAAGACATCATCTTTCATCAAAGATATTCTCTCTAAGTCATCAAAGTTACTTTTCATTACATCAAAGACGCATTCAAATACTACCCATGTTCTCAGAAGTCATTCTCAAAGGCATCAAAGTTATTCTCAGAGTTAACAAAGGTAATCTCTAACTCACTCTCAGTCATCAAAGTTAATCCAAGAGACGTCAAAGTTAATCCAAGACATCATCTTTCATCAAAGATATTCTCTCTAAGCCATCAATGTTCTTCTCTAAGACATCAAAGTTATTCTCTATGTCATCAAAAAGTTATTCTCTGAGCTAACAAAATACTACTCATGTTCTCAAAGACATTCTCCAATTCATCAATCTTGTTTCAAAGACATCAAAGTTAATCTCAGAGTTATCCAAAGACATTCTCAAAGTCATCTAAAGTTATTCTCTAAGACATCAAAGTTATTCTAAGAGTTATCCAAAGTTATTCTCAGTCATGTTATGTTATTCTCTAACTCACTTCCATTCATCAAAGACATTCTCTAAGCCCTCAAAGTTATTCCCAGAGTCATCAAAAAGTTATTCTTCAAAACATAAAATTTGCTCTGTAAGATATCTTCGTTCATCAAACTTATTCTCAGAGATATCTAAAGTTATTCTCAGAACAATCAAAAGTTATTCTAAGACAACAAAGTCTTTCTCAGAGTCATCAAAGTTATTCTCAGAGTCACCTTTGTTATTCAAAGAAGCCTTCTGAGACATCCTCGTTCAACAAAAACTGTCCTCAGAGCCATCAAAAAGTTAAATACAGTCGTCAAAGTTATTCTCTAAGTATCTTTTCGTTCATCAGAGAAGCTTTCTAAGACATCTTTGTTCATCCAAGTTATTCTCAGAGACATCTAAAGTTAATCTTGCTCATCAAAGTTGTTCTCTAAGACATAAAAGTTATTCTCAGAGTCATCAAAGTGATCTCTAACTCACCTTCGTTCATTAGAGAAACTTTCCAATCCATATTCGTTGACCAGAGGTATTCTCAGAGTCATCAAAGCGATCTCTAATTCACCTTTGTTCTCCCAAAGTTGTTCTCTAAGACACCTTCATTCATCAAAGAAACTCTCCTTCTTCCATCATGTTATTCTTTAAGACATCTTCAGTCATAAAATTTTCTCTCCAAAATGTAACTAGTTCAGCTTTTCATACCAAACCTGCATTTCTGTTAAAACATATTTTCTTAGTTGCTTTACCCTAAAACTGTTCTCTGAACTACACTGTTCAAACCTACGTAACCTATCCTCTCCACCCAATGTTACTTAGTTAACGTAACGTTCCTAAACCTAACTTTACCTAACATAACTTACCTTACCTTCCCTATCTTACCTAACTTTACCTATCCTAACATAACTTACCTTACCTTCCCTAACTTAACCTAACTTTACCTATCCTAACTTAACTTACCTTTCATAACCTAACTTTACCTAACATAACTTACCTTACCTTCCCTAACTTAACCTAACTTTACCTATCCTAACTTAACTTACCTAACTTATTCTGCTTAACATAACTTACCTTACCTTCCCTATCTTACCTAACTTTA
Source organism: Procambarus clarkii (assembly GCF_040958095.1). Lineage (NCBI taxonomy): Eukaryota > Metazoa > Arthropoda > Malacostraca > Decapoda > Cambaridae > Procambarus > Procambarus clarkii. The sequence goes on along the minus strand of NC_091156.1, from coordinate 28,105,393 downwards.
CCTATCCTATCCTAACCTAACTTGTCTTACCTAACTTAATCTTACTTTCCCAAACTGATGTATCCTAACTTATCTAGTCCAACCAGACATGATCTAACTTAAGTATTCCTTCTTGTCTTTGTGTTTCGTCAATCATTGTCTCATATTCATTTACTCATTTCATTAGTTAATTTCTCAAATGGACGTTTTTGCATTTCAAGTGTTATTTGTTTAAGATTGGATATTTAAGCATTTCAAAGAATTATAATTTCTCAAATGGACGTTTTTGCATTTCAAGTGCTATTTGTTAGAGATTGGATATTTAAGCATTTCAAAGAATTTTTGTTATATATGGGCATTTACTCATTTCAAGGGATAATTTCTCAAATGGACGTTTTTGCATTTCAAGTGTTATTTGTTTAAGATTAGGTATTTAACCATTTCAAAGGATTTTGTTATATATGGGAACTTACTCGTTTCAAGGGCTAATTTCTCAAATGGTCATTTTTGCAGATCAAGGGTTATTTGTTAAAGTTCATCAAGTTGCCCATAAGTTGTATTAGTAGGTTCTATCTTATGTTCTTATTCCCCAACCCCTTAACCTAACCTCTTGTAATCTTAGTGTATTTAGTAGGTTCTATCTTATGTTCTTATTCCCCAACCCCTTAACCTAACCTCTTGTAATCGTAGTGTATTTGGTAGGTTCTATCATATGTTCTTATTCCCCAACCCTTTAACCTAACCTTTCAGATGTAGTTTGTTGAATATATTATCCTTTTCCTAACCTTTCAGATGTAGTTTTGTTTCTCCTTTTTGTATATTTTTACCCAAACCATCTTTCCTTCTTTACTTTGATTCTCCTACTCCTTCTAACCCTCCTTTTCTATCTCTCTCCCTTATTCTCTCTCTTCCTCCCCCTCTCTCTCCCTCATTTGCTCAAATGCTCTCTTGTTTCTCAAATTCAAGTCTTATTGCTCCCATTCTCACACCCTCATTCTCATTCACTTAGTTTTTCTTTTTCTCAATTCAAGTCTTAGTGCTCCCATGCCCACACTCTCTCTCATTCTCTCTTCTTTGGTCCCATTTTCTTCCGCCCCCTCTCTCTTACTCCTTGCTCTTCTTTCATGCTCTCACTCCCTTGAGCTCTTGTTTCTCAATTTCAAGTCTTAGTAGATCTGATTCTTTACTATTGTAATTTTTATTATTACTATGATAAAGAATGAACTTATATGTGAAAACAAAGTAAAGAAGGAAAGATGGTTTGGGTAAAAATATACAAAAAGGAGAAACAAAACTACATCTGAAAGGTTAGGAAAAGGATAATATATTCAACAAACTACATCTGAAAGGTTAGGTTAAAGGGTTGGGGAATAAGAACATATGATAGAACCTACCAAATACACTACGATTACAAGAGGTTAGGTTAAGGGGTTGGGGAATAAGAACATAAGATAGAACCTACTAAATACACTAAGATTACAAGAGGTTAGGTTAAGGGGTTGGGGAATAAGAACATAAGATAGAACCTACTAATACAACTTATGGGCAACTTGATGAACTTTAACAAATAACCCTTGATCTGCAAAAATGACCATTTGAGAAATTAGCCCTTGAAACGAGTAAGTTCCCATATATAACAAAATCCTTTGAAATGGTTAAATACCTAATCTTAAACAAATAACACTTGAAATGCAAAAACGTCCATTTGAGAAATTATCCCTTGAAATGAGTAAATGCCCATATATAACAAAAATTCTTTGAAATGCTTAAATATCCAATCTCTAACAAATAGCACTTGAAATGCAAAAACGTCCATTTGAGAAATTATAATTCTTTGAAATGCTTAAATATCCAATCTTAAACAAATAACACTTGAAATGCAAAAACGTCCATTTGAGAAATTAACTAATGAAATGAGTAAATGAATATGAGACAATGATTGACGAAACACAAAGACAAGAAGGAATACTTAAGTTAGATCATGTCTGGTTGGACTAGATAAGTTAGGATACATCAGTTTGGGAAAGTAAGATTAAGTTAGGTAAGACAAGTTAGGTTAGGATAGGATAGGTAAAGTTAGGTAAGATAGGGAAGGTAAGGTAAGTTATGTTAAGCAGAATAAGTTAGGTAAGTTAAGTTAGGATAGGTAAAGTTAGGTTAAGTTAGGGAAGGTAAGGTAAGTTATGTTAGGTAAAGTTAGGTTATGAAAGGTAAGTTAAGTTAGGATAGGTAAAGTTAGGTTAAGTTAGGGAAGGTAAGGTAAGTTATGTTAGGATAGGTAAAGTTAGGTAAGATAGGGAAGGTAAGGTAAGTTAAGTTAGGTAAAGTTAGGTTATGAAAGGTAAGTTAAGTTAGGATAGGTAAAGTTAGGGAAGGTAAGGTAAGTTATGTTAGGATAGGTAAAGTTAGGTAAGATAGGGAAGGTAAGGTAAGTTATGTTAGGATAGGTAAAGTTAGGTTATGAAAGGCAAGTTAAGTTAGGATAGGTAAAGTTAGGTTAAGTTAGGGAAGGTAAGGTAAGTTATGTTAGGATAGGTAAAGTTAGGTAAGATAGGTAAGGTAAGGTATGTTAGGATAGGTAAAGCTAGGTTTAGGAACGTTACGTTAACTAAGTAACATTGGGTGGAGAGGATAGGTTACGTAGGTTTGAACAGTGTAGTTCAGAGAACAGTTTTAGGGTAAAGCAACTAAGAAAATATGTTTTAACAGAAATGCAGGTTTGGTATGAAAAGCTGAACTAGTTACATTTTGGAGAGAAAATTTTATGACTGAAGATGTCTTAAAGAATAACATGATGGAAGAAGGAGAGTTTCTTTGATGAATGAAGGTGTCTTAGAGAACAACTTTGGGAGAACAAAGGTGAATTAGAGATCGCTTTGATGACTCTGAGAATACCTCTGGTCAACGAATATGGATTGGAAAGTTTCTCTAATGAACGAAGGTGAGTTAGAGATCACTTTGATGACTCTGAGAATAACTTTTATGTCTTAGAGAACAACTTTGATGAGCAAGATTAACTTTAGATGTCTCTGAGAATAACTTGGATGAACAAAGATGTCTTAGAAAGCTTCTCTGATGAACGAAAAGATACTTAGAGAATAACTTTGACGACTGTATTTAACTTTTTGATGGCTCTGAGGACAGTTTTTGTTGAACGAGGATGTCTCAGAAGGCTTCTTTGAATAACAAAGGTGACTCTGAGAATAACTTTGATGACTCTGAGAAAGACTTTGTTGTCTTAGAATAACTTTTGATTGTTCTGAGAATAACTTTAGATATCTCTGAGAATAAGTTTGATGAACGAAGATATCTTACAGAGCAAATTTTATGTTTTGAAGAATAACTTTTTGATGACTCTGGGAATAACTTTGAGGGCTTAGAGAATGTCTTTGATGAATGGAAGTGAGTTAGAGAATAACATAACATGACTGAGAATAACTTTGGATAACTCTTAGAATAACTTTGATGTCTTAGAGAATAACTTTAGATGACTTTGAGAATGTCTTTGGATAACTCTGAGATTAACTTTGATGTCTTTGAAACAAGATTGATGAATTGGAGAATGTCTTTGAGAACATGAGTAGTATTTTGTTAGCTCAGAGAATAACTTTTTGATGACATAGAGAATAACTTTGATGTCTTAGAGAAGAACATTGATGGCTTAGAGAGAATATCTTTGATGAAAGATGATGTCTTGGATTAACTTTGACGTCTCTTGGATTAACTTTGATGACTGAGAGTGAGTTAGAGATTACCTTTGTTAACTCTGAGAATAACTTTGATGCCTTTGAGAATGACTTCTGAGAACATGGGTAGTATTTGAATGCGTCTTTGATGTAATGAAAAGTAACTTTGATGACTTAGAGAGAATATCTTTGATGAAAGATGATGTCTTAGAATAACTTTGATGACTTTGAGAACAAGTTTGTTAGCTCTGAGAAAGACTTTGTTGTCTTAGAGATTAACTTTGAGGAGTTAGAGAATGTCTTTGATGAATGGAAGTGAGTTAGAGAATAACATAACATGACTGAGAATAACTTTTATGAACAAAGTGAGTTACAAAATAACTTTGATGACTCTGTGAATAACATTTGATGACTTTGAGAACAAGTTTGATAGCTCAGAATAACTTTGTGGACAAAGTGAGTTACAAAGTAACTTTGATGACTCTGTGAATAACATTTGATGTCTTTGAGAACAAGTTTGATAGCTCAGAATAACTTTGTGGACAAGAGATTAACTTTGATGAACAAAGACGTCTTAGAAAGTTTCTCTGATGAATGAAAAGGATGTCTTTGAGTGCAACTTTGATGTCTTTGAGTAAGTCCTTGATGTCTCGAAGAGTGTCTTTGATTATATTTCTTACTTAACGACTTATAATTTAGTTAGGAACAACGATGAATATGACTATTCTAGCGAAGTGAAAGGTTACTTTAGTTAAGAACAGTGTTGAACGAGGCTATTTCTGACTATTTTAAAATGAGAGAAGTGATATTTCAGTTAAGAAATGACAAGGAAACATGATGAAGTAACTATTTTTTAGTTGACCGATGAATACTTTTAGTTATGGAAAAAGACAAGACATGACGAAAGTGGCTATTTTAGTGCTCAACAAAGTATAAAATGTCAGTTAAGAATGACGATGATAGATATCTGTGACTATATTTTCTTATTTGACGAAAACATAATGGTTGTTACGAAATGATGAACGAGACTATTTTTAGTTGACCGATGAATACTTTTAGTTGAGCAAAAGACAAAACATGATGAACATGACTTTTTCTGATGATTGGCGGATAATTTTTAGATAAGAAATGACAATGAAACATGAAGAACACGGTTATTTTCTGATGACTGGGGAATAAGTTTAGTTAAGAAATGATGAAAGTGACTTTTTCTGATGATTGGCAGATAATTTTAGTTATGAAATGACAATGAAACATGATGAACACGGTTATTTTCTGATGAATGGGGAATATGTTTAGTTAAGAAATGATGAAAGTTATTATTTTTAGTTGATTGACGATGGATAAAAGCTAGTTATGAACAGTTTTGGAAAGTTTCCTTTGACAATTTTTTCTTGATGAAACATAGCGCCTGTTAAGAAAGTGCTGAAAAAAGTTTCCTTTGACAATTTTTAGCTAAGAGAAAGGTTGTTTTAGTTAAGAACATTGTTGAACGAGGCTATTTCTGACTATTTTTAGTTGACTGGATAATAAGTTTAGTTGAGAAATGACGAAAGTGACTATGTTTTTAGTTGATTGGTGAAAGATTTTTTAGTTAAGGAACGTTAGATAACATGTAAGGGGAAAAACCCAGAGAACATATGAGGAACATGGCAAAGAACATATGTAAGAAAAAGTTGATGAATACAGTGAACATGCTGGGAATATGAACTTGTAGAGGAACATGAATATTGACAAAGAACACAACATATGGAAGTTAGCATGAATATTGAGTATAAAAGTTGTAAAGAGAACATGTGATGAACATGAAAACATAGAAAATATGACTAGAATTTGTAGAGAAAGTAATGAGACTAAGAGAAAGATTATAGAAAAAAATGGAGATACTTGTGAAAATATGAACTGAATGGGACTGTGAACATTTGTAGAACATGGAATGAACACAGAAAACACGGACAAAAAGTGAAGAATACAGCTGAATATAGAGAAAATATGCAAATACAGGGGGACAAGAGCTGGAGCTCGGTAACTGACTTGATCTTATTTACTATGTCTGAAAATGTAGTTGAGTGTTTAAATCTCAGGGGGATTTGGACTGATAGTAATGAATTTACCGGAGTGAACTTGGACAGAGGACAAGAGCTAGAGTTTTATAATTGTTTTCATCATATTTACTATGTCTGAAATACAGAGGGTAAAAATTTCGGGGAAATTGATGGTTTATTTACAAAGACTTGAGGGTGGAAGAGGGTGGGGGACGAGAGCTGGAGCTCAGTAACTGACTTGATCTTATTTACTAACTTTGAAGTATGTCTGCTTTTAATTTTAGGGAAATTGATGGGTTATTTACAAAGATACGAAGGAGAACTAAGGCGGGGACGAGAGCTGGAGCTCGATAACTGACTTGATTTTATTTACGGTGTCTGAAATACAGAGGGTAAAAATTTCAGGGAAATTGGTGGTTTATTTACAAAGATATGAAAGAGAACTAAGGCGGAGGACAAGCGCTGGAGCTTGGTAACTGTTTTGATCTTATTTACGGTGCCTGAAATACAGAGGGTAAAAATTTCAGGGAAATTGGTGGTTTATTTACAAAGATATGAAAGAGAACTAAGGCGGAGGACAAGCGCTGGAGCTTGGTAACTGTTTTGATCTTATTTACGGTGCCTGAAATACAGAGGGTAAAAATTTCAGGGAAATTGGACTGATACTAACGAAGATACGAGAGAGCTAAGGCGGAGGACAAGCGCTGGAGCTTGGTAACTGTTTTGATCTTATTTATGGTGCCTGAAATACAGAGGGTAAAAATTTCAGGGAAATTGGACTGATACTAACGAAGATACGAGAGAGAGCTAAGGCGGAGGACAAGCGCTGGAGCTTGGTAACTAAATTACTGTATTGAACTACATTTGAAATATGATTATTTTTAAATTTTAGAGGGATTGGAATGATAGTATTCATTATACGACAGGGGACTAAGGTGGGGAACGTGAGCTAGAACATGCTTACTAACATGATTTATTTGTGTAAAACTGACTTGCTTAATGAAAAGGAGCAAACATACGATGTTGGAAAATAGTTGAACTGAATGAAAGGAGAGAGAGAGAGAGGAGGGACGGTCCAGATATTATGAGAAGATAAGATAAGATAAGAGGTCTGGCTGGCCGGGCGTAAAGTAAATAAAGGTGACGCGACAGATTGCGAGGTAAGGGGGGGAGGGAGGGAGGGGGGTGTGATGTACGAGACTTGAAAACCATGACTTACACAGGTGATTTTCTAAATTTATATGAATAACTATGGCTTACATAGACGATTTTGTAAGTTGAAAACATGTAAAATATGTCCGTAGAGTTCTCCTGGAAACCCTAAGCGCTACATACGATACTTGAATTTGTCCCATAAGGCCTTAACAAACTTCTATGTCTCGGAAATTATTTTTCTCATAAGAACTTTAACAAACTCGTATGACATTATTTTTCATTATAAGAATTCCCTAATTCCAAATCTGTGACTCCCCAAATTCACCTGAAAACCATGGCAACGCACAGGCCCTTTTTTCCCCCCCCCAAATTCACCTGAAAACCATGGCAACGCACAGGCCCTTTTTTTCCCCAGAAAAAAAAGGGCCTGTGCGTTGCCATCCCTACTACTGATCTCCTCCTCCTCCTTCCTCCTAAACATCATTCTCCTTCCTCCTCGACCTCATCCTTCTACCTGGAATTTTTCCTCCTTCCTCCTTGACCTCTTCCTCCTCGACCTCCTCCTTCCTCCTCTTTCTCGACCTCCTCCTTCCTCCTCTTTCTCGACCTCCTCCTCCGCAACCTTCCTACCTTACCAAATCTTCCTTCCTCTTCGACCTCCTACTCCTCCTTTCTCCTTGCTCTTCTCTTCCTTAACCTCCTCTTTAACATCCTCCTCCTCCTTCCTTTTCGCCTTCTTCCTTCCTCCTCGCTCTCCTCCTTCCTCTTCGCCCTCCTACTCCGCTTTCCTCCTTCTCCACCTCCTTCCTCCTCGCCCTCTTCCTCCTTCCTCCTCGCTCTCCTCCTCCTTCCTCTTCGCCCTCCTACTCCGCTTTCCTCCTTCTTCCTCGTCCTCCCTCCTCGCTCTCCTCCTCCTTCCTCTTCGCCCTCCTACTCCTCCTTCCTCCTCGTCCTCCTCCTCCTTCCTCCTCGTCCTCCTCCTCCTTCCTCCTCCTCATTCCTCCTTGCTCTCCTCCTCCTCCTTCCTTGACGCCCTCCTGCTCCTCGCTCTCCTTCTTGCCCTCCTTCTTCCTCGACCTCCACCTCCCTCCTCGCCCTCTTCCTTCTTCCTCGCCTTCCTCCTTCTCCCTCCTTCCTTCTCGTCCTCCTCCTCCTTCCTTCTCGCCCTCCTCCTCCTTCCTTCTCGCCCTCCTCCTCCTTCCTTCTCGCCCTCCTCCTTACTCCTCTTCCGCCTCCTCCCTCTCCCTCCTCGCCCTACTCTTCCTCCTTGCTCTCCTCCTTCCTCCTCGCAATCTTCCTCCTTGCCCTCCTTTCTCCACCTCCTTCCTCCTCGGCCTACTCCTCCTACCTCCTCGCCCTCCTCCTCCTTACTCCTTTCCCTCTTCCTCCTTCCTCCTCGACCTCCTCCTTTCTCCTCCTCCTTCCTCCTCGCCCTATTCCTCCTTCCTCCTCGCCCTACTCCTCCTTCCTCCTCGCCCTCCTCCTCCTTTCTCCTCGCCCTCCTCCTCCTTTCTCCTCGCCCTCCTCCTTCTTCCTTCTCGCCCTCCTCCTCCTTCCTCCTCGCCCTCCTCCTCCTTCCTCCTCGCCCTACTCCTCCTTCCTCCTCGCCCTACTTCTCCTTCCTCCTCGCCCTCCTCCTCCTTCCTCCTCGCCCTCCTCCTCCTTCCTCTTCGCCCTCCTCCTCCTTCCTCCTCGCCCTCCTCCTCCTTCCTCTTCGCCCTCCTCCTCGCCCTACTCCTCCTTCCTCCTCGCCCTACTCCTCCTTCCTCCTCGCCCTACTCCTCCTTCCTTCTCGCCCTCCTCCTTACTCCTCTTCCGCCTCCTCCCTCTCCCTCCTCGCCCTACTCTTCCTCCTTCCTCCTCGTCTTCCTCCTTCCTCCTCGCCCTCCTCCTCCTCCATCCTCCTCCTCCTCCATCCTCCTCGCCCTCCTCCTTCCTAACTTATTTATTTATTTATTTATTTATTTATATATATACAAGAAGGTACATTGGGTTTGTGAGAATACATTGGATAGTACAGTATTTACATTCTTGTAAAGCCACTAGTAAGCACAGCGTTTCGGGCAGAACTCTCCTCCTTTCTCCTCGCCCTCCTCCTTCCTGCTCCTTCATCCTCGCCCTCCTCCTTCATTCTCACCGTCATCCTCCTTCCTCCTCACCCTCCTCCTCCTTCCTTCTCGCTCTCCTCCCTCCTCCTCACCCTCCTCATCCTTCCTTCTCGCCCTCCTCCTCCTTGCCCTCCTCCTCCTCCTTCCTCCTCTTCCTTCCTCCTCGCTCTCCTCCTCCTTTCTCTTCGCCCTCCTACTCCTTCCTCCTTGCCCTCCTTTTTTCTCCACCTCCTTCCTCCTCGGCCTACTCCTCCTACCTCCTCGCCCTCCTCCTCCTTCCTCCTTGCTCTCCTCTTCCTCCTTGCCCTCCTCTTCCTTCCTCCTTACCCTCCTCCTTCCTCTTCCCTCCTCCTCGCGCTCCTCCTCCTTCCTCCTTTCTCCTCGACCTCATCCTCTTATCTGAAATTCGTCCTTCTTCCTCCTCGCTCTCCTCCTCCTCCTTCCTCCTCGCCCACCTCCTTCCTCCTCGACCTCCTATTTCTTCTTTCTCGTCCTCCTCCTCCTCGCTCTCGTCCTTCATCCTTGCCCTCTTCCTCCTTCTTCCTCCTTGCTCTCCTCCTTCCTCCTTGCCCTCCTCCTCCTCCTCCTTCCTCCTTGCCCTCCATCTTCCTCCACCTCCTTCCTCCTCGTCCTCCTCCTCCTTCCTCCTCGTCCTCCTCCTCCTTCCTCCTCCTCATTCCTCCTTGCTCTCCTCCTCCTTCCTTGACGCCCTCCTGCTCCTCGCTCTCCTTCTTGCCCTCCTTCTTCCTCGACCTCCACCTCCCTCTTCGCCCTCTTCCTTCTTCCTCGCCTTCCTCCTTCTCCCTCCTTCCTTCTCGTCCTCCTCCTCCTTCCTTCTCGCCCTCCTCCTCCTTCCTTCTCGCCCTCCTCCTCCTTCCTTGTCGCCCTCCTCCTTACTCCTCTTCCGCCTCCTCCCTCTCCCTCCTCGCCCTACTCTTCCTCCTTGCTCTCCTCCTTCCTCCTCGCAATCTTCCTCCTTCTCTTTCCTCCTTGCCCTCCTTTCTTCACCTCCTTCCTCCTCGGCCTACTCCTCCTACCTCCTCGCCCTCCTCCTCCTTCCTCCTTGCTCTCCTCTTCCTCCTCGCCCTCCTCTTCCTTCCTCCTTACCCTCCTCCTTCCTCTTCCCTCCTCCTCGCGCTCCTCCTCCTTCCTCCTTTCTCCTCGACCTCATCCTCTTATCTGAAATTCGTCCTTCTTCCTCCTCGCTCTCCTCCTCCTCCTTCCTCCTCGCCCACCTCCTTCCTCCTCGACCTCCTATTTCTTCTTTCTCGTCCTCCTCCTCCTCGCTCTCGTCCTTCATCCTTGCCCTCTTCCTCCTTCTTCCTCCTTGCTCTCCTCCTTCCTCCTTGCCCTCCTCCTCCTCCTCCTTCCTTCTTGCCCTCCATCTTCCTCCACCTCCTTCCTCCTCGCCCTCCTCCTCCCTCGCTCTTCTCCTCCTCCTTCCTCCTTGCCCTCCTTGTTCCTCCACCTCCTTCCTCCTCTCCCTCCTCCTCGAAATATTATTCCTTCCTTCTCGCCTTCCTCCTCGCTCTCCTCCTTCTTCTTCCTCGTCCTCTTCCTTCTTCTTTCTCGCCCTCTTCCTCCTTCCTCCTTCCTCCTCGCTCTCCTCCTCTTTCCTCCTTCCTCTCCTCCTCGCTCGCCTCCTCCTCCTTCCTCTTCGCCCTCCTACTCCTCCTTCCTCTTCCTCCTTTCTCCTTGCTCTCCTCCTCCTTCCTCGTCGCCCTCCTGCTCCTCGCTCTCCTCCTTGCCCTCCTTCTTCCTCGACCTCCTACTCCCTCCTCCTCATCATTCCTTCTCGTCCTCCTCCTTCCTTCTCGCCCTCCTCCTTACTCCTCTTCCGCCCCCTCCTTGCCCTACTCGTCCTCCTTCCTCCTCGCTCTCCTCCTCCTTCCTCCTCGCCCTCCTCCTTCCTCCTCACCCTCCCCCTTCTTCCTCCTCGGCCTCCTCCTTCCTACTCGCCCTCCTCCTTCCTCCTCGCCCTCCTTCTTCCTCCTCGCCCTACTCCTCCTTCCTCCGTTTCCTCCCTCTTTGCCCTCCTCCTCCTCCTTCCTCCTTGCTCTCCTCCTTCTTCCTCCTCCTTCATCCTCGCCCCTCTCCTCCTCCCTCCTCGATCTCCGCCTCCTTCCTCCTCGATCTCCGCCTCCTTCCTCCTCGATCTCCGCCTCCTTCCTCCTCGAGGTCTTCTTAAAAAAATGAATTAAAAAGATGAATTAACCTTTATTATGATCTTTTCTTTTTACTAAATGTTGAAATATACTTTTATATTTCTACATTTATATAAATAACAGCAATAAAAAACTACGTATATGAAACATTTAAGGTTGCCACAAGGTTTCAATTTTTTTTTAGCCAACGTTTCGTGCGATACGTTTCAGAAACTTATTTACATCTACACAAAATTACGCATTTAATGCGTGAAAACAAACGTTGCCTCTACTTTCCAACACTTTCCAGATACGTTGTGGCCACCTAAAATTGTTTCCTGGGTCTTGTTTCCATCCTACGAGCATCAATCTCCAGCCCCAGGAACGTGAGGCAGGAGCACGGGCCCTTGGTCTTGTGAGGTGCCAAAGGGACCCCCAATCGCTCCCAGAGGGTGGGGAACACCCTCAGGCTTCGCTGGCACTCGTCGAAAGTGAAACTGATGAAGAGGAAGTCGTCCAAGACTTTCACAACGTCGCGCACCCCAAACTTCTCGGCGAGGATCCATTGCAGGGCACTGGAAAAAGTCTCGAAGATCCGGCAGGAGGGGGCGGCTCCCATGCTGAGCATCTTCTCATAGTAGTACTTGCCCCATAAGAAAACCCAGGAGATGATAGTCGCTCGGGTGTACTGGGACGATCCTGAATGCTTCTGCGATGTCACACTTTGCCAGGTGAGCCCCCGGGGAACGGCTGACAACCTGTTATGACCCTGGGTTCCTCAGTGGAAACCAGAGGTCAAAAGTGAGCTATTAAACTTTCTTATAGTACAGTTGAGCGCATCACGAGTGGCAATTGTTTGTATCTTCCCTGCCAGACGTAAGACTATTCTTGTTTCTCAAAGAGCATTTAAAGATTGAGCTGGGGGTTGATATTAAATAATAACATAGGCACCAACTATGTTTACTAATACTCTAATCATTTGTAAAGTAACAATACGTTGCATAGGGGAAGATCTTTAATGTGCTTAGCTGCTTGATCAATTAGGCTCCTTCCAGCACCACGACATGCGGGAGGCCTAGCTGGTCGCTAGGAGCGTCCTTCTTCTGGCTGGCGTTCGTGGGGACGAGACCTACTTTGTGGCTGCACCCCTACTCTCCTCCCTTCTCCTCTTACTTATTTCCCTTACCTGAAGTTCCTGTACCATTAAGTTAAGTACGGGGCGTTTTTAAGTGTACCTACTCTGGTAGTAAATATTGATGAGACCTGGGGGTAATATTTGCCAGTGTTTTGGGTACCCCCCTAAGTGTTGTGTTTTGTATTAGGGTCCCACGTGGTTTCATTACCCTAAGCTGCATCCAGCTTCAGTGCTTATCTAGTAGTACTTTACCCTAGCTTGTTCTCTGTGTAGACCTTGTATCCTGCCTACGTGGACCAAGGCTTTAACGTAAGATAGGGTGGTAAAGTAATTATTATTATTGTTATTGGTGTGAGTGTGTATGGGGGTTGTTAAGGGGATAATAAATAAGTACCTTAGAACAGAGTATCCCTTCTTCCTGTGTGGGAGTGTATTGATCAACCCTTAGACTGACATGGTCTAGTAGCAAGTATTATTACTGTGGATAATTTATTTTGGGGGCCGGGCCTTTTAACTCTCCCCTATTTGATAACTCTGTTTTCTAACTACCCTTACCCCTTAATAGTACCAATTCCCCATAGCAAGCCCACAATTATTTATAACAAGTGGTTGGCCAGTCCGGGAGGAACAGTAAATTGAAAAATTTTTAATTTTGAGTGCCAAAACTAAAATTTTTTGATTTCCGCAGAACGGTTGTGTGCTAGCCTAGGGTCCAGCTCATCTAGCAAAGGACATTCTTGCACTGACTGGACACCCAGCTGGATCCCTTCACGATTAAGGTTAGTGTGGCCTTGTGTTAGGGGCCGTGCAATTTTTTTTTTTTTCCAATTTTTATTTTTTAATTTATTCTTTGGCTGGGAGCTAAAATTATTAGTGATGTCATCTGAAATGCAGAGACTGGCAAGGGAGCCTTCAGCAGTTGAGATAAAGAAACTTACCAAGTCTAATTTAGTATTGTTAGGCAAGGAATTTGGCCTGGAATTAAATGACGCGGATAAAAAGTGGACTTTGGTCAATGAAATATTACAACATTGTATTGATGAAGAACTATTGGCAAGTGATACACCTTTATGCCAGCCTAGCCAAGCGGAAAGTGCAACTTATAGGGATAGAGAATTAGCTCTAGAGTTAGCAAAAATAAAATTAGAGGAGCAAAGACTCAAAACCGAGGAGGCTAGAATTAGAGCGAATGCCACTGGACCTCCACATGCCGGGGCTTGAAACCCCAGGCATTATGAGAAAAAGCATAATTTGCCTGAATTTTCCGAGTCGGACCCTGAAAGGTTTTTCAACCATTTTCAGAGATTGGCCATGTCCATGAACTGGCCAAAGGAAGAGTGGGTGAAAATCCTACAGGGAAGACTTAGGGGTAAAGCACAAGATATTTTTATAAACATGCCTGACGACGAGTGTTTTGAATATGATAAAGTCAGGGAACGTATTTTGCGGGCATATGAAATTACGCCTGAAGCTCACCGCCAAGCTTATCGCAACCTTAAACCTACTCACAACCAACCGCTCACTGAATTTGTTAATGATCAAATTGGATTGTTTGATAAATGGATTCGCTCGGCGAAAGCCGAAACATACGAGGCTCTCAGGAACATAGTTTTAATGGAGCATTTTATAGATATTATGCCAGAGAATGTTTCACATTACGTTAGAAGTAGGGTAGAGGTAAATTCTAAAATAGGAGATTCTACATTGTTTTCTGCCAAGTTGGCAGAAAACTACCAATTGGCGGGCAAAAGGCCCAATAAAAATAATTATAGCCCACAGAGTAGCAAAACTTATACCCACAGCCAGTCCAGACCAGCTCATTCTAACCCTTTAACTAATGCACCTTCTGTTTCAGACATAACTAACCCTGTTAAAGTGTCTAGCCCCACGGTACCTAAGGGTGAACCGAAGGGTAATTCTGTTAGTAATGTCTTTTCTCCCCGACGTTTTTGTGGTCACTGTAAACGTCCAAACCACACTATTAGCCGTTGTTGGCAACTGTACCCGGAAAAAAGACCCAATGCTCTAGTTGTGACACAGGGCTTGAGGCCTTCGGAAGGGTTAGGGAGTAAGACCTCCAACCCACAGTGGTTGGACTTGCTTACCCCATTCTTATCGAAAGGAAGACTACTTTTGTCTGAGGGTTCTTCCTGGAAGGACGTGGTGATCTTCCGAGACACCGATGCCATCCAGACTTTAATTTTAGAGAGTGCGTTGCAAGGTGCCAACACTCTCGACACTGGAGAGGTGGTACTGGTCGAGGGTGTCACTAGTGATACTCGAGCAGTACCCCTCCATAAGGTTACCCTGGAATCTGATTTCCACAAGGGTGTTTGTACAGTCGGAGTCACTTCATACCTACCTTTCCCTAATGTTGATGTAATAGTTGGTAATGATTTAGCAGGGGATAAGGTAGGGGACTTCAGACTGCCTATTATGTTGCCTACCCCTAAGGTTTGCCTGGACCCACCCGCCGCAGAGGATAGTGTTGTGTACCCTGCATGCACGGTGACCAGGTCTATGGGACTTAAATGTAAGGGCAGCCCTGTGCTTGCTAAGGTGGTAAATCCCGAGGACACGAGGAACTTTCCGAGTGGTGAAAACCAAGTGGACCTCGCGGACACATTCATGGCCCAACTCGATGACATGGCCGAGGACATTGAGGAGAGCCTGCCACCGCCATCTACCGAGAGTAGTGGGGAGGTGGAGAACACTGTTGAGCCTTGGCCAATGGCATTTGACCAAGGCCTAGATGCCTCCTTGAGTGAGTTACAGAAAGCTGACCCCACTCTTGCAGATTGTCATGAGACAGCCGTCTCTATGGAGGAAATTGTAGATGCAGCAACTGGGTACTACTACAATGATCGGATTTTGATGAGAAAATGGAGACCACAGAGTGCTCCCTTGTCAAATGAGTGGGAGGTAGTCCACCAGGTTATGTTGCCAACCTGCTATAGAGAAAGAATTTTGGCAGCTGCTCATGATGATCCTATGGGGGGACATCAAGGTATTAATATTATGTATCACAAAATGTTAAAGTATTTTTTCTGGCCCAAGCTGAAAAGCGATGTGGCAAAATTTTGTAATGCGTGTATTGTTTGTTAACTGGTTGGGAAACCAAACCAGACTCCACCTAAAGCTCCTCTAAGGCCTATTGTCGTGCCAGAGGAACCATTTTCTCATGTGGTAATGGACTGTGTTGGACCATTACCTAGAACTAAGTCTGGTAATATTTACATAATCACGATGATGTGTATCACTACTCGTTACCCAGAGGCTTTTGCTGTAAGGAACATCCGAGCATAAACTGTTGTTGCTCGTATGTTGCAATTTTTTTCCACTTTTGGACTGCCTCGGGTCGTGCAAACTGACAATGGTACTAACTTTAAGTCTGGTATTTTTGAGCAATTTTGTAAGGAACATGGAATAACTCATAAGGTTTCCAGCCCATACCATCCGCAGAGTCAAGGGGTAATTGAACGTTTCCATCTAACTCTGAAGCAGATGTTGAAGACATCGTGCGAGAGTTCCCACACCTTCTGGGATGAGAATTTACCGTATGTTTTGTTTGCGGCTAGAGAGGGATTACAATGTTCACTGGGTTGTTCTCCTTTTGAGTTAGTCTTTGGCCATAAAGTTCGTGGACCCTTGCAAATGTTACAGGAGAATCTGTTAGGGAACGTAACGTTAACCAAAGGTTCGGCTTTCTTTGCGCAACACCACCAGAGACTCAAGGACTGCAAGGCGGCTTTACTAAAGTATCTTGGGAAGGCCCAAGAAAAGATGAAAGACCGAAACGATGCTACGGCTAAGTTACGGGTATTTCAGCCTGGCGACCCTGTCCTGGTATTAAAGCCTCGACTAGGAAACACTATGTCCCACAAGTACGAAGGCCCCTACATTGTGACAGAAAAGACTGGGGACCTCACGTACAAAGTGAGGCACTCTGACAAACGTAACCAGGTAATGCTCGTACATGTAAATCGGCTGAAGAAGTTCCACGGCCCCAAGCCCATTACACTAACCAATGTTTCCATTTCCAGTGAGGGAGGGGATGATTGTTCTGGGGACCCAACTAATCTCATTTTCAATAATTCTAGTTCTGTGAATGCTGTGGAGGAGGGACTGTCCCATTTTGCAGATGGCCCAACGTGAAGAAGTGCAGTCGTTGGTTGATGAATTTTCCAGTCTGTTCGGGGAGGTCCCGACCCAGACTGATGCCATTTGCCATGATGTCATATCTATACCAACCAGCACATTGATCATCATTATTGTAAGTATTTCACAGCACACCAGGCTAAAAACAAACTCCAAAATAGCACCTATCTATCAGTTTATAACCAAAATGTTAGATCACTTGGTAAACATTTTGACGATTTAAATGCACTACTCACAGCACTAGGTACTGACCTATCGTTCATTATTTTAACAGAAACTTGGCTAAATAAAGACTATACCCAACTCTACAACTTAGCTGGTTATAAAGCCATTCATAACTGTAGGCCTAATAAAAAAGGTGGTGGCACAGCTATATATTACCGAGATACATTTATCTGCAACAGTGTTATTAGTGACAGAGATGACTACTGTGAATATACTTTTGCTCAGTTTACAATTAAATCCCTTAAATCCTCTTTGACTATTGGAGCCATCTATAGATTTCCTAATACTAACATAGCTTCTTTCTCAGACAACCTAAGGAATCTTATTATAAACAACAATCTCAACAAAAACCACATCATTCTGGGAGGAGACTTTAATATTGACCTGGGTCAACAAAACTGCTCTCAAGTTGACTATTTCCTTAACAGCATGAACTCCTGTATGCTAATCCCCACTATCACCAAACCTACCCGAGTCACTCAAACATCAGCCACTACCTTGGACCACATATGGACAAACATAACAGCTCCCCTTGTATCTGGTATAATCTACGACAGAACAACTGACCACTATCCTACCTTTCTCATAGCGAACATGGACATAACACCACCAAAAAGCAAGAAATTTTCATTTAGGCTACACAGTGAATCAGCTTTAGACAATCTTACAGAGGCACTTCACAATATTAACTGGGATTCTGAATTCAATAATACCCATGATATAAATTCATTAGCTAACCTCTTCCTCTCCAAAACTCTAAGCCTCTACAACCTTCATTGTCCCCTTCTTACAAAGCAAGTAACTGACAAAAGATTAAACAATCCATGGCTCACAAATGGCATTCTCAACTCAATCAACAAGAAACATGAATATGAAAAGAAAGTTAGGATTGGCCTAGTTTCAAAGGAAGTAGCTAAAAGGTACTCATCAATGCTTACCAGTATCATAAGAAAGGCAAAACTTGCATATTATGTGAATAGATTCAATGAAGCAAAAGGCAACATGAAAAACACTTGGAAAACTATCTCTAGTATCCTAGGAACTAAACAACACTCACATAACCAAATAAAACTCTACAAGGATGGGGATATACCGTCAACTGATTTAGAAATGGCAAATGAATTTAATAGTTTCTTTTCATCGGTTGGTGCTAATCTTGCCAGTAAAATCCCACAGACTCAGACACATATTAACACATATCTCTCAGGCAGCTATCCAAACTCTCTTCTCCTTTCACCAATCAGCCCGGCAGATGTTGTGTCCATCATACACTCTCTAAAAACCAAGGCAGGGAACACCAGTGAAATTCCGTCCATTGTGTACAAGAGAGCCTCCCATGCCCTTGCCCCACCCATAGCACTACTGTTCAACAAATCTATAGAGTGTCACACCTTCCCTGATATCCTCAAAAAAGCAAGAGTAACGCCAGTCCATAAAGGAGGCAATCCGGCGGACATAAACAATTATAGACCAATATCAAATCTACCCATTCTATCAAAAATATTTGAAAAAATTATTTACAAACAGCTCTATTCCTACCTCGTAAAATTCGACATACTCAGCCCCTGCCAGTTTGGCTTCCGGTCCCAAAAGAGTACCAATGATGCAATCATTAGTCTCCTTGACATTATCTACTCAGCCCTTGACAAAAATGAGTTTCCGATTGGACTCTTCATTGACCTAAGAAAAGCCTTTGATACTGTTAATCACAACTACCTCTTATTTAAACTCCAGCATTATGGAATCCGAGGCCTTGCCCTTGACTACATCCGATCCTATCTTAGCGACAGACACCAATATGTAACCATCAATGATACAACTTCTTCCACTCTACCAATTACCGTTGGAGTGCCACAGGGCAGCATCTTAGGACCTCTTCTATTTCTTATATATATAAACGATCTGCCTAATGTCTCTAATATTCTCAAACCTATATTGTTTGCTGACGATACTACCCTTATCTACTCAAACCTCAACCCACATACACTAAATAATGTTGTGAATAATGAATTAAAAAAAGTCCACTTATGGATGTCAACGAACAAACTAACATTAAACATCGAAAAGACTTACTACATCTTATTTGGAAGCAAATCATCAAATGCAATTCAGCTACAGATAGACAACATTAACATCAGTAATAAAAATGATGGCAAGTTTCTTGGCCTATTCCTAGACAAGAGACTCAACTTCAGCACCCACATTCAACACATAACTAAGAAAGTCTCTAAGACAGTTGGTATACTCTCCAAAATCAGATATTATGTTCCTAACTCTGCTCTCCTCTCACTATATTATGCACTAATCTACCCCTATCTTAATTATGGTATCTGTGCATGGGGGTCTACCACTGCAAACCACCTTAAGCCCATCATCACACAGCAAAAATCTGCTATCAGAATAATAACTAACTCTGCTTTCAGACAACACTCAGCTCCCTTGTTTAAATCTCTAAACTTGCTAAATATTAACTCCCTCCACACATTCTCTTGTGTCAACTACATTTACAAAACCCTGTTCTTAAATGCAAACCATGCTCTGAAACTCTCCCTGGACAGATGTAATAGGACCCATTATCACCACACCAGAAATAAATATCTCTTTGATATCCCCAGGGTCAAACTTAATCTGTGTAAACACTCTATGCAAATTAAGGGACCTAGTCTATGGAACTCACTCCCTAGTGAATTGAAAAACTGTAAAACTTTTGCCTTATTTAAAAGCAAAACCAAAAAGTACCTAACTTCATCTATTTAGTTTCCTACACTGAGCTTTAAATTTGCTCTGTACCTAGTGGTACCCAATCTCCTAATTTTTATGTAATATCAAACAACCTTATCATTGTGTTCATTGCTGTCTTCTTTTATGTGCTAGCCATATGCTGTATTGTGACTACCAATTTTTGTCAACTACCATTCAAGCTGTCATTGCAATCAATCTTATATTGTTTCTGCTGTATTGTGCCTACCAATTTGTTGTCAACTACCATTTTAAGCTGTCATTGCAATCAATCATAGCTACCTATGTGCTTTAATATACTGTACCTATAATTTTCTCTCATCTTTTTTTTTTTCATTCCATGTAATCTGTTATAATTTTTTTGTCTATAAATTTTGCAAGTATTTACCTCCTTAAAATTTTCTTAGATTAAGGACCTGCCCGAAACGCTGCGCGTGCTAGTGGCTTTACAAGACTGTAATTACCATAATTGTATCCTCACATTCCTTATGTATATTCTTGTATATGCATAAATAAAATAAAAAATAAAATAAAATGTCAAGTTGACGGACTATACCCCCATTCGCCTTCAGCCCTATCGGATGAGTCCAGAAAAGAAGGCCATCGTACGGAAGGAGGTCGACTTCTTGCTCCAGCACGGCCTCATCCGGCCTAGCCAGGGCTCTTGGTGCTCGCCCTGCCTTTTGGTCCCCAAACCAGATGGCTCCTGGCGATTATGCGCCGACTATCGGCAGCTCAACAAGGTGACCATTATGGATGCCTATCCGCTGCCTCTCCTCGAGGACTGCATCGACGAGCTGGGAAACGCCAAGTACGTCTCAAATTCGACCTCTCGAGGGGGGTATTATCAAATCCCACTCACTGAACGTGCTAAACAACTAACTGCGTTCGTGACACTCGAGGGTGTTTTTGAGTATCAAGTGTTACCGTTCGGCTTGTGTAATGCCCCTGCCAGGTTCAGAGACTCATGAACTCTCTGCTCGCTAAGGTGCCAAATTGTCGGGCGTATTTAGATGATATCGTGCTTTTTGACAGTAATTGAGCTGACCACATAGCTAGGTTACGCCAGTTGTTCGCAATCTTGAAAAAGGAAAATCTTACCTTAAATGCTAAAAAGTGTAATTTTGGCCAAGGCACAGTGACGGTCGGTTATGAAGTGGGCCAAGTATTCGTTTGCCTTGTTCGGGTTGAATGTAGACACAGGAGTCGCTTCTGTATATATTTATTGACCGAGACAACAAGGTATATATCTGGCCAACCGAGGTCCACCTTACTCTGGGTCTGAGAGAACTGAGGCCTCTGGGAGCAAGGCTTGATGCTCCTCTGTTTGGCATGACGTCAGAGGCCTACTTGCCTGTGATTGGTTACATTTCAACTGACAGAATTTGAGTATAACACCGCTCGGACACGCTACCAAGTCGACGACCCTTGTCGACAAGCTCTGGCTAGCTATATAGTTACAATGATACTGAAAGGACCTCGGTGGCATTCAATAATGGCTTACATGTGAAATTTGCATAATAAACATTGAAAGAAGATCAGGTGTGCGTAATACTAACAACTCGGCATATACACCAAAAAAAAATTCATCATAATAGGTGAAAATCATGGTAACAATGCTTTGATTAAACCAGAGTATTAAGAACATGTGTATGTCTACTGATCAGATATGAACAATACAACTCAAGGTATTGCCTAAACAAAATTATTAACATGTGTCAATGGCATGTGCTTGAAAACCATACAAAATTAAACAATTATTACATTAATGGAACAAAGTTCTGACCTAACAACCACAAATGAATTTCAAGATAGATAATGATTTTCTTTTTTTCTCTTTTTATTTTCTCTGAAATATACAATATATTTACAAGACCAATGTACAATATATTTAATGTGCCATATATTTACAAGCTATATACAAGACCTGGAACAAGAAGACTAACATCTGCGTGATAGCAGTCAGGATTCACTGGCCACAATGTGGTTGCTAGAACAATAATAACTCTTATGACAAGCACTGTAAAAATACAAATGGTAGTAGACTTAACAATGGCATCTAATTTATAACAAAATAAAGTTGAGAAAAACTATACATTATATATAATGGTAATAATAAGACACATGTGGTAGAAATACTGCAAATGTTTTTTTTTTTGTTTTTTTTTCAAAACAAACAGAATAACTGCAGAGTGCACTCAATTATAAATTCTGCGGATATCTACACCTAGCTCATCCAGAGCACTATACAACTCTGGCTCTGACTGAAGGTCCGGAACAGATGAAACTTCATGTGACAAACTATCATCTTGAGAGATATCCTCGTTAACATCTATCCAATGGACATGTGGTGAGTGCACGGTTGAAACGAGAGGTCTAGATCTAAGATTATAATTGCTAGTATGGGGTTGCTGACCATCAAGTGGTCTGTCAACCACAGAAGGTGGTGTCAGAGTAGGAGTATCTGTCTGGGTAAGTTCATTGTCATCTTCCTCATCAGTCTCGTCAACAGTCATTTTAGCTAACTTCATGTGGTCTAAATGTTCATTTATATACTCTCCTGTTAACAAGTTCTTAAGTCTGTATTTGTTACCTTTGATAAGCTTGGTTACCTTATATGGACCCAAAAATTTCTTAGTTAACTTATACATAGGACCAGACCTGTGTTGGTTAAGTATCATTACTACATATCCAATAGTTATTTTACTGGGTTTAGTTCGTGCTTTTCTTGCTAGAGTGAACTCGGCTGTAGCTTTGGACAGTTGTTCTCGTATTTTCTTGAATACTAATTGCATTTGTCTACGCTTCACTTGAACAAAATCATCTACGTTATATAAGGGAGTAGGAGGTACGTTAATCAATTCATTAGGGAGGATCTTATCTGTACCATAAAGAATAGCGTGAGGTGTGTCACCTGTAGAAACATTAATTGAAGAATTTATAGCACACTGAATTAAGGGTATAAAATCATCCCAATTGTTGTTATCAAAATTCAACATGACTCTCAAGGCATCTAACACTTTCCTGTTAGTACGTTCGGCTAGTCCATTACTTGCCGGATGATAAGGCATGATGCTACATTTTTTTATGTTATATAAATCACACAAGCTAGCTAAAATACTATTACTGAATTCTGGACCATTATCTGAAAGGATTACTTTAGGCATACTATATCTACAAATTATTTGGTCATGGAATGCGCTGGCTATGGTTTCTGCTGTTTTGTTCGGGATAGGAACTAGTTCGCAAAACCGTGAAAAATTATCGACCATTACAAGCAAATGTTTGTTCCCTTTCTCTGTTTCCGCAAAATTTGTCAATAAATCCATTGATATTCGTTCCCAAGGAGCTTTAGTTGCTGGGTACACCTGAATTGGATTAGGTCCTGAAACATGTCCTTTGTGCTGTAAACAAGTTAAACATCTGTCAACATAATGAGCAATCTCCTTAGCCATTTTTGGCCAAAAATATTTCAATCGACCTTGTTGGAGTGTACGATCCTTTCCTGGATGTGCACTTGCAGGAGCATCATGGATAATTTTTAACACAGTTGGTACCAAGACAGCTGGAACAACTAACTGACAACATTTCCTCGGGGCTGTCCCTAGCTTTACTACTCTACACAGTAAATTGTCCAACATAACAAGTTCTTTCAATGGTACTGGCGGTTTATGAATCAGGCGAGTGTCTTGCTTAGTCAAAAATTTAATGACTGGTGCCCATATGGGGTCTTGTCTTTGTTCCGTTTCTACTACTGTAGCATCTAATGCTGGGTAATTTAACTGAATCGCAGCTACGTGTCGAGAAAACACATCGGCTACAACATTTTGCTTTCCTGGAATATAACCAAATGTGGGATTGAATTCTTGAATTGTGAGCAAATATCTAGCAAACTTTCCAACTGGATTCTTATTTTTGAACAAGGGAATTAATGGTTGGTGATCTGTAAGAACATGAACTGGGTAATTATAAATTGTATCCTTGAAATGTTTAAGTGCCCAGACAACTGCCAAGGCTTCTCGTTCTGTTGCACTATAATTTTTCTCTTCTTTAGATAATGTGCGGCTAGCATAAGCTATTGCGTGATCTCTGTGACCTTCTGTTTGAAGTAATGCAGCACCTAGACCTATGTCACTAGCATCTGTAACCAACGTAAAAGGTTTAAAAAAATCTGGGTTCCTAAGGACAGGTGACGAAATCAAGGCTGCTTTGAGTTTTTTGAATGACTGATCCTGGGCCTCTCCCCAAACAAAGGGTTCATCTTTTCTTTGCAACTTGTAAAGCGGAGCGGCTATAATAGAGAATCCAGCAATAAATGAACGATAAAATCCTACAAGACCTGTGAACTGTCTTACGGCTTCTGCGGTACGAGGTGTTGGAAAATCACGGGCAGCAATAATTTTTTATTCATTCAATGTAATACCTGAAGGTGTAACTGTATGACCTAGGAAATTAATCTTTTGCTTTAAAAATGAACATTTTGCAAGTTTTATTTTTAAATTAGCTTCAGCGAGCTTTGCAAGTACTTTCTCAAGGTTCTGGAAATGAGTCTGAACATCTTGCGACATGATTATGAGATCATCAAGGTAAACTAGAAGCGTACTTCCTATCAATCTATGAAATAGATTTGTCATGAGCCGTGAAAATGTTATTGGACTACTACGCAAACCAAACGGCATTCTTTTGAAATGAAAATGACCATTGGGAGTACTAAAGGCTGTCAATTGTTTACTTTCCTCATCAAGGGGGATTTGCCAGAATCCCTGCAACAAATCTAACGTTGAGAATACTTTGTTTCTACCAATACTTTGCAACAAATCATTTAGAACTGGAAGTGGGAAAAGATCAGGTATTGTTACTCTGTTAAGCTTGCGATAATCGATTACAGGTCTCCAAGTCCCATCTCGCTTTGGTACAAGAATCAATGGAGCGTTCCATGGCAAATTACTCGATTCAATTACATCACTCTGTAACATTTCCTCTACAAGTCTATCTGCTTCTGCTCTCTGAGAATGGGGAAGACGGTAAGCTGGTACATAAATAGGCGTAGTTCCTTGTTCAAGAGGAATTTTATGTGTAATAAGAGGAGTGAGACCTAATTTTTCTCCTGGTAGAGCAACAACAGCTCTATTCTTGTTCAAAATTTTCAAAAGCTGAGCCACAGAGTCAGGAAAATCAGTAGGACTGAGGTGTTGCTCTTGCACCTCTGGCTGAGATCCCTGTTCTCCTGGTGTGAGTGTACAAACAGTATGATCCATGGAGACATCATCCACAACTCGCACCGGTAACGAGTAATGGGCAAAATCTACAACATGGGTACCAGACTGAAGATAGATATCGGCATTACTTGTGTTTGCGATAAATAATGTGACAGTACCATCCTGCACTGTGTGCCAGGAGGGTTCAACAAATGTACCATTCACTTTACATGTTTCACTTTCCGCAATCACATCCGACAATTCAGGCACTCCCTGAACCTTAACTCTTATTCTGGTGAAAGAATGAGGGTGTAGCACAGTGTCAGTAGCCATGGAACCACTGACTTCAGAGATGGAAGCTGCCAGGCGAGCGAGACAACGAGAATCCGTTAGGGCGTCCCCTTCCAGAAAGTCCCGATACTCATTCTCCTTAACAACTGCACAACTACTATGCTTCAATCGAGTGCCTGTTTTCTCGGGTATGCTACCACGACAATGATCTGACAACCCTACGCTAGCAAGGCGGGTGGCAACAAAATTAACGTAATCTGATTGAAGGTTGAACTCGTGGCCCTGTCGATACATGCTACACAAGGGTATGACATGGTCTTTGATACTTTTGTTCCAACGATGGGGAAACAATGCAATATTTTCATCAATCATGGTGTACAGACCTAAGAGAATGTCTCCAGGAAAATGAATAATGTCAACAACTAAACATGTTATAGACAATGTGACATCATTGAACTTGAGTGGGAGGTCAATTTCACCCTGAACTTTTACTTTGTTTTCTGAAATACCACTTAGAAAAGGTATGTGTGACTGTTTTAAAATAGTAGGGTGCTTACTCTCAATGTCTCTAAGAGCCGAGGGCTTGATAATATTAATTTTTGCACCTGAGTCAAGAAAAACTTTTAAAACTCTACAATGTACAATGGCTGAGACAAGGGGACCATCACTTGAGACTGGACAAGTTACTACTTTTGACTTATGTTGTCTGGGATATCTGAGGCTTGTTTGTGTCAAATTTACTGTGGATCCGTCAACATCTACAACTGGTCTAGAGTCAGTGTCCTCCTCTGTTAAGTGTCTAAATCTATTTTGGGTAGCTACTGAATGCACAGGGAGGGCACTAGGATTAGCTAGCTTGAATTGGTTAGCGGATGGCCTTGGGGGTTTCCCGACGACATGGAGTGAACATTCTGAGCTCCAGCATTCTGTGACTGAGCATTATAATTTGAAGTTGCATTATAGCTGGGCTGGGAGTTGTAATTACGAGAGTTCTGATAATGTCTTGGACGCTGTGAGCCTTGCCAAGACTGACCATGGGAGTTACGAGGTGGAGATGTCCTTTGCCTAGCTCTACAATCCGCAGTGTGGTGACCAACTTGTTTATGGTATTTGCAATATGGTAGCCTAGAATGATTAGATTGACGCGGGGACTGAGAGAATTGTCTAGGAGGTGATGATCTAGGGGCGGACCAACAGTCCCTTGCGAGGTGGTTACTCTTACCACAATGCCAACATGAGGGAGTGGATGGTTGTGGACTATGGCGTTTCGGCAATTTATGAGGCGGCGAATTTGACTGGGGGCTACGAGCATGGGTACGCTTCTGCGACCAAGAGTTTTGAGAATTTGTGGGAGGATGCTGAGAGCTTGTAACTACATTTACAGCATCAGAGGGTGGCAACAGTTGAGCACTTCGGGGAGCTAGTTTATCTGCGGCATTGTTAATAGCCTCAAATACTTCACCAATTTCATGTTTAACACCAAAATTTTGTTGCTCAACGATTGGTTTTGTATGCTCGGGGGCAAAATGCATTAAAGTACCAAATGCTATCATTTTGGCCATAGCCTCAGGGGACAGATTATTGTCTTTATCTAACCAAGTCGAATTATTCATAGCAGACACTAAGGCATAAAGATACTGATCGAGACGGCTAGTAAATGCATTAAAAGATTCACCAGGCTGCATGGTGGCATTGGCAATTTTCTTGACTAACCTATACGGGTCGAGGTCTCCTTTATTAACAAAGCGACGGCGAAAGAAATCCTTAAAATCAGACCATGACTGGAGGCTAACAATGGCTTTCTCGTCAACAACAACGAAACGTGCATCACCTTTGGTTGTGTCCACAGCTGACCATGCAATTGCTAAGTATTCGGCATCAGTAGGCTTAGAAAAACGTGCAACAGTTTTTGCTTCAACCTTACTAAGCCATGATTCTAATAAATGCGATTCCCCAGCAAAAAAGAGGAATAGCCATTTCCTGAGCTGATCTCTGGCCATTGGGACGAGCAACTGTTCCCATTGATTCTGAAGGGGTTTCAACAGTGGTAGGCATTGTCACAGCCGTGGAAGTAATATTTGAACGCAGATTATAATTAAGTGCACCAGCTGGCATCAGAAATAGTATACACAAAAATAAACACTCAAAAAAATATCAACTTGGCTAAAGTAAAAAAATGGCAGAAATAAAATTATTAAATTGGGCTAGGCAAGAAAATAATTAAGAACAAGCAATTGTAAACTAAATTTAGCAATCTTTCATTAAAAAAAATGACTGGAATTAGATGTATGTAAATTAATTAAACCAGACTAAGCACAGCAATTGAGAATAAAAACTGTAAAATGCAATTGCAAAATTTCATTAAAAAGATTCAACACAACAAGTGGCAATGCAAGAAATATGTATGTAGCACATAAACTGGACACAGGAATGTATATAACTGCTATGGTAAAAAAATTATAATGTGCAATGTTGAAGGAATAAATTTCAATTTTAGGCCTGGAGGAATTAAAAAAAAATTATATTGCACAAATCCTTAACTGCTACTAAAACAAGGATTTCTTACTTCACTGGAATTTGAATTTACCAATAACACTCTAGGAGAACAATTAAAATTCAATGAAATTACTGTAAGAAGCAGGAATGTTGAAATCACACAAGGAAATTGTAGGGAGTGGAGTACTGAACCAGCTCCAATATTTAACAAGTTACTGATTGGTTAATTCACAGGATATTATGGAAAGTATTATGTAAGTCACGTTTTAGAACTTGGCACATTGTTCTCAACTAACAATTACTTATCTCAGGGTTGCAATTCATGAGAATCACCAGTAGCCAAAGTAGGAGCGTCGTGGAGATCTGAAGAGGCCCATGTGAGGCGTGTTTACACACTGGTGCGATGGCAGCGCTCCTGGCGGCGGTGGCGTGAGACTCAAGGACCCCACACTGTTGACGCTGGAAGCGCGAAGATAAATTCTGACGACGACGATATTGCGACGATGACGGTGGAGAAACACGATTGGGAGGCAGGAGTTCACACAAAATGATGTAGCAGGGGCTGGTGGCGAGGTGTGAGCTTGAGAGGGAGGCGAGGTGTGTGAGCTTGGGGAGGCTACACTAGTCAAACAATTGCAGTCCACCAAATATTCTCAAGGAACAATACAGCACAAACGATGATCAGTTGATAGTTGCGACGATGATTGACCACGATTGCAGTAGCTTGAACACTCACAAAGCTTAGATGCTGTCAGCTTGGGTGGTGGTGATGGTGGTTGGTGTAGGTTCCCACGTGGTGGCGCGAGATTAAAAAATGGCTGGCGCGGAAGCTTCCTTCCTCCTCACTGATGAATTAGCGTTCTCACAGGAAAATATTGACCCTTACTTCTGAAACGTTGGCCTGGAGTAGTGATTGATTGCAGGACCCCAGTCTGGCACAATATTTGATGCGTGGGTGGCAGGATGGCGGCTTGTGGAGGCGGCTGATGGCGGTGGCGGCTGTACTGTGACACACACGGCGATGCTGGGTACTTGAATTTTAGTTTCCAGAAAAAAAATTCTGGATCCCACTGCTGCTACCAGTATTCGTTTGCCTTGTTCGGGTTGAATGTAGACACAGGAGTCGCTTCTGTATATATTTATTGACCGAGACAACAAGGTATATATCTGGCCAACCGAGGTCCACCTTACTCTGGGTCTGAGAGAACTGAGGCTGCTGGGAGCAAGGCTTGATGCTCCTCTGTTTGGCATGACGTCAGAGGCCTACTTGCCTGTGATTAGTTACATTTCAACTGACAGAATTTGAGTATAACACAAGGAAAAGTGTTACCTCGGCAAGATAAAATCAGTGCCATTCTGGAATATCCAGTGCTAAAGTCTAAAAAGGACGTTCAAAGATTTATCAGTATGTGTGCGTACTATCGACACTTTTGTCAGAACTTTTCCAGTGTTGCCACTCCTCTCACAGACTTGTTGCGGAAGGTCGTTAAATTTAAGTGGTCATCAGACTGTGCAGAGGCATTTAAAAATTTGAAATTGATCTTAGCTTCCGCCACAGTGCTTGCTAGTCCAAGGTTCGACCGACCGTTTAAAATTCATGTTGACGCGTCTGACTCGGGTGCTGGTGCAGTGTTGTTGCAAACTGGGGATGATCAGGTGGAACACCCAGTATATTATTACTCTGTGAAATTCGACAAGGCACAACGCAATTATTCAGTGGTAGAAAAAGAGGCGTTGGCGCTAGTGGTAACATGTAAAAAGTTCGAAGTTTACCTCTCAGGTAATATAGTGGAAGTGTACACGGACCATAACCGACTAGTCTTCCTGACTCAGATGAAGGGTAAGAATAAACGCATCCTCAGGTGGGCGTTGTACCTACAGGACTTCAATCTTTCCATTACTCACCTACTGGGCCGACTCAACGTGATAGCCGACGCTCTGTCTCGGTTGCCTGAGTAACATTCATCTGAGCCACAGGAAGCCATTTACCAACTGTCATGCTTTAGTTGTTTGTTTTTTAGGTTCTCCTGTGACATTAAATATTCCGTGTCCAAATTATTTACTTCCCTGTTTTTTTTTTTTGTGTATGTGATTTTTTTTCAGAGAATTCCTTTGTATTTTTCTTACAGAGAAATTGTTGTTTTTGATTGATTCTTTTTTTTGTCATTAATTTTCCTTTTTATTCTCTGTATACCCTTACAAAAAAAAAATATGACTACTATTCAAGTAGTCACATTTTTTTTTTCTCTGAAGGGGGGAGGAGTGTTATGACCCTGGGTTCCTCAGTGGAAACCAGAGGTCAAAAGTGAGCTATTAAACTTTCTTATAGTACAGTTGAGCGCATCACGAGTGGCAATTGTTTGTATCTTCCCTGCCAGACGTAAGACTATTCTTGTTTCTCAAAGAGCATTTAAAGATTGAGCTGGGGGTTGATTATTAAATAATAACATAGGCACCAACTATGTTTACTAATACTCTAATCATTTGTAAAGTAACAATACGTTGCATAGGGGAAGATCTTTAATGTGCTTAGCTGCACGATCAATTAGGCTCCTTCCGACACCACGACATGCGGGAGGCCTAGCTGGTCGCTAGGAGCGTCCTTCTTCTGGCTGGCGTTCGTGGGGACGAGACCTACTTTGTGGCTGCACCCCTACTCTCCTCCCTTCTCCTCTTACTTATTTCCCTTACCTGAAGTTCCTGTACCATTATGTTAAGTACGGGGCATTTTTAAGTGTACCTACTCTGGTAGTAAATATTGGTGAGACCTGGGGGTAGTATTTGCCAGTGTTTTGGGTACCCCCCTAGGTGTTGTGTTTTGTATTTGGGTCCCACGTGGTTTCATTACCCTAAGCTGCATCCAGCTTCAGTGCTTATCTAGTAGTACTTTACCCTAGCTTGTTCTCTGTGTAGACCTTGTATCCTGCCTACGTGGACCAAGGCTTTAACGTAAGATAGGGTGGTAAAGTAATTATTATTATTGTTATTGGTGTGAGTGTGTATGGGGGTTGTTAAGGGGTTAATAAATAAGTACCTTAGAACAGAGTATCCCTTCTTCCTGTGTGGGAGTGTATTGATCAACCCTTAGACTGACATGGTCTAGTAGCAAGTACTATTACTGTGGATAATTTATTTTGGGGGCCGGGCCTTTTAACTCTCCCCTATTTGATAACTCTGTTTTCTAACTACCCTTACCCCTTAATAGTACCAATTCCCCATAGCAAGCCCACAATTATTTATAACAAGTGGTTGGCCAGTCCGGGAGGAACAGTAAATTGAAAAAATTTAATTTTTGAGTGCCAAAACTAAAATTTTTTGATTTCCGCAGAACGGTTGTGTGCTAGCCTAGGGTCCAGCTCATCTAGCAAAGGACATTCTTGCACTGACTGGACACCCAGCTGGATCCCTTCACAATTAAGGTTAGTGTGGCCTTGTGTTAGGGGCCGTGCAATTTTTTTTTTTTTTTCAATTTTTATTTTTTAATTTTTTCTTTGGCTGGGAGCTAAAATTATTAGTGATGTCATCTGAAATGCAGAGACTGGCAAGGGAGCCTTCAGCAGTAGAGATAAAGAAACTTACCAAGTCTAATTTAGTATTGTTAGGCAAGGAATTTGGCCTAGAATTAAATGACGTGGATAAAAAGTGGACTTTGGTGAATGAAATATTACAACATTGTATTGATGAAGAACTATTGGCAAGTGATACACCTTTATGCCAGTCTAGCCAAGCGGAAAGTGCAACTTATAGGGATAGAGAATTAGCTCTAGAGTTAGCAAAAATAAAATTAGAGGAGCAAAGACTCAAAACCGAGGAGGCTAGAATTAGAGCGAATGCCACTGGACCTCCACCTGCCGGGGCTTCAAACCCCAGGCATTATGAGAAAAGCATAATTTGCCTGAATTTTCCGAATCGGACCCTGAAAGGTTTTTCAACCATTTTCAGAGATTGGCCATGTCCATGAACTAGCCAAAGGAAGAGTGGGTGAAAATCCTACAAGGAAGACTTAGGGGTAAAGCACAAGATATTTTTATAAACATGCCTGACGACGAGTGTTTTGAATATGATAAAGTCAGGAAACGTATTTTGCGGGCATATGAAATTACGCCTGAAGCTCACCGCCAAGCTTATCGCAACCTTAGGCCTACTCACAACCAACCGCTCACTGAATTTGTTAATGATCAAATTGGATTGTTTGATAAATGGATTCGCTCGGCGAAAGCCGAAACATGCGAGGCTCTCAGGAACATAGTTTTAATGGAGCATTTTATAGATATTATGCCAGAGAATGTTTCACATTACGTTAGAAGTAGGGTAGAGGTAAATTCTAAAATAGGAGATTCTACATTGTTTTCTGCCAAGTTGGCAGAAAACTACCAATTGGCGGGCAAAAGGCCCAATAAAAATAATTATAGCCCACAGAGTAGCAAAACTTATACCAACAGCCAGTCCAGACCAGCTCATTCTAACCCTTTAACTAATGCACCTTCTGTTTCAGACATAACTAACCTTGTTAAAGTGTCTAGCCCCACGGTACCTAAGGGTGAACCGAAGGGTAATTCTGTTAGTAATGTCTTTTCTCCCCGACGTTTTTGTGGTCACTTTAAACGTCCAAACCACACTATTAGCCGTTGTTGGCAACTGTACCCGGAAAAAAAGACCCAATGCTCTAGTTATGACACAGGGCTTGAGGCCTTCGGAAGGGTTAGGGAGTAAGACCTCCAACCCACAGTGGTTGGACTTGCTTACCCCATTCTTATCGAAAGGGAGACTACTTTTGTCTGAGGGTTCTTCCTGGAAGGACATGGTGATCTTCCAAGACACCGATGCCATCCAGACTTTAATTTTAGAGAGTGCGTTGCAAGGTGCCAACACTCTCGACACTGGAGAGGTGGTACTGGTCGAGGGTGTCACTAGTGATACTCGAGCAGTACCCCTCCATAAGGTTACCCTGGAATCTGATTTCCACAAGGGTGTTTGTACAGTCGGAGTCACTTCATATCTACCTTTCCCTAATGTTGATGTAATAGTTGGTAATGATTTAGCAGGGGATAAGGTAGGGGACTCCAGACTGTCTATTATGTTGCCTACCCCTAAGGTTTGCCTAGACCCACCCGCCGCAGAGGATAGTGTTGTGTACCCTGCGTGCACGGTGACCAGGTCTATGGGACTTAAATGTAAGGGCAGCCCTGTGCTTGCTAATGTGGTAAATCCCGAGGACACGAGGAACTTTCCGAGTGGTGAAAACCAAGTGGACCTCGCGGACACATTCATGGCCCGACTCGATGACATGGCCGAGGACATTGAGGAGAGCCTGCCACCGCCATCTGCCGAGAGTAGTGAGGAGGTGGAGAACACTGTTGAGCCTTGGCCAATGGCATTTGACCAAGGCCTAGATGCCTCCTTGAGTGAGTTACAGAAAGCTGACCCCACTCTTGCAGATTGTCATGAGACAGCCGTCTCTATGGAGGAAATTGTAGACGCAGCAACTGGGTACTACTACAATGATCGGATTTTGATGAGAAAATGGAGACCACAGAGTGCTCCCTTGTCAAATGAGTGGGAGGTAGTCCACCAGGTTATGTTGCCGACCTGCTATAGAGAAAGAATTTTGGCAGCTGCTCATGATGATCCTATGGGGGGGACATCAAGGTATTAATATTATGTATCCCAAAATGTTAAAGTATTTTTTCTGGCCCAAGCTGAAAAGCGATGTGGCAAAATTTTGTAATGCGTGTATTGTTTGTTAACTGGTTGGGAAACCAAACCAGACTCCACCTAAAGCTCCTCTAAGGCCTATTGTCATGCCAGAGGAACCATTTTTTTATGTGGTAATGGACTGTGTTGGACCATTACCTAGAACTAAGTCTGGTAATATTTACGTAATCACGATGATGTGTATCACTACTCGTTACCCAGAGGCTTTTGCTTTAAGGAACATCCGAGCAAAAACTGTTGTTGCTCGTATGTTGCAATTTTTTTCCACTTTTGGACTGCCTCGGGTCGTGCAAACTGACAATGGTACTAACTTTAGGTCTGGTATTTTTGAGCAATTTTGTAAGGAACATGGAATAACTCATAAGGTTTCCAGCCCATACCATCCGCAGAGTCAGGGGGTAATTGAACGTTTCCATCTAACTCTGAAGTAGATGTTGAAGACATCGTGCGAGAGTTCCCACACCTTCTGGGATGAGAATTTACCGTATGTTTTGTTTGCGGCTAGAGAGGGATTACAATGTTCACTGGGTTGTTCTCCTTTTGAGTTAGTCTTTGGCCATAAAGTTCGTGGACCATTGCAAATGTTACAGGAGAATCTGTTAGGGAACGTAACGTTAACCAAAGGTTCGGCTTTCTTTGCGCAACACCACCAGAGACTCAAGGACTGCAAGGCGGCTGCACTAAAGTATCTTGGGAAGGCCCAAGAAAAGATGAAAGACCGAAACGATGCTACGGCTAAGTTACGGGTATTTCAGCCTGGCGACCCTGTCCTGGTATTAAAGCCTCGACTAGGAAACACTATGTCCCACAAGTACGAAGGCCCCTACATTGTGACAGAAAAGACTGGGGACCTCACGTACAAAGTGAGGCACTCTGACAAACGTAACCAGGTAATGCTCGTACATGTAAATCGGCTGAAGAAGTTCCAGGGCCCCAGGCCCATTGCACTAACCAATGTTTCCATTTCCAGTGAGGGAGGGGATGATTGTTCGGGGGACCCAACTAATCTCATTTTCAATAATTCTAGTTCTGTGAATGCTGTGGAGGAGGGACTGTCCCATTTGCAGATGACCCAACGTGAAGAAGTGCAGTCGTTGGTTGATGAATTTTCCAGTCTGTTCGGGGAGGTCCCGACCCAGACTGATGCCATTTGCCATGATGTCAAGTTGACGGACTATACCCCCATTCGCCTTCAGCCCTATTGGATGAGTCCAGAAAAGAAGGCCATCGTACAGAAGGAGGTCGACTTATTGCTCCAGCGCGGCCTCATCTGGCCGAGCCAGGGCTCTTGGTGCTCGCCCTGCCAATTGGTCCCCAAACCAGATGGCTCCTGGCAATTATGCACCGACTATCGGCAGCTCAACAAGGTGACCATTGTGGATGCCTATCCGCTGCCCCTCCTCGAGGACTGCATCGACGAGCTGGGAAACGCCAAGTGCGTCTCAAAATTCGACCTCTCGAGGGGGGTATTATCAAATCCCACTCACTGAACGTGCTAAACAACTAACTGCGTTCGTGACACTCGAGGGCGTTTTTGAGTATCAAGTGTTACCGTTCGGCTTGCGTAATGCCCCTGCCACGTTCCAGAGACTCATGAACTCTCTGCTCGCTAAGGTGCCAAATTGCCGGGCGTATTTAGATGATATCGTGCTTTTTGACAGTAATTGAGCTGACCACATAGCTAGGTTACGCCAGTTGTTCGCAATCTTGAAAAAGGAAAATCTTACCTTAAATGCTAAAAAGTGTAATTTTGGCCAAGGCACAGTGACGTACCTCGGTTATGAAGTGGGCCAAGGAAAAGTGTTACCTCGGCAAGATAAAATCAGTGCCATTCTGGAATATCCAGTGCTAAAGTCTAAAAAGGACTTTCAAAGATTTATCAGTATGTGTGCGTACTATCGACGCTTTTGTCAGAACTTTTCCAGCGTTGCCACTCCTCTCACAGACTTGTTGCGGAAGGCCGCTAAATTTAAGTGGTCATCAGACTGTGCAGAGGCATTTAAAAATTTGAAATTGATCTTAGCTTCCGCCACAGTGCTTGCTAGTCCAAGGTTCGACCGACCGTTTAAAATTCATGTTGACGCGTCAGACTCGGGTGCTGGTGCAGTGTTGTTGCAAACTGGGGATGATCAGGTGGAACACCCAGTATATTATTACTCTGTGAAATTCGACAAGGCGCAACACAATTATTCAGTGGTAGAAAAAGAGGCGTTGGCGCTAGTGTTAACATGTAAAAAGTTTGAAGTTTACCTCTCAGGTAATATAGTGGAAGTGTACACGGACCATAACCGACTAGTCTTCCTGACTCAGATGTAGGGTAAGAATAAACGCATCCTAAGGTGGGCGTTGTACCTACAGGACTTCAATCTTTCCATTACCCACCTAACGGGCCGACTCAACGTGATAGCCGACGCTCTGTCCCGGATGCCTGAGTAACATTCATCTGAGCCACAGGAAGCCATTTACCAACTGTCGTGCTTTAGTTGTTTGTTTTTTAAGTTCTCCTGTGACATTAAATATTCCGTGTCCAAATTATTTACTTCCCTGTTTTTTTTTGTGTGTATGTGTTTTTTTTTTTTCAGAGAATTCCTTTGTATTTTTCTTACAGAGAAATTGTTGTTTTTGATTGATTCTTTTTTTTGTCATTAATTTTCCTTTTTATTCTCTGTATACCCTTACAAAAAAAAATATGACTACTATTCTAGTAGTCACATTTTTTTTTCTCTGAAGGGGGGAGGAGTGTTATGACCTTGGGTTCCTCAGTGGAAACCAGAGGTCAAAAGTGAGCTATTAAACTTTCTTATAGTACAGTTGAGCACATCACGAGTGGCAATTGTTTGTATCTTCCCTGCCAGACGTAAGACTATTCTTGTTTCTCAAAGAGCATTTAAAGATTGAGCTGGGGGTTGATTATTAAATAATAACATAGGCACCAACTATGTTTACTAATACTCTAATCATTTGTAAAGTAACAATACGTTGCATAGGGGAAGATCTTTAATGTGCTTAGCTGCACGATCAATTAGGCTCCTTCCGGCACCACGACATGCGGGAGGCCTAGCTGGTCGCTAGGAGCGTCTTTCTTCTGGCTGGCGTTCGTGGGGACGAGACCTACTCTGTGGCTGCACCCCTACTCTCCTCTTACTTATTTCCCTTACCTGAAGTTCCTGTACCATTAAGTTAAGTACGGGGCGTTTTTAAGTGTACCTACTCTGGTAGTAAATATTGGTGAGACCTGGGGGTAGTATTTGCAAGTGTTTTGGGTACCCCCCTATGTGTTGTGTTTTGTATTAGGGTCCCACGTGGTTTCATTACCCTAAGCTGCATCCAGCTTCAGTGCTTATCCAGTAGTACTTTACCCTAGCTTGTTCTCTGTATAAACCTTGTATCCTGCCTACGTGGACCAAGGCTTTAACGTAAAATAGGGTGGTAAAGTAATTATTATTATTGTTATTGGTGTGAGTATGTATGGGGGGGTTGTTAAGGGGTTAATAAATAAGTACCTTAGAACAGAGTATCCCTTCTTTCTGTGTGGGAGTGTATTGATCAACCCTTAGACTGACATTAGACTGACTCGGTACCCCTACTCAAATCTCTGAATATGTTAGACATTAAGTCACTGCACATTCTCTCATGTGTATTATACATATATAAAACGCTAAACTATAATGCCAATCCTGATCTCAAAAGCTTCATAGAAGGTTGTAACAGAACCCATGAGCACCACACCAGAAATAAATACAGTTTTGATATTCCTAGAGTACGACTTAATCAAACCAGAAATGCTCTACAAATCAAGGGGCCCAGAATGTGGAATGACCTTCCCAACCATGTTAAAGACTGTACCTCTCTCAACCAGTTTAAGTTAAAAACGAAGCTATACCTAATAAATTCCCTGTAACATACCTTACCCCTCTGTTGTCAACCCATGTATGTTTTTTTTTTTTTTTTTTTTTTTTCAAATCAACGCTGTTTGAATGTAATTTTCTGTAATAATTTGTAATTGTATTTGTGCTGCTTTTTCAACAATGTTCCCCCCTCTTTTACATCTATTTTTATTTGTTCTCAACACATTTTATTCTTTTTACCCATTAGTTTTAAGCTTTAGTCATTAATGTTTTTCCTGCCCAAAACGCTTTGCGTAATAGTGGCTTTAGGCATTGTATGTACTAGCTCTATCTATAAAGCCAACAAACTTTGTAAAATCTCTTTATGTATGTACCTTACCTAAATAAAAATTATTATTATTATTATTATTATTATTACATGGTCTAGTAGCAAGTATTATTACTGTGGATAATTTATTTTGGGGGCTGGGCCTTTTAACTCTCCCCTATTTGATAACTCTGTTTTCTAACTACCCTTACCCCTTAATAGTACCAATTCCCCATAGCAAGCCCACAATTATTTATAACACAACCATTGCCACCGCATCGTGGATAGACTGGTAGGTGATGGACGTCGATTCCTGAGGGATGTTGGCGTTCACACTGTCAAGGGAGTAAGGGTAGCTGATGTTGTGCAGGAGGCGGTACTTGCCCGGCGTAGACGTCTCCCTCAATGCTATGGGCGAACACTTGAAATTCTTGAAAGGGGGGGCTTCGAAGGGGCCCGCGATGCGTCCTAGACTCAACTCCTTGTCGAGCATGGGCCCGACGATGTGTGGGAGGTCCGTCGTAGCCGGAGGGTTGCGTGAAGAAAGGGGGGTCCGCACCCCTTCAAAGCCAAGTAGGAACCCCTCTCTGAAGCCCCCCACGACATAGTCTCGCAGGGGTTATCCCACCAGCAAAGCATCAAGGGCGTCGGCATCCACCGGCGTTCTTACCCTTATCCTGTGGTTGTCGTCGAGGGCGCTGGTCGTGGGTGGGTCCGTCGCGTAGCTGAGCTGGGGGGCACGTGGTGTAGGCCGGGTGCCTCCTTCAGCAGCGTGGGCAGTAGTGCTTGAAGGAACATGATGTAAAACTGCAGCGGGGTCCCCTCGAGTGGTAGGCAAAGCAGTAGCCCGGGGGAAGCCCTGCGGCCTGGGCGCTAGAGAGGGTAAGGGCTACCGGCCGACCTGCCTCCTGCCTGTCTGTCTGAACGGCGATGCGCTGGACCGAGCGGAATTCCAAGTCCAGCCTGTAATCGAGCCAAGAACAGTCCGACCTCTCCTTGTCCCATCTGAAGGCCTTGTCGTACCACATCCAGTCACCTTTAAGGGTCACCTTCATGGTCTTGACATACCGGGCGTAGGTGAGCAGGGCCTGAGCCTCGGCCGGGTGCTTCTCGATGTAGATCGTTGCATAGATGTCGAAGCCATGCGCCCACTGGTCCAGCGTCAGGAGCGGCTGCTTTTTACCAGACGCCTGGGGGTCAGTGGTGGGCACGGGGCGCGTCTCGTAGGGTCAGCTTCACGCTCATGAGCGAGCAACTCCCTAAGGTCGACGTACTTTTTTGCCCAGATCTTTTCCCGGAGGGCCTGAGGTACGTGTACGCCCAGGAGTGGGATGGAGGAAGCCTGGAATGCCGAAGGTGTCCCAGCCAAGGGCTAGTAAGTGGGGGAGAAGCACTCACCCTGGGAGACTCACCATAAGAGGACAGGCTGGAGGAGCTGGCACAGCGCCTCGACGTATGCCCCCTGGCCCTGGATCAAGGGCGATGCTCGGTGGGGAAGGGCGAGGGGGCTGGGACGGCCGGGGCAGGGGCGGCCACGGCACCTCCCGCGTCCCAGTGGCCTGCGCCCGAGGAGGGCCCATGTGCCTGTGCAATGAGGGCCTGCAGCGTCGTCCAATCGTCTGCTGAAAGGGGTGGCAGCTGTGTCACTGTGCCACCCATTGCTTTGCCTGCATTGCGCAGCTGAGAAGTGCGCCCGCCGTCCATGTCCGAACCAGCCGAGGAGATCTCTGTAGAGGGGGAGACAAAGCGTGCGGGCTTGGTCTGTGCCGTAGCTGGCTGTGTCCTTGCTCC
Source organism: Procambarus clarkii (assembly GCF_040958095.1). Lineage (NCBI taxonomy): Eukaryota > Metazoa > Arthropoda > Malacostraca > Decapoda > Cambaridae > Procambarus > Procambarus clarkii. The sequence goes on along the minus strand of NC_091156.1, from coordinate 28,066,373 downwards.
GCTACGTTGCTGTCCTCGCGTTGACGCCGTCCGTGCCCTCTTCCGTGTTGCAGAAGTTGGGTGATCTTTCCCCAGCTACTTCGGTCCCAGATCTCACACTGTCAGTTATTGTCTTTCTGGGCCCTGCGACCTTCCAGAGTGACCCTCCAGGGGCGGCCTGCCCAACACAACATGAACTAAGGTACAGTGGTGTCTGTGTTTCCCCACCATGCTCTGCATGTGGGGCTCCTGCTTAGTTAGGGATGTTCCAGTGGCCAGGGTGTGCTCAGCGCCATCTCCCTTGCGGTCCATGTTGCGTCGCCCTAGCTAGTTCCTCCCAAGTCTTATTGCCCATTTGCTAGGGTGCCAGTCGTGTGGGTTGTCTGCTCAGTGCCGCACCCGGGCGTGCATGATCTGGTGCACCCATTGGGGTTCTCTATGCCTGCGGGCTGGCGACGTACTTGGTGGTGACGCCCCAAGTGGCCGGTTCAGTGGCTTCCTGTCGAAGGTGTTGTCACTAGGGGCCCTGGTTTGCGCCCTGGTGGGCCCCTGGCTCCCTTACGCCTGCGGGCTGGCGTCACCACATATGGCGGCGTCACACCATGCGACCAGGCTCTAAGCGCCTGCTTGCCTGGCGCTGTTCTAGGGGCCCTGGTTCGCCATCGCCCTGGTGGGCAGCCGGCTCTCTTATGCCTGCCGCCTGGCGTCGCCCCATCCGGTGGCATTGCCCTTCGTGCCCAGGCACTTGGTGACTGCATGCCCCTAGATGTGGTCCCTAGGGGCCTTGATTCGCCCTGCGCCCTGTAGGGCGCCCAGCTTCCCTCACGCCTGCGGGCTGGCGTCGGCCCACCTGGTGGTGTCGTCCCACATGGCCAGGCACTCGAGGGGTTTGATTGCCCTAGGCAATGTCCCTAGGGGCCCAGGTCCGCCCCGCGCCCTGGTGGGTGCCCGGGTTCCTTATGCCCGCAGGCTGGCGTCGCTCCGTCCGGTGATGGCACCCCACGTGGCCGCCGGCACTTAGTGGCTTGTTGCCCAAGGCGTTGCCCTAGGGGCCTTGGCTTGACCCGTGCCCTGTGGGCGGCTGGCTCCCTTATGCCCGCGGGCTGGCATTGCCCACGTAGCCAGGCATTCAGCGACTCGTCGCCCCTAGCCGTTGTCTCTAGGGGGCCACGGTTCGCCCCGCGCCCTCCTGGGTGCGTGCTAATAGAGGGTGCTAGCCGCGCTCAGGCATGCGTGCCGTGGTGCGCCCGTTGGGCTCTATGCCTGTGGGCTGGTGACGCCCACGTGGCCGGTTCAGTGGTTTTCTACTCTAGGTGTTGTCCCTAGGGGGCCCCCGGTTCGCCCCGCGCCCTGGTGGGTCCCTGGCTCTCCTTGCATCCGCTGGCTGGCGTTGCCACGTCCTGTGGCGTCGCATCATGTGGCCAGGCTCTAAGCGACTTGCTTGCCTGGCACTGTTCTAGGGACCCTGGTTCGCCCCGTGCCCCAGAGGGCGGCCGGCTTCCTTACGCCCACGGCATGTCGCTACCCGTCTGGTGGCTTCGCCCTATATGGCTAGGCTTTCCGCGGCCTGCTTGCCCCTGGCGTTGTCCCTAGGGGCCCTGGTTCGCCCCGCACCCTGGCAGGCGGCTGGCTCCCTTATGCTCGCGGCATGGCATCGCCCCGTCCGGTGGCGTTGCCCTTCGTGCCCAGGCACTCGGTGGCTGCATGCCCTAGGTGTGGTCCCTAGGGGCCCTGGTTCACCCCGTCTGGTGGCGTCGTCCCTTGTGGTCAGATGCTCAGTGGCTTGCTTGCCCTAGGCGTTGTCCCTAGGGGCTCTGGTCCACCCGGTGCCCTGGTGGGTTCCCGGGTCCTCTACGCCCACAGGCCGGCGTCGCTCCACGTGGCCGGCACTTAGTGGCTTGTTGCCCTCGGGGTCCTGGTTCGACCCATGCCCTGGTGGGCGGCCGGCTCCCTTATGCCCGCGGGCTGGTGTTGCCCACGTAGCTAGGCATTCAGTGGCTCGTCGCCCCTAGGCGTTGTCTCTAGGGGGCCACGGTTCGCCCTGCGCCCCCTGGGCACGTGCTAGTAGAGGGTGCTAGTGCGGGTGTCCCTCTACGCCCATGGGACGGTGTCTCACCACGTCTGGTAGCGTCGCTCATGTGGACGATCACTCGATGGTTTTCGTGCCCTAGGGGGTGTCCCTAGGGACCCGGCCGTGTGCCTCTACGTCCCAGCTGCTGGTGTCCCAGCTGTCGGTGCCCCAGCTGTTGGTGTTCTAGCTGTTGAGGTTCCAGCTGATGTTCCAGCTGCTGCTCCATGTGTGGTGTCCCAGCTGTCAATGTTCGAGTCACTTCTGGGGTGTGAGTTTTCAGTTGTATATAGTCCTGGGGACCATTCAGGCTTGTTTGCATTTGTGTTCCTCATGTGAGCCCCAAAGAATGAGGTGATTTGATAAAATGCTATGCCCAAGATTACCATCCGAGTGCTGGCGGGGAAGTGGTTCAAATAGCTTCGGCTATCACTTCCTTATGTCCGGTCGTGATGGTCAAGCGGATTAAGGCGTCCCTGTACATACCAGTTGCGTTGCTCCTGGCAGTATGGGTTCGAGTCACTTCTGGGGTGTGAGTTTTCAGTTGTATATAGTCCTGGGGACCATTCAGGCTTGGTTGCATTTGTGTTCCTCACGTGTGCCCCAAAGAATGAGGTGATTTGATAAAATGCTTTGCCCAAGATTACCATCTGAGTGCCGGCGGGGAAGTGGTTCAAATAGCTTCGGCTATCACTTCCTTATGTCCGGTCGTGATGGTCAAGCGGATTAAGGCGTCCCTGTACATACCAGTTGCGTTGCTCCTGGCAGTATGGGTTCGAGTCACTTCTGGGGTGTGAGTTTTCAGTTTTATATAGTCCTGGGGACCATTCAGGCTTGTTTGCATTTGTGTTCCTCACGTGTGCCCAAAAGAATGAGGTGATTTGATAAAATGCTATGCCCAAGATTACCATCCGAGTGCCGGCGGGGAAGTGGTTCAAATAGGTTCGGCTATCACTTCCTTATGTCCGGTCATGATGGTCAAGCAGATTAAGGCGTCCCTGTACATACCAGTTGCGTTGCTCCTGGCAGTATGGGTTCGAGTCACTTCTGGGGTGTGAGTTTTCAGTTGTATATAGTCCTGGGGACCATTCAGGCTTGTTTGCATTTGTGTTCCTCAAGTGTGCCCCAAAGAATGAGGTGATTTGATAAAATGCTTTGCCCAAGATTACCATCCAAGTGCCGGCGGGGAAGTGGTTCAAATAGCTTCGGCTATCACTTCCTTATGTCCGGTCGTGATGGTCAAGCGGATTAAGGCATCCCTGTACATACCAGTTGGTGTGCTCCTGGCAGTATGGGTTCGAGTCACTTCTGGGGTGTGAGTTTTTAGTTGTATATAGTCCTGGGGACCATTCAGGCTTGTTTGCATTTGTGTTCCTCACGTGTGCCCCAAAGAATGAGGTGATTTGATAAAATGCTATGCCCAAGATTACCATCCAAGTGCCGGCGGGGAAGTGGTTCAAATAGCTTCGGCTATCACTTCCTTATGTCCGGTCGTGATGGTCAAGCGGATTAAGGCGTCCCTGTACATACCAGTTGCGTTGCTCCTGGCATTATGGGTTCAAGTCACTTCTGGGGTGTGAGTTTTCAGCTGTATATAGTCCTGGGGACCATTCAGGCTTGTTTGCATTTGTGTTCCTCAAGTGTGCCCCAAAGAATGAGGTGATTTGATAAAATGCTATGCCCAAGATTACCATCCAAGTGCCGGCGGGGAAGTGGTTCAAATAGCTTCGGCTATCACTTCCTTATGTCCGGTCGTGATGGTCAAGCAGGATTAAGGCGTCCCTGTACATACCAGTTGCGTTGCTCCTGGCATTATGGGTTCAAGTCACTTCTGGGGTGTGAGTTTTCAGTTGTATATAGTCCTGGGGACCATTCAGGCTTGTTTGCATTTGTGTTCCTCACGTGTGCCCCAAAGAATGAGGTGATTTGATAAAATGCTATGCCCAAGATTACCATCCGAGTGCCGGCGGGGAAGTGGTTCAAATAGCTTCGGCTATCACTTCCTTATGTCCGGTCGTGATGGTCAAGCGGATTAAGGCGTCCCTGTACATACCAGTTGCGTTGCTCCTGGCAGTATGGGTTCGAGTCACTTCTGGGGTGTGAGTTTTCAGTTGTATATAGTCCTGGGGACCATTCAGGCTTGGTTGCATTTGTGTTCCTCACGTGTGCCCCAAAGAATGAGGTGATTTGATAAAATGCTATGCCCAAGATTACCATCCGAGTGCCGGCGGGGAAGTGGTTCAAATAGCTTCGGCTATCACTTCCTTATGTCCGGTCGTGATGGTCAAGCGGATTAAGGCGTCCCTGTACATACCAGTTGCGTTGCTCCTGGCAGTATGGGTTCGAGTCACTTCTGGGGTGTGAGTTTTCAGTTGTATATAGTCCTGGGGACCATTCAGGCTTGTTTGCATTTGTGTTCCTCACGTGTGCCCCAAAGAATGAGGTGATTTGATAAAATGCTATGCCCAAGATTACCATCCAAGTGCCGGCGGGGAAGTGGTTCAAATAGCTTCGGCTATCACTTCCTTATGTCCGGTCGTGATGGTCAAGCGGATTAAGGCGTCCCTGTACATACCAGTTGCGTTGCTCCTGGCATTATGGGTTCAAGTCACTTCTGGGGTGTGAGTTTTCAGTTGTATATAGTCCTGGGGACCATTCAGGCTTGTTTGCATTTGTGTTCCTCACGTGTGCCCCAAAGAATGAGGTGATTTGATAAAATGCTATGCCCAAGATTACCATCCGAGTGCCGGCGGGGAAGTGGTTCAAATAGCTTCGGCTATCACTTCCTTATGTCCGGTCGTGATGGTCAAGCGGATTAAGGCGTCCCTGTACATACCAGTTGCGTTGCTCCTGGCAGTATGGGTTCGAGTCACTTCTGGGGTGTGAGTTTTCAGTTGTATATAGTCCTGGGGACCATTCAGGCTTGTTTGCATTTGTGTTCCTCACGTGTGCCCCAAAGAATGAGGTGATTTGATAAAATGCTATGCCCAAGATTACCATCCGAAGTGCCGGCGGGGAAGTGGTTCAAATAGCTTCGGCTATCACTTCCTTATGTCCGGTCGTGATGGTCAAGCGGATTAAGGCGTCCCTGTACATACCAGTTGCGTGTGCTCCTGGCAGTATGGGTTCGAGTCACTTCTGGGGTGTGAGTTTTCAGTTGTATATAGTCCTGGGGACCATTCAGGCTTGTTTGCATTTGTGTTCCTCACTGTGTGCCCCAAAGAATGAGGTGATTTGATAAAATGCTATGCCCAAGATTACCATCCGAGTGCCGGCGGGGAAGTGGTTCAAATAGCTTCGGCTATCACTTCCTTATGTCCGGTCGTGATGGTCAAGCGGATTAAGGCGTCCCTGTACATACCAGTTGCGTTGCTCCTGGCAGTATGGGTTCGAGTCACTTCTGGGGTGTGAGTTTTCAGTTGTATATAGTCCTGGGGACCATTCAGGCTTGTTTGCATTTGTGTTCCTCACGTGTGCCCCAAAGAATGAGGTGATTTGATAAAATGCTATGCCCAAGATTACCATCCGAGTGCCGGCGGGGAAGTGGTTCAAATAGCTTCGGCTATCACTTCTTTATGTCCGGTCGTGATGGTCAAGCGGATTAAGGCGTCCCTGTACATACCAGTTGCGTTGCTCCTGGCAGTATGGGTTCGAGTCACTTCTGGGGTGTGAGTTTTCAGTTGTATATAGTCCTGGGGACCATTCAGGCTTGTTTGCATTTGTGTTCCTCACGTGTGCCCCTAAGAATGAGGTGATTTGATAAAATGCTATGCCCAAGATTACCATCCGAGTGCCGGCGGGGAAGTGGTTCAAATAGCTTCGGCTATCACTTCCTTATGTCCGGTCGTGATGGTCAAGCGGATTAAGGCGTCCCTGTACATACCAGTTGCGTTGCTCCTGGCAGTATGGGTTCGAGTCACTTCTGGGGTGTGAGTTTTCAGTTGTATATAGTCCTGGGGACCATTCAGGCTTGTTTGCATTTGTGTTCCTCATGTGTGCCCCAAAGAATGAGGTGATTTGATAAAATGCTATGCCCAAGATTACCATCCGAGTGCCGGCGGGGAAGTGGTTCAAATAGCTTCGGCTATCACTTCCTTATGTCCGGTCGTGATGGTCAAGCGGATTAAGGCGTCCCTGTACATACCAGTTGCGTTGCTCCTGGCAGTATGGGTTCGAGTCACTTCTGGGGTGTGAGTTTTCAGTTGTATATAGTCCTGGGGACCATTCAGGCTTGTTTGCATTTGTGTTCCTCACGTGTGCCCCAAAGAATGAGGTGATTTGATAAAATGCTATGCCCAAGATTACCATCCGAGTGCCGGCGGGGAAGTGGTTCAAATAGCTTCGGCTATCACATTCTTATGTCCGGTCGTGATGGTCAAGCGGATTAAGGCGTCCCTGTACATACCAGTTGCGTTGCTCCTGGCAGTATGGGTTCGAGTCACTTCTGGGGTGTGAGTTTTCAGTTTTATATAGTCCTGGGGACCATTCAGGCTTGTTTGCATTTGTGTTCCTCACGTGTGCCCCAAAGAATGAGGTGATTTGATAAAATGCTATGCCCAAGATTACCATCCGAGATGCCGGCGGGGAAGTGGTTCAAATAGCTTCGGCTATCACTTCCTTATGTCCGGTCGTGATGGTCAAGTAGATTAAGGTGTCCCTGTACATACCAGTTGCGTTGCTCCTGGCAGTATGGGTTCGAGTCACTTCTGGGGTGTGAGTTTTCAGTTGTATATAGTCCTGGGGACCATTCAGGCTTGTTTGCATTTGTGTTCCTCACGTGTGCCCCAAAGAATGAGGTGATTTGATAAAATGCTATGCCCAAGATTACCATCCAAGTGCCGGCGGGGAAGTGGTTCAAATAGCTTCGGCTATCACTTCCTTATGTTCGGTCGTGATGGTCAAGCGGATTAAGGCGTCCCTGTACATACCAGTTGCGTTGCTCCTGGCATTATGGGTTCAAGTCACTTCTGGGGTGTGAGTTTTCAGTTGTATATAGTCCTGGGGACCATTCAGGCTTTTTTGCATTTGTGTTCCTCACGTGTGCCCCAAAGAATGAGGTGATTTGATAAAATGCTATGCCCAAGATTACCTTCCGAGTGCCGGCTGGGAAGTGGTTCAAATAGCTTCGGCTATCACTTCCTTATGTCCGGTCGTGATGGTCAAGCAGATTAAGGCGTCCCTGTACATACCAGTTGCGTTGCTCCTGGCAGTATGGGTTCGAGTCACTTCTGGGGTGTGAGTTTTTAGTTGTATATAGTCCTGGGGACCATTCAGGCTTGTTTGCATTTGTGTTCCTCGCGTGTGCCCCAAAGAATGAGGTGATTTGATAAAATGCTATGCCCAAGATTACCATCCGAGTGCCGGCGGGGAAGTGGTTCAAATAGCTTCGGCTATCACTTCCTTATGTCCGGTCGTGATGGTCAAGCGGATTAAGGCGTCCCTGTACATACCAGTTGCGTTGCTCCTGGCAGTATGGGTTCGAGTCACTTCTGGGGTGTGAGTTTTCAGTTGTATATAGTCCTGGGGACCATTCAGGCTTGGTTGCATTTGTGTTCCTCACGTGTGCCCCAAAGAATGAGGTGATTTGATAAAATGCTTTGCCCAAGATTACCATCCAAGTGCCGGCGGGGAAGTGGTTCAAATAGCTTCGGCTATCACTTCCTTATGTCCGGTCGTGATGGTCAAGCGGATTAAGGCGTCCCTGTACATACCAGTTGGTGTGCTCCTGGCAGTATGGGTTCGAGTCACTTCTGGGGTGTGAGTTTTCAGTTGTATATAGTCCTGGGGACCATTCAGGCTTGTTTGCATTTGTGTTCCTCATGTGTGCCCCAAAGAATGAGGTGATTTGATAAAATGCTATGCCCAAGATTACCATCCGAGTGCCGGCGGGGAAGTGGTTCAAATAGCTTCGGCTATCACTTCTTTATGTCCGGTCGTGATGGTCAAGCGGATTAAGGCGTCCCTGTACATACCAGTTGCGTTGCTCCTGGCAGTATGGGTTCGAGTCACTTCTGGGGTGTGAGTTTTCAGTTGTATATAGTCCTGGGGACCATCCAGGCTTGTTTGCATTTGTGTTCCTCACGTGTACCCCAAAGAATGAGGTGATTTGATAAATGCTATGCCCAAGATTACCATCCGAGTGCCGGCGGGGAAGTGGTTCAAATAGCTTCGGCTATCACTTCCTTATGTCCGGTCGTGATGGTCAAGCGGATTAAGGCGTCCCTGTACATACCAGTTGCGTTGCTCCTGGCAGTATGGGTTCGAGTCACGTCTGGGGTGTGAGTTTTCAGTTGTATATAGTCCTGGGGACCATTCAGGCTTGGTTGCATTTGTGTTCCTCACGTGTGCCCCAAAGAATGAGGTGATTTGATAAAATGCTTTGCCCAAGATTACCATCCAAGTGCCGCCGGGGAAGTGGTTCAAATAGCTTCGGCTATCACTTCCTTATGTCCGGTCGTGATGGTCATACGGATTAAGGCGTCCCTGTACATACCAGTTGGTGTGCTCCTGGCAGTATGGGTTCGAGTCACTTCTGGGGTGTGAGTTTTCAGTTGTATATAGTCCTGGGGACCATTCAGGCTTGTTTGCATTTGTGTTCCTCATGTGTGCCCCAAAGAATGAGGTGATTTGATAAAATGCTATGCCCAAGATTACCATCCGAGTGCCGGCGGGGAAGTGGTTCAAATAGCTTCGGCTATCACTTCCTTATGTCCGGTCGTGATGGTCAAGCGGATTATGGCGTCCCTGTACATACCAGTTGCGTTGCTCCTGGCAGTATGGGTTCGAGTCACTTCTGGGGTGTGAGTTTTTAGTTGTATATAGTCCTGGGGACCATTCAGGCTTGTTTGCATTTGTGTTCCTCACGTGTGCCCCAAAGAATGATGTGATTTGATAAAATGCTATGCCCAAATTACCATCCAAGTGCCGGCGGGGAAGTGGTTCAAATAGCTTCGGCTATCACTTCCTTATGTCCGGTCGTGATGGTCAAGCGGATTAAGGCGTCCCTGTACATATCAGTTGCATTGCTCCTGGCATTATGGGTTCAAGTCACTTCTTGGGTGTGAGTTTTCAGTTGTATATAGTCCTGGGGACCATTCAGGCTTGTTTGCATTTGTGTTCCTCACGTGTGCCGCAAAGAATGAGGTGATTTGATAAAATGCTATGGCCAAGATTACCATCCGAGTGCCAGCGAGGAAGTGGTTCAAATAGCTTCGGCTATCACTTCCTTATGTCCGGTCGTGATGGTCAAGCGGATTAAGGCGTCCCTGTACATACCAGTTGGTGTGCTCCTGGCAGTATGGGTTCGAGTCACTTCTGGGGTGTGAGTTTTCAGTTGTATATAGTCCTGGGGACCATTCAGGCTTGGTTGCATTTGTGTTCCTCACGTGTGCCCCAAAGAATGAGGTGATTTGATAAAATGCTTTGCCCAAGATTACCATCCAAGTGCCGGCGGGGAAGTGGTTCAAATAGCTACGGCTGTCTCTTCCTTATGTCCGGTCGTGATGGTCAAGCGGATTAAGGCGTCCCTGTACATACCAGTTGGTGTGCTCCTGGCAGTATGGGTTCGAGTCACTTCTGGGGTGTGAGTTTTCAGTTGTATATAGTCCTGGGGACCATCCAGGCTTGTTTGCATTTGTGTTCCTCACGTGTGCCCCAAAGAATGAGGTGATTTGATAAATGCTATGCCCAAGATTACCATCCGAGTGCCGGCGGGGAAGTGGTTCAAATAGCTTCGGCTATCACTTCCTTATGTCCGGTCGTGATGGTCAAGCGGATTAAGGCGTCCCTGTACATACCAGTTGCGTTGCTCCTGGCAGTATGGGTTCGAGTCACGTCTGGGGTGTGAGTTTTCAGTTGTATATAGTCCTGGGGACCATTCAGGCTTGGTTGCATTTGTGTTCCTCACATGTGCCCCAAAGAATGAGGTGATTTGATAAAATGCTTTGCCCAAGATTACCATCCAAGTGCCGGCGGGGAAGTGGTTCAAATAGCTTCGGCTATCACTTCCTTATGTCCGGTCGTGATGGTCAAGCGGATTAAGGCGTCCCTGTACATACCAGTTGGTGTGCTCCTGGCAGTATGGGTTCGAGTCACTTCTGGGGTGTGAGTTTTCAGTTGTATATAGTCCTGGGGACCATTCAGGCTTGTTTGCATTTGTGTTCCTCATGTGTGCCCCAAAGAATGAGGTGATTTGATAAAATGCTATGCCCAAGATTACCATCCGAGTGCCGGCGGGGAAGTGGTTCAAATAGCTTCGGCTATCACTTTCTTATGTCCGGTTGTGATGGTCAAGCGGATTAAGGCGTCCCTGTACATACCAGTTGCGTTGCTCCTGGCAGTATGGGTTCGAGTCACTTCTGGGGTGTGAGTTTTCAGTTGTATATAGTCCTGGGGACCATTCAGGCTTGTTTGCATTTGTGTTCCTCATGTGTGCCCCAAAGAATGAGGTGATTTGATAAAATGCTATGCCCAAGATTACCATCCGAGTGCCGGCGGGGAAGTGGTTCAAATAGCTTCGGCTATCACTTCCTTATGTCCGGTCGTGATGGTCAAGCGGATTATGTCGTCCCTGTACATACCAGTTGCGTTGCTCCTGGCAGTATGGGTTCGAGTCACTTCTGGGGTGTGAGTTTTCAGCTGTATATAGTCCTGGGGACCATTCAGGCTTGTTTGCATTTGTGTTCCTCACGTGTGCCCCAAAGAATGAGGTGATTTGATAAAATGCTATGCTCAAGATTACCATCCGAGTGCCGGCGGGGAAGTGGTTCAAATAGCTTCGGCTATCACTTCCTTATGTCCGGTCGTGATGGTCAAGCGGATTAAGGCGTCCCTGTACATACCAGTTGGTGTGCTCCTGGCAGTATGGGTTCGAGTCACTTCTGGGGTGTGAGTTTTCAGTTGTATATAGTCCTGGGGACCATTCAGGCTTGTTTGCATTTGTGTTCCTCATGTGTGCCCCAAAGAATGAGGTGATTTGATAAAATGCTATGCCCAAGGTTACCATCCGAGTGCCGGCGGGGAAATGGTTCAAATAGCTTCGGCTATCACTTCTTTATGTCCGGTCGTGATGGTCAAGCGGATTAAGGCGTCCCTGTACATACCAGTTGCGTTGCTCCTGGCAGTATGGGTTCGAGTCACTTCTGGGGTGTGAGTTTTCAGTTGTATATAGTCCTGGGGACCATCCAGGCTTGTTTGCATTTGTGTTCCTCACGTGTGCCCCAAAGAATGAGGTGATTTGATAAATGCTATGCCCAAGATTACCATCCGAGTGCCGGCGGGGAAGTGGTTCAAATAGCTTCGGCTATCACTTCTTTATGTCCGGTCGTGATGGTCAAGCGGATTAAGGCGTCCCTGTACATACCAGTTGCGTTGCTCCTGGCAGTATGGGTTCGAGTCATTTCTGGGGTGTGAGTTTTCAGTTGTATATAGTCCTGGGGACCATCCAGGCTTGTTTGCATTTGTGTTCCTCACGTGTGCCCCAAAGAATGAGGTGATTTGATAAATGCTATGCCCAAGATTACCATCCGAGTGCCGGCGGGGAAGTGGTTCAAATAGCTTCGGCTATCACTTCCTTATGTCCGGTCGTGATGGTCAAGCAGATTAAGGCGTCCCTGTACATACCAGTTGCGTTGCTCCTGGCAGTATGGGTTCGAGTCACTTCTGGGGTGTGAGTTTTCAGTTGTATATAGTCCTGGGGACCATTCAGGCTTGTTTGCATTTATGTTCCTCATGTGTGCCCCAAAGAATGAGGTGATTTGATAAAATGCTATGCCCAAGATTACCATCCGAGTGCCGGCGGGGAAGTGGTTCAAATAGCTTCGGCTATCACTTTCTTATGTCCGGTCGTGATGGTCAAGCGGATTAAGGCGTCCCTGTACATACCAGTTGCGTTGCTCCTGGCAGTATGGGTTCGAGTCACTTCTGGGGTGTGAGTTTTCAGTTGTATATAGTCCTGGGGACCATTCAGGCTTGTTTGCATTTGTGTTCCTCACGTGTGCCCCAAAGAATGAGGTGATTTGATAAAATGCTATGCCCAAGATTACCATCCGAGTGCCGGCGGGGAAGTGGTTCAAATAGCTTCGGCTATCACATTCTTATGTCCGGTCGTGATGGTCAAGCGGATTAAGGCGTCCCTGTACATACCAGTTGCGTTGCTCCTGGCAGTATGGGTTCGAGTCACTTCTGGGGTGTGAGTTTTCAGTTTTATATAGTCCTGGGGACCATTCAGGCTTGTTTGCATTTGTGTTCCTCACGTGTGCCCCAAAGAATGAGGTGATTTGATAAAATGCTATGCCCAAGATTACCATCCGAGAGCCGGCGGGGAAGTGGTTCAAATAGCTTCGGCTATCACTTCCTTATGTCCGGTCGTGATGGTCAAGTAGATTAAGGTGTCCCTGTACATACCAGTTGCGTTGCTCCTGGCAGTATGGGTTCGAGTCACTTCTGGGGTGTGAGTTTTCAGTTGTATATAGTCCTGGGGACCATTCAGGCTTGTTTGCATTTGTGTTCCTCACGTGTGCCCCAAAGAATGAGGTGATTTGATAAAATGCTATGCCCAAGATTACCATCCAAGTGCCGGCGGGGAAGTGGTTCAAATAGCTTCGGCTATCACTTCCTTATGTTCGGTCGTGATGGTCAAGCGGATTAAGGCGTCCCTGTACATACCAGTTGCGTTGCTCCTGGCATTATGGGTTCAAGTCACTTCTGGGGTGTGAGTTTTCAGTTGTATATAGTCCTGGGGACCATTCAGGCTTTTTTGCATTTGTGTTCCTCACGTGTGCCCCAAAGAATGAGGTGATTTGATAAAATGCTATGCCCAAGATTACCTTCCGAGTGCCGGCTGGGAAGTGGTTCAAATAGCTTCGGCTATCACTTCCTTATGTCCGGTCGTGATGGTCAAGCAGATTAAGGCGTCCCTGTACATACCAGTTGCGTTGCTCCTGGCAGTATGGGTTCGAGTCACTTCTGGGGTGTGAGTTTTTAGTTGTATATAGTCCTGGGGACCATTCAGGCTTGTTTGCATTTGTGTTCCTCGCGTGTGCCCCAAAGAATGAGGTGATTTGATAAAATGCTATGCCCAAGATTACCATCCGAGTGCCGGCGGGGAAGTGGTTCAAATAGCTTCGGCTATCACTTCCTTATGTCCGGTCGTGATGGTCAAGCGGATTAAGGCGTCCCTGTACATACCAGTTGCGTTGCTCCTGGCAGTATGGGTTCGAGTCACTTCTGGGGTGTGAGTTTTCAGTTGTATATAGTCCTGGGGACCATTCAGGCTTGGTTGCATTTGTGTTCCTCACGTGTGCCCCAAAGAATGAGGTGATTTGATAAAATGCTTTGCCCAAGATTACCATCCAAGTGCCGGCGGGGAAGTGGTTCAAATAGCTTCGGCTATCACTTCCTTATGTCCGGTCGTGATGGTCAAGCGGATTAAGGCGTCCCTGTACATACCAGTTGGTGTGCTCCTGGCAGTATGGGTTCGAGTCACTTCTGGGGTGTGAGTTTTCAGTTGTATATAGTCCTGGGGACCATTCAGGCTTGTTTGCATTTGTGTTCCTCATGTGTGCCCCAAAGAATGAGGTGATTTGATAAAATGCTATGCCCAAGATTACCATCCGAGTGCCGGCGGGGAAGTGGTTCAAATAGCTTCGGCTATCACTTCTTTATGTCCGGTCGTGATGGTCAAGCGGATTAAGGCGTCCCTGTACATACCAGTTGCGTTGCTCCTGGCAGTATGGGTTCGAGTCACTTCTGGGGTGTGAGTTTTCAGTTGTATATAGTCCTGGGGACCATCCAGGCTTGTTTGCATTTGTGTTCCTCACGTGTACCCCAAAGAATGAGGTGATTTGATAAATGCTATGCCCAAGATTACCATCCGAGTGCCGGCGGGGAAGTGGTTCAAATAGCTTCGGCTATCACTTCCTTATGTCCGGTCGTGATGGTCAAGCGGATTAAGGCGTCCCTGTACATACCAGTTGCGTTGCTCCTGGCAGTATGGGTTCGAGTCACGTCTGGGGTGTGAGTTTTCAGTTGTATATAGTCCTGGGGACCATTCAGGCTTGGTTGCATTTGTGTTCCTCACGTGTGCCCCAAAGAATGAGGTGATTTGATAAAATGCTTTGCCCAAGATTACCATCCAAGTGCCGCCGGGGAAGTGGTTCAAATAGCTACGGCTATCTCTTCCTTATGTCCGGTCGTGATGGTCAAGCGGATTAAGGCGTCCCTGTACATACCAGTTGGTGTGCTCCTGGCAGTATGGGTTCGAGTCACTTCTGGGGTGTGAGTTTTCAGTTGTATATAGTCCTGGGGACCATCCAGGCTTGTTTGCATTTGTGTTCCTCACGTGTGCCCCAAAGAATGAGGTGATTTGATAAATGCTATGCCCAAGATTACCATCCGAGTGCCGGCGGGGAAGTGGTTCAAATAGCTTCGGCTATCACTTCCTTATGTCCGGTCGTGATGGTCAAGCGGATTAAGGCGTCCCTGTACATACCAGTTGCGTTGCTCCTGGCAGTATGGGTTCGAGTCACGTCTGGGGTGTGAGTTTTCAGTTGTATATAGTCCTGGGGACCATTCAGGCTTGGTTGCATTTGTGTTCCTCACATGTGCCCCAAAGAATGAGGTGATTTGATAAAATGCTTTGCCCAAGATTACCATCCAAGTGCCGGCGGGGAAGTGGTTCAAATAGCTTCGGCTATCACTTCCTTATGTCCGGTCGTGATGGTCATACGGATTAAGGCGTCCCTGTACATACCAGTTGGTGTGCTCCTGGCAGTATGGGTTCGAGTCACTTCTGGGGTGTGAGTTTTCAGTTGTATATAGTCCTGGGGACCATTCAGGCTTGTTTGCATTTGTGTTCCTCATGTGTGCCCCAAAGAATGAGGTGATTTGATAAAATGCTATGCCCAAGATTACCATCCGAGTGCCGGCGGGGAAGTGGTTCAAATAGCTTCGGCTATCACTTTCTTATGTCCGGTTGTGATGGTCAAGCGGATTAAGGCGTCCCTGTACATACCAGTTGCGTTGCTCCTGGCAGTATGGGTTCGAGTCACTTCTGGGGTGTGAGTTTTCAGTTGTATATAGTCCTGGGGACCATTCAGGCTTGTTTGCATTTGTGTTCCTCATGTGTGCCCCAAAGAATGAGGTGATTTGATAAAATGCTATGCCCAAGATTACCATCCGAGTGCCGGCGGGGAAGTGGTTCAAATAGCTTCGGCTATCACTTCCTTATGTCCGGTCGTGATGGTCAAGCGGATTATGTCGTCCCTGTACATACCAGTTGCGTTGCTCCTGGCAGTATGGGTTCGAGTCACTTCTGGGGTGTGAGTTTTTAGTTGTATATAGTCCTGGGGACCATTCAGGCTTGTTTGCATTTGTGTTCCTCACGTGTGCCCCAAAGAATGATGTGATTTGATAAAATGCTATGCCCAAATTACCATCCAAGTGCCGGCGGGGAAGTGGTTCAAATAGCTTCGGCTATCACTTCCTTATGTCCGGTCGTGATGGTCAAGCGGATTAAGGCGTCCCTGTACATACCAGTTGCGTTGCTCCTGGCATTATGGGTTCAAGTCACTTCTTGGGTGTGAGTTTTCAGTTGTATATAGTCCTGGGGACCATTCAGGCTTGTTTGCATTTGTGTTCCTCACGTGTGCCCCAAAGAATGATGTGATTTGATAAAATGCTATGCCCAAATTACCATCCAAGTGCCGGCGGGGAAGTGGTTCAAATAGCTTCGGCTATCACTTCCTTATGTCCGGTCGTGATGGTCAAGCGGATTAAGGCGTCCCTGTACATACCAGTTGCGTTGCTCCTGGCAGTATGGGTTCGAGTCACTTCTGGGGTGTGAGTTTTCAGTTGTATATAGTCCTGGGGACCATTCAGGCTTGTTTGCATTTATGTTCCTCATGTGTGCCCCAAAGAATGAGGTGATTTGATAAAATGCTATGCCCAAGATTACCATCCGAGTGCCGGCGGGGAAGTGGTTCAAATAGCTTCGGCTATCACTTTCTTATGTCCGGTCGTGATGGTCAAGCGGATTAAGGCGTCCCTGTACATACCAGTTGCGTTGCTCCTGGCAGTATGGGTTCGAGTCACTTCTGGGGTGTGAGTTTTCAGTTTTATATAGTCCTGGGGACCATTCAGGCTTGTTTGCATTTGTGTTCCTCACGTGTGCCCCAAAGAATGAGGTGATTTGATAAAATGCTATGCCCAAGATTACCATCCGAGAGCCGGCGGGGAAGTGGTTCAAATAGCTTCGGCTATCACTTCCTTATGTCCGGTCGTGATGGTCAAGCAGATTAAGGCGTCCCTGTACATACCAGTTGCGTTGCTCCTGGCAGTATGGGTTCGAGTCACTTCTGGGGTGTGAGTTTTCAGTTGTATATAGTCCTGGGGACCATTCAGGCTTGTTTGCATTTGTGTTCCTCACGTGTGCCCCAAAGAATGAGGTGATTTGATAAAATGCTATGCCCAAGATTACCATCCAAGTGCCGGCGGGGAAGTGGTTCAAATAGCTTCGGCTATCACTTCCTTATGTTCGGTCGTGATGGTCAAGCGGATTAAGGCGTCCCTGTACATACCAGTTGCGTTGCTCCTGGCATTATGGGCTCAAGTCACTTCTGGGGTGTGAGTTTTCAGTTGTATATAGTCCTGGGGACCATTCAGGCTTTTTTGCATTTGTGTTCCTCACGTGTGCCCCAAAGAATGAGGTGATTTGATAAAATGCTATGCCCAAGATTACCTTCCGAGTGCCGGCTGGGAAGTGGTTCAAATAGCTTCGGCTATCACTTCCTTATGTCCGGTCGTGATGGTCAAGCAGATTAAGGCGTCCCTGTACATACCAGTTGCGTTGCTCCTGGCATTATGGGTTCAAGTCACTTCTTGGGTGTGAGTTTTCAGTTGTATATAGTCCTGGGGACCATTCAGGCTTGTTTGCATTTGTGTTCCTCACGTGTGCCCCAAAGAATGAGGTGATTTGATAAAATGCTATGCCCAAGATTACCATCCGAGTGCCAGCGGGGAAGTGGTTCAAATAGCTTCGGCTATCACTTCCTTATGTCCGGTCGTGATGGTCAAGCGGATTAAGGCGTCCCTGTACATACCAGCTGCGTTGCTCCTGGCAGTATGGGTTCGAGTCACTTCTGGGGTGTGAGTTTTTAGTTGTATATAGTCCTGGGGACCATTCAGGCTTGTTTGCATTTGTGTTCCTCACGTGTGCCCCAAAGAATGATGTGATTTGATAAAATGCTATGCCCAAATTACCATCCAAGTGCCGGCGGGGAAGTGGTTCAAATAGCTTCGGCTATCACTTCCTTATGTCCGGTCGTGATGGTCAAGCGGATTAAGGCGTCCCTGTACATACCAGTTGCGTTGCTCCTGGCATTATGGGTTCAAGTCACTTCTTGGGTGTGAGTTTTCAGTTGTATATAGTCCTGGGGACCATTCAGGCTTGTTTGCATTTGTGTTCCTCACGTGTGCCCCAAAGAATGAGGTGATTTGATAAAATGCTATGCCCAAGATTACCATCCGAGTGCCAGCGGGGAAGTGGTTCAAATAGCTTCGGCTATCACTTCCTTATGTCCGGTCGTGATGGTCAAGCGGATTAAGGCGTCCCTGTACATACCAGTTGCGTTGCTCCTGGCAGTATGGGTTCGAGTCACTTCTGGGGTGTGAGTTTTCAGTTGTATATAGTCCTGGGGACCATTCAGGCTTGTTTGCATTTATGTTCCTCATGTGTGCCCCAAAGAATGAGGTGATTTGATAAAATGCTATGCCCAAGATTACCATCCGAGTGCCGGCGGGGAAGTGGTTCAAATAGCTTCGGCTATCACTTTCTTATGTCCGGTCGTGATGGTCAAGCGGATTAAGGCGTCCCTGTACATACCAGTTGCGTTGCTCCTGGCAGTATGGGTTCGAGTCACTTCTGGGGTGTGAGTTTTCAGTTTTATATAGTCCTGGGGACCATTCAGGCTTGTTTGCATTTGTGTTCCTCACGTGTGCCCCAAAGAATGAGGTGATTTGATAAAATGCTATGCCCAAGATTACCATCCGAGAGCCGGCGGGGAAGTGGTTCAAATAGCTTCGGCTATCACTTCCTTATGTCCGGTCGTGATGGTCAAGCAGATTAAGGCGTCCCTGTACATACCAGTTGCGTTGCTCCTGGCAGTATGGGTTCGAGTCACTTCTGGGGTGTGAGTTTTCAGTTGTATATAGTCCTGGGGACCATTCAGGCTTGTTTGCATTTGTGTTCCTCACGTGTGCCCCAAAGAATGAGGTGATTTGATAAAATGCTATGCCCAAGATTACCATCCAAGTGCCGGCGGGGAAGTGGTTCAAATAGCTTCGGCTATCACTTCCTTATGTTCGGTCGTGATGGTCAAGCGGATTAAGGCGTCCCTGTACATACCAGTTGCGTTGCTCCTGGCATTATGGGTTCAAGTCACTTCTGGGGTGTGAGTTTTCAGTTGTATATAGTCCTGGAGACCATTCAGGCTTTTTTGCATTTGTGTTCCTCACGTGTGCCCCAAAGAATGAGGTGATTTGATAAAATGCTATGCCCAAGATTACCTTCCGAGTGCCGGCTGGGAAGTGGTTCAAATAGCTTCGGCTATCACTTCCTTATGTCCGGTCGTGATGGTCAAGCAGATTAAGGCGTCCCTGTACATACCTGTTGCGTTGCTCCTGGCAGTATGGGTTCGAGTCACTTCTGGGGTGTGAGTTTTCAGTTGTATTTAGTCCTGGGGACCATTCAGGCTTGGTTGCATTTGTGTTCCTCACGTGTGCCCCAAAGAATGAGGTGATTTGATAAAATGCTTTGCCCAAGATTACCATCCAAGTGCCGGCGGGGAAGCTGTTCAAATAGCTTCGGCTATCACTTCCTTATGTCCGGTCGTGATGGTCAAGCGGATTAAGGCGTCCCTGTACATACCAGTTGGTGTGCTCCTGGCAGTATGGGTTCGAGTCACTTCTGGGGTGTAAGTTTTCAGTTGTATATAGTCCTGGGGAACATTCAGGCTTGTTTGCATTTGTGTTCCTCATGTGTGCCCCAAAGAATGAGGTGATTTGATAAAATGCTATGCCCAAGATTACCATCCGAGTGCCGGCGGGGAAGTGGTTCAAATAGCTTCGGCTATCACTTCTTTATGTCCGGTCGTGATGGTCAAGCGGATTAAGGCGTCCCTGTACATACCAGTTGCGTTGCTCCTGGCAGTATGGGTTCGAGTCACTTCTGGGTGTGAGTTTTCAGTTGTATATAGTCCTGGGGACCATCCAGGCTTGTTTGCATTCGTGTTCCTCACGTGTGCCCCAAAGAATGAGGTGATTTGATAAATGCTATGCCCAAGATTACCATCCGAGTGCCGGCGGGGAAGTGGTTCAAATAGCTTCGGCTATCACTTCCTTATGTCCGGTCGTGATGGTCAAGCGGATTAAGGCGTCCCTGTACATACCAGTTGCGTTGCTCCTGGCAGTATGGGTTCGAGTCACTTCTGGGGTGTAAGTTTTCAGTAGTATATAGTCCTGGGGACCATTCACGCTTGTTTGCATTTGTGTTCCTCATGTGTGCCCCAAAGAATGAGGTGATTTGATAAAATGCTATGCCCAAGATTACCATCCGAGTGCCGGCGGAAAGTGGTTCAAATAGCTTCGGCTATCACTTCCTTATGTCCGGTCGTGATGGTCAAGCGGATTAAGGCGTCCCTGTACATACCAGTTGCGTTGCTCCTGGCAGTATGGGTTCGAGTCACTTCTGGGGTGTGAGTTTTCAGTTGTATATAGTCCTGGGGACCATTCAGGCTTGGTTGCATTTGTGTTCCTCACGTGTGCCCCAAAGAATGAGGTGATTTGATAAAATGCTTTGCCCAAGATTACCATCCAAGTGCCGGCGGGGAAGTGGTTCAAATAGCTTCGGCTATCACTTCCTTATGTCTGGTCGTGATGGTCAAGCGGATTAAGGCGTCCCTGTACATACCAGTTGGTGTGCTCCTGGCAGTATGGGTTCGAGTCACTTCTGGGGTGTGAGTTTTCAGTTGTATATAGTCCTGGGGACCATTCAGGCTTGTTTGCATTTGTGTTCCTCATGTGTGCCCCAAAGAATGAGGTGATTTGATAAAATGCTATGCCCAAGATTACCATCCGAGTGCCGGCGGGGAAGTGGTTCAAATAGCTTCGGCTATCACTTCTTTATGTCCGGTCGTGATGGTCAAGCGGATTAAGGCGTCCCTGTACATACCAGTTGCGTTGCTCCTGGCAGTATGGGTTCGAGTCACTTCTGGGGTGTGAGTTTTCAGTTGTATATAGTCCTGGGGACCATCCAGGCTTGTTTGCATTTGTGTTCCTCACGTGTGCCCCAAAGAATGAGGTGATTTGATAAATGCTATGCCCAAGATTACCATCCGAGTGCCGGCGGGGAAGTGGTTCAAATAGCTTCGGCTATCACTTCCTTATGTCCGGTCGTGATGGTCAAGCGGATTAAGGCGTCCCTGTACATACCAGTTGCGTTGCTCCTGGCAGTATGGGTTCGAGTCACGTCTGGGGTGTGAGTTTTCAGTTGTATATAGTCCTGGGGACCATTCAGGCTTGGTTGCATTTGTGTTCCTCACGTGTGCCCCAAAGAATGAGGTGATTTGATAAAATGCTTTGCCCAAGATTACCATCCAAGTGCCGGCGGGGAAGTGGTTCAAATAGCTTCGGCTATCACTTCCTTATGTCCGGTCGTGATGGTCATACGGATTAAGGCGTCCCTGTACATACCAGTTGGTGTGCTCCTGGCAGTATGGGTTCGAGTCACTTCTGGGGTGTGAGTTTTCAGTTGTATATAGTCCTGGGGACCATTCAGGCTTGTTTGCATTTGTGTTCCTCATGTGTGCCCCAAAGAATGAGGTGATTTGATAAAATGCTATGCCCAAGATTACCATCCGAGTGCCGGCGGGGAAGTGGTTCAAATAGCTTCGGCTATCACTTTCTTATGTCCGGTTGTGATGGTCAAGCGGATTAAGGCGTCCCTGTACATACCAGTTGCGTTGCTCCTGGCAGTATGGGTTCGAGTCACTTCTGGGGTGTGAGTTTTCAGTTGTATATAGTCCTGGGGACCATTCAGGCTTGTTTGCATTTGTGTTCCTCATGTGTGCCCCAAAGAATGAGGTGATTTGATAAAATGCTATGCCCAAGATTACCATCCGAGTGCCGGCGGGGAAGTGGTTCAAATAGCTTCGGCTATCACTTCCTTATGTCCGGTCGTGATGGTCAAGCGGATTATGTCGTCCCTGTACATACCAGTTGCGTTGCTCCTGGCAGTATGGGTTCGAGTCACTTCTGGGGTGTGAGTTTTTAGTTGTATATAGTCCTGGGGACCATTCAGGCTTGTTTGCATTTGTGTTCCTCACGTGTGCCCCAAAGAATGATGTGATTTGATAAAATGCTATGCCCAAATTACCATCCAAGTGCCGGCGGGGAAGTGGTTCAAATAGCTTCGGCTATCACTTCCTTATGTCCGGTCGTGATGGTCAAGCGGATTAAGGCGTCCCTGTACATACCAGTTGCGTTGCTCCTGGCATTATGGGTTCAAGTCACTTCTTGGGTGTGAGTTTTCAGTTGTATATAGTCCTGGGGACCATTCAGGCTTGTTTGCATTTATGTTCCTCATGTGTGCCCCAAAGAATGAGGTGATTTGATAAAATGCTATGCCCAAGATTACCATCCGAGTGCCGGCGGGGAAGTGGTTCAAATAGCTTCGGCTATCACTTTCTTATGTCCGGTCGTGATGGTCAAGCGGATTAAGGCGTCCCTGTACATACCAGTTGCGTTGCTCCTGGCAGTATGGGTTCGAGTCACTTCTGGGGTGTGAGTTTTCAGTTTTATATAGTCCTGGGGACCATTCAGGCTTGTTTGCATTTGTGTTCCTCACGTGTGCCCCAAAGAATGAGGTGATTTGATAAAATGCTATGCCCAAGATTACCATCCGAGAGCCGGCGGGGAAGTGGTTCAAATAGCTTCGGCTATCACTTCCTTATGTCCGGTCGTGATGGTCAAGCAGATTAAGGCGTCCCTGTACATACCAGTTGCGTTGCTCCTGGCAGTATGGGTTCGAGTCACTTCTGGGGTGTGAGTTTTCAGTTGTATATAGTCCTGGGGACCATTCAGGCTTGTTTGCATTTGTGTTCCTCACGTGTGCCCCAAAGAATGAGGTGATTTGATAAAATGCTATGCCCAAGATTACCATCCAAGTGCCGGCGGGGAAGTGGTTCAAATAGCTTCGGCTATCACTTCCTTATGTTCGGTCGTGATGGTCAAGCGGATTAAGGCGTCCCTGTACATACCAGTTGCGTTGCTCCTGGCATTATGGGTTCAAGTCACTTCTGGGGTGTGAGTTTTCAGTTGTATATAGTCCTGGGGACCATTCAGGCTTTTTTGCATTTGTGTTCCTCACGTGTGCCCCAAAGAATGAGGTGATTTGATAAAATGCTATGCCCAAGATTACCTTCCGAGTGCCGGCTGGGAAGTGGTTCAAATAGCTTCGGCTATCACTTCCTTATGTTCGGTCGTGATGGTCAAGCAGATTAAGGCGTCCCTGTACATACCAGTTGCGTTGCTCCTGGCAGTATGGGTTCGAGTCACTTCTGGGGTGTGAGTTTTTAGTTGTATATAGTCCTGGGGACCATTCAGGCTTGTTTGCATTTGTGTTCCTCACGTGTGCCCCAAAGAATGAGGTGATTTGATAAAATGCTATGCCCAAGATTACCATCCGAGTGCCGGCGGGGAAGTGGTTCAAATAGCTTCGGCTATCACATCCTTATGTCCGGTCGTGATGGTCAAGCGGATTAAGGCGTCCCTGTACATACCAGTTGCGTTGCTCCTGGCAGTATGGGTTCGAGTCACTTCTGGGGTGTGAGTTTTCAGTTGTATATAGTCCTGGGGACCATTCAGGCTTGGTTGCATTTGTGTTCCTCACGTGTGCCCCAAAGAATGAGGTGATTTGATAAAATGCTTTGCCCAAGATTACCATCCAAGTGCCGGCGGGGAAGTGGTTCAAATAGCTTCGGCTATCTCTTCCTTATGTCCGGTCGTGATGGTCAAGCGGATTAAGGCGTCCCTGTACATACCAGTTGGTGTGCTCCTGGCAGTATGGGTTCGAGTCACTTCTGGGGTGTGAGTTTTCAGTTGTATATAGTCCTGGGGACCATTCAGGCTTGTTTGCATTTGTGTTCGTCATGTGTGCCCCAAAGAATGAGGTGATTTGATAAAATGCTATGCCCAAGATTACCATCCGAGTGCCGGCGGGGAAGTGGTTCAAATAGCTTCGGCTATCACTTCTTTATGTCCGGTCGTGATGGTCAAGCGGATTAAGGCGTCCCTGTACATACCAGTTGCGTTGCTCCTGGCAGTATGGGTTCGAGTCACTTCTGGGGTGTGAGTTTTCAGTTGTATATAGTCCTGGGGACCATCCAGGCTTGTTTGCATTTGTGTTCCTCACGTGTACCCCAAAGAATGAGGCGATTTGATAAATGCTATGCCCAAGATTACCATCCGAGTGCCGGCGGGGAAGTGGTTCAAATAGCTTCGGCTATCACTTCCTTATGTCCGGTCGTGATGGTCAAGCGGATTAAGGCGTCCCTGTACATACCAGTTGCGTTGCTCCTGGCAGTATGGGTTCGAGTCACGTCTGGGGTGTGAGTTTTCAGTTGTATATAGTCCTGGGGACCATTCAGGCTTGGTTGCATTTGTGTTCCTCACGTGTGCCCCAAAGAATGAGGTGATTTGATAAAATGCTTTGCCCAAGATTACCATCCAAGTGCCGGCGGGGAAGTGGTTCAAATAGCTTCGGCTATCACTTCCTTATGTCCGGTCGTGATGGTCATACGGATTAAGGCGTCCCTGTACATACCAGTTGGTGTGCTCCTGGCAGTATGGGTTCGAGTCACTTCTGGGGTGTGAGTTTTCAGTTGTATATAGTCCTGGGGACCATTCAGGCTTGTTTGCATTTGTGTTCCTCATGTGTGCCCCAAAGAATGAGGTGATTTGATAAAATGCTATGCCCAAGATTACCATCCGAGTGCCGGCGGGGAAGTGGTTCAAATAGCTTCGGCTATCACTTCCTTATGTCCGGTCGTGATGGTCAAGCGGATTATGGCGTCCCTGTACATACCAGTTGCGTTGCTCCTGGCAGTATGGGTTCGAGTCACTTCTGGGGTGTGAGTTTTTACTTGTATATAGTCCTGGGGACCATTCAGGCTTGTTTGCATTTGTGTTCCTCACGTGTGCCCCAAAGAATGATGTGATTTGATAAAATGCTATGCCCAAATTACCATCTAAGTGCCGGCGGGGAAGTGGTTCAAATAGCTTCGGCTATCACTTCCTTATGTCCGGTCGTGATGGTCAAGCGGATTAAGGCGTCCCTGTACATATCAGTTGCATTGCTCCTGGCATTATGGGTTCAAGTCACTTCTTGGGTGTGAGTTTTCAGTTGTATATAGTCCTGGGGACCATTCAGGCTTGTTTGCATTTGTGTTCCTCACGTGTGCCGCAAAGAATGAGGTGATTTGATAAAATGCTATGCCCAAGATTACCATCCGAGTGCCAGCGGGGAAGTGGTTCAAATAGCTTCGGCTATCACTTCCTTATGTCCGGTCGTGATGGTCAAGCGGATTAAGGCGTCCCTGTACATACCAGTTGGTGTGCTCCTGGCAGTATGGGTTCGAGTCACTTCTGGGGTGTGAGTTTTCAGTTGTATATAGTCCTGGGGACCATTCAGGCTTGTTTGCATTTGTGTTCCTCATGTGTGCCCCAAAGAATGAGGTGATTTGATAAAATGCTATGCCCAAGATTACCATCCGAGTGCCGGCGGGGAAGTGGTTCAAATAGCTTCGGCTATCACTTCCTTATGTCCGGTCGTGATGGTCAAGCGGATTAAGGCGTCCCTGTACATACCTGTTGCGTTGCTCCTGGCAGTATGGGTTCGAGTCACTTCTGGGGTGTGAGTTTTCAGTTGTATTTAGTCCTGGGGACCATTCAGGCTTGGTTGCATTTGTGTTCCTCACGTGTGCCCCAAAGAATGAGGTGATTTGATAAAATGCTTTGCCCAAGATTACCATCCAAGTGCCGGCGGGGAAGCTGTTCAAATAGCTTCGGCTATCACTTCCTTATGTCCGGTCGTGATGGTCAAGCGGATTAAGGCGTCCCTGTACATACCAGTTGGTGTGCTCCTGGCAGTATGGGTTCGAGTCACTTCTGGGGTGTAAGTTTTCAGTTGTATATAGTCCTGGGGAACATTCAGGCTTGTTTGCATTTGTGTTCCTCATGTGTGCCCCAAAGAATGAGGTGATTTGATAAAATGCTATGCCCAAGATTACCATCCGAGTGCCGGCGGGGAAGTGGTTCAAATAGCTTCGGCTATCACTTCTTTATGTCCGGTCGTGATGGTCAAGCGGATTAAGGCGTCCCTGTACATACCAGTTGCGTTGCTCCTGGCAGTATGGGTTCGAGTCACTTCTGGGTGTGAGTTTTCAGTTGTATATAGTCCTGAGGACCATCCAGGCTTGTTTGCATTCGTGTTCCTCACGTGTGCCCCAAAGAATGAGGTGATTTGATAAATGCTATGCCCAAGATTACCATCCGAGTGCCGGCGGGGAAGTGGTTCAAATAGCTTCGGCTATCACTTCCTTATGTCCGGTCGTGATGGTCAAGCGGATTAAGGCGTCCCTGTACATACCAGTTGCGTTGCTCCTGGCATTATGGGTTCAAGTCACTTCTTGGGTGTGAGTTTTCAGTTGTATATAGTCCTGGGGACCATTCAGGCTTGTTTGCATTTGTGTTCCTCACGTGTGCCCCAAAGAATGAGGTGATTTGATAAAATGCTATGCCCAAGATTACCATCCGAGTGCCAGCGGGGAAGTGGTTCAAATAGCTTCGGCTATCACTTCCTTATGTCCGGTCGTGATGGTCAAGCGGATTAAGGCGTCCCTGTACATACCAGTTGCGTTGCTCCTGGCAGTATGGGTTCGAGTCACTTCTGGGGTGTGAGTTTTCAGTTGTATATAGTCCTGGGGACCATTCAGGCTTGGTTGCATTTGTGTTCCTCACGTGTGCCCCAAAGAATGAGGTGATTTGATAAAATGCTTTGCCCAAGATTACCATCCAAGTGCCGGCGGGGAAGTGGTTCAAATAGCTACGGCTATCACTTCCTTATGTCCGGTCGTGATGGTCAAGCGGATTAAGGCGTCCCTGTACATACCAGTTGGTGTGCTCCTGGCAGTATGGGTTCGAGTCACTTCTGGGGTGTGAGTTTTCAGTTTTATATAGTCCTGGGGACCATTCAGGCTTGTTTGCATTTGTGTTCCTCATGTGTGCCCCAAAGAATGAGGTGATTTGATAAAATGCTATGCCCAAGATTACCATCCGAGTGCCGGCGGGGAAGTGGTTCAAATAGCTTCGGCTATCACTTCCTTATGTCCGGTCGTGATGGTCAAGCGGATTAAGGCGTCCCTGTACATACCAGTTGCGTTGCTCCTGGCAGTATGGGTTCGAGTCACTTCTGGGGTGTGAGTTTTCAGTTGTATTTAGTCCTGGGGACCATTCAGGCTTGGTTGCATTTGTGTTCCTCACGTGTGCCCCAAAAGAATGAGGTGATTTGATAAAATGCTTTGCCCAAGATTACCATCCAAGTGCCGGCGGGGAAGCTGTTCAAATAGCTTCGGCTATCACTTCCTTATGTCCGGTCGTGATGGTCAAGCGGATTAAGGCGTCCCTGTACATAC